>NW_026000261.1:9805107-9875768 GCF_001458135.2 Marmota marmota marmota
GGGCTGGCTATATGGCTCAATGTAAGCACCCCTGGATTTAATCCCAGGTCCATCATCATCATCATCATCATCATCATCATCATCATAACAACAACAACAATAAATAAAATCCAAGACCAATTCAGAAAATTTAAAAAGAAACATTTCTTTCGATTTTTCCCTTGTGTACGCAAAGACCACATCCATTTTTATATGTGCATTTCTAATAAAAACAGGAGAGGGGAATCTAATTTCACACATACATACATACACATGCATGTACACACATATACAAACAAACTGCAATCAAGTAAATATATAAGATCCCAGCAATTTGGCAATTAGCTTTAAAGGCAAGCTCTTTGCTAAAAGCTGATGGTGTTGGGAAAGCATTGAAATAGAATCCTATCTCTTTGACCTTAGGTGAAGCCTACTAATTATCTATTTTCAAAGTACCTTTCATTGTGTTTATTTAATGATGTTGTATAGGAATTTCAGCATAATAGGCACTTTTCAAAACACTTTACCAAAGACAAATCAATTATCACAACTCTATGTGGCAGATAATATTATTATCATCCCTATTTTACATATAAAGATGAAGTGGATTTCCTAAAATCTGTAGCTCTTAGGTAACATTTAGGCTTTGGCCCCAGACTGTTTCTAAATCTCAGGCTCTTAATCACTATGTTGTTCCTCCTAGTCATAGTACCTAAATAAAGACAAAATGAGGAAATGGGTGTAGGATGTTCAGGCCAAGTTATCAATGGTTTATTCTCACCTTTGGTCTGACAACAAATTTTAGTTGTGGCTTGGCTCTTATACTCTCAGGGGCAAAGTATAATATTTATGTCTGTTTCACCTCGGGCAAACCTCCTAACTTTTTTTTTAAACTTATTAAGTAAATGACACAGATTCTTCTAGCTGTCTCTCAAATTCCTCCTTTGGTTCATTTGTTTTAGTTACAACTGATGTTCCACTGGGTAGCTTGCCCTAGAAATTCTACCTTTTTCCTGTCATAGGGCTTGTTTGACTATTCAAGTCTCTGGTTCATTCAAGAGAATACTTGCATTACAAAGAAATACTTGTATTACAAAGAAATAGGGTTATAACAACTATGATGGTAATAAGAGATAAAATGTTTAATATGCCATATGTTTCAAATTGTTATATCCTAAACATATTATACATCCTAGACATATTATATACAATTTCTTGTTTAATCCTCACAAAAGCCCTAAAAAAGAAGGTATTATTCTAACACAGTAGGAAAGGAAACAGACTTTAAAGCAATAAATGTATTAACTCAAGTTGTCCAAGTAGTAAATTTGGGTCAAGATCTGACTTCAATGTCTGTCACACTTGGTTACCATGAGAACAAACACATAAAGATTTACAGTTGAACAAATATAACCTGATGCCTTTGATTACACTGCTGATCAAAATTCATATGTAAGTGTGGGCTGTCTTGGGACTCAATCTCTTTGTTTAATGGTAGAAAGTTAAAAGTCTTTTTTTCCTTTAACATGTGTTGTGTGTGCACTGGGGTGTGTGTGCTCACATGTATGTGGTATATATGTCAGAGCAGGAGGCTGGGAGTGAATGTAAATTCTACTGTTATTCTGACTTTGATAAAAATTACCAAAATTAATACAATATTGGCAGAAGCATGCTGATCTTTGGAATCAACAAGACAGAGTAACATTTTTCATTTTTATGATGAAATTTGGGGACTGGGTCAGTTCAGCATGCTCTTAGGAAGAAAAGAAAGAAGTAAAATAAATCATCATATCATCAGGTAGAAGATTACACTTACTACTTAATGGAAAGGCAGCTATATGCAAAATAAAGTTCTGTGCCAATTTTCCAGCTTTCTGCTTTGAAAACTGACCATGCATGTATACACTTTTAACAAAGTGCTAACATTCACAGCACCAAATGCTACAGCTCAAAATGCAAATATCTTTTCCATTACAATTCCATTTTCAGTCACTCATAACTGCATCAACCACCCTGCATCTTAGCTAAAATATTCTCTGTTTGACCTCAGGCCAAACACTGACTTTTTTTCTCTTTTCCAAAAGAAGTTTGAGAAAAGTCCCCTTTAGCTATGTCTGAGTCACCACCAGGGAAGGGAGGAAGGAAATCCTTATTATAATCAAATGGAGAGAGGGAGAGAATACAGAGAACTCTTCAAGTTTCTGTGTCAAAAAATAGTAATTATCTGAACTTTAAAACTCAAAACTCAACAGATAAGATGATATGCTTTCCTATGTGTGAAAAATTAGCCAAGAGTATGTTATTAACATTTAATCGTAGCTCACTGAACTAGCAGATACCCTGTTCCCTGAATGGAAGCTGCTAGAAGAAGCAAAAAGGCCTCCAGGGAAAAGAATGTCACAAGAGAGTGGAACAAGAGTTCAATCACTTCTCTTTTCCCAAAGGATGCGATTTGGGCTCAGCCCTAAGGGTTCCAATCTATTCTGGTTGGATGTAGTTTTGTTAGGTTTAACTTTTGCCAGGTCCTTCCTATTCTTTACTGTCCAGATGTATTTTATCACAGTTGTATTAATTTAATTCTATGCAAGGACAAAAACGTCTGTATTATCAGTCCTTGATGCTAAGCCCTAATCATGTGATATGTAATTTTATTCAAATAACCTTTTGTGGTTATGTTTCCTCTGTGTGTATTTGTTTATGTGAGTGGGGGAGCATATGCACAAATAAATATTTTAGACATTAGAAAATGACTAGATACAAGTCTTCTTAGTAGTATTTATTGTTTAATTCTGCTTTATATTTATAAAAGTAATCCATTTTCATTAAAGAAAATATGGGAAATATGGGAAAACATAAAAGAATAAAATGAGAATCACCAATATTCTTACTACCCAGAGATGATTCTGGTATATATACTTCCATTCTTCTTTCTAGAAATTTTTTCTCAATAAAAGAGATAATTATATGAATGTTATTTTTAATGTTTTTATTAGAGCATTATAATTATATATACTAGTGGGATTCACTGCAACATATTCATATGTGTACAACATAATTTGCTCCATACATTCTCTGGCACTTCCCTTTTTCTTCTTCTCCTCCACCTGCTCTCCTTTCTCTATTCCTCTGGTCTTCCTGAATGAATGAAGGAATGAAAAGAATATTAGGGGCTGGGGATGTGGCTCAAGTTGTAGCACGCTCGCCTGGCATGCGCGGGGCCCCGATGGGTTTGATCCTCAGCACCACATAAAAATAAAATAAAGATGCTGTGTCCACCAAAAACTAAAAAAATAAATATTAAAAAATTCTCTCTCTCTCTCTCTAAAAAAAGAATACTAATATATATTTTTTCTCCATTGATGCCTTATAATTTTACATAAAAGTGAAATTCATTTTGATGTATTCATACATGCATATAGCATAATTTGGTCAACTTTATTCCACTCTTCTTTCTCATTCCCTCCTATCCTCTTTCCCCCTTGGTCTCCTACCTCTACTCTACTGATTTCCCTTCTAATTTCTTGAGAGTCCCCATTTTTAATTTTTTTTTCTTTCTTCCAAATGAGAGAAAACATTCAGTCATGATCAATGAAAGGACAAATGAGCCATGCATGCTATTTTTTTTTCTATTTTTTTTTTAGTTGTAGATGAACACAATGCCTTTATTTTATTTATTTATTTTTATGTAGTGCTGAGGATCGAACTCAGTGCCTCAAGCAGCTAGGCAAGTGCTGCCCATGAGCCACAACCCCAGCTCCCATGCATGTTATTTTGCAACTTCTTATGTTACAAGACCTCTTCCTTCTTTATTTGTATACTAATTCCTTAAGTGATCTCATCCTAGCTCATGGCTTGAAATACCATATATTTGTTTGTGAATCTCAAATTTATATACCCACTTAGAATATCTCTCAAATCCAAATTCATACATTTAGAGGCTACATAATATTGCTCTTACATATTTAGTAGGCACCTCAAATTGAATATGCTCAAAGTAGAGCTCTGATGTTTGTCAAACCTGAACCTCCTCTTGTAGCCTTCCCCATTTCACTAAGCATAGACACCATACTTCCAGTCATGCAGCTCAAAACACCCTGTTTTTTTGTTCTCTTGTATCCTATGCTCAATCCATCAGAAAAAATCTCAAGAACTCTATTACCTATTACCTATTACCACATGAAAACACCATCATCTTCACACCAAGATTACTAACTGGTCTCTGTCTTTCCTTGCTCTCTTTGGTCATTTGCAAACATTGCAACATGAATGTTCTTATTAAAATTTCAGTTAGACCTCCACACTCCTCTCTCTCTCTTTTTAAGATTTCTGTCTCGAAAAGATCAAGGTTTTAATCAGGACTTAGCTGGTCATCTCTATGACTTCATCTTTTCTTATGCATACTCTGTCCCTCCCCTCTGAACACACTGGCCTCATTGCTGTTCCTCAAATACACCAGACATGCTCCCACCTCAGGTCCTTTGCATTTAATGTTCCCTCTACTTGCAATATTCTTCTCCATGATATCCTCATGACTTGATCTTTCAACTGTCTTCATGTTAAGCCTTCTCAGTGAGGTCTCTCCTTGCCCCTTTATTGTAAAGGTTCACTCAGACATTTCAAAGCCCTTCCTTGAGTGTTTTGTTTTTAGCATTCTCACTTTGTAATATATATTTTACTTATTTATCTTGGTACTCTTCTGTCTCCCATACTGAAATGTGAGCTCCATGAGGGCAGTGTTTTTTTTTTTTTACATTTTCAAAGAAAAACTTTCATAAGTTCAGTCCCTATAACAGTACCTGACACATGAGGTGTGGTAAATAAACACTTCTTCAATGAATAAGACTTATCCCATCTTCAAAAAAAATTATCAATTGGGTATTTTCTGAGACTAGGTTTAATACCTTATAGGTGCTGAAGTGAATTCACATAAAATGAAGATCAACCTAAAATCCAACATCTTCATGAGAGACCTTTCTATGATATCCAGGTTTAATTTGGAGGCAAGTTAAATGAAAGTTGCTTTGTGCAAGGTGTAAGTTGGGTGCAAAGAATCAGGAAGCATCTCTTTGTCACCTGGGACTTACATTCCTTGTAAACAACACATTGCCTTGTATATCCCAGTGCAAGCACTTGCAAGTAAACCTGTTTGATACTGTTTTGATAGAAATACCCTCAATTGTTTGTAATGATCTAGATGTCAAATGTCGATGGATGAATATTAGGTTAAGAGTGTTCTATCACCATAAATATACAAAAAATCACACAGCAGGAATTATAATTTAATTTGAACAGCAACTTATTTGTCACTTTTGCATGACTATTGGGTAGTATAGATGAATTTGTATTAAAATAGTAAGTACTTCCCTCAAACTTTCTAGAGATGGAGAATCCATTTTGAAAAATGATTTAAAGCATACAAATATAATTCCACATTTAAAGCAAATCTTCAGTATATTATCTAGATTGCAAGTTTGGGTTTTGTTATAATGCATTTGTTTAAATGAAGGCCTACTTACTCTGAATTAATACAAAGTAATCCTTGTAAAATCTTGTCTAGTAGTTTGACCCTGCATTTAGTCCTACTAATGCAGGGGTAGCAGACACCATATTTTAAACTATGCATGTTTAAGATATTTGAAAATACAGATCTAAAAAGTCTTTCAATCGAGGCCCTGACTTAAATTTGACTTGAGACTTTTAACTACAATTCTGTGATCCTTATCATTCATACATTATAGATAGAGCGGTGAACTTGTAGACAGAAAATCCAGCTTCATATTTTGACTCTGCCACAACATCTTGCAGCCTCAGTGTCCCAACTTACAAAATGGGGATAATACTCCTTGCCTTCATTTCAGGGTTGCCATGAGACTGATGAAAAGATCAACATTGTTGGGCTGGGGATATAGCTCAGTTGGTAGATTTCTTGCCTCACGTGCACAAGGCCCTGGATTCAATCCCAGCACCACACAAAAAAAAAGAAGAAGAAGAAGAAAAGATGGACCTTTAGGATACTTACCTGTCACTTCCCCTTGCTACCTCCAGATAGAAGAAATTATTGTTAGAATCACTTGCCATACTATTGTGTCTCTTTCAAATACTATTGTGTCTCTTACAAATGCTATTATCATTTCAGAGATTTGGTTAGTTTTGGAATAAACACATAAATTTTGGAAAAGAAAAAAAACAAACATTAAGCGAGTTTTTAGCAATGGCAACTTTAAATGATTTGTTGCAGGCTGTAGGTTGTGCCTTGGTTTCCTAACCTTGTAATCACTTAGACTGCACAATACAGTGGGCTTCATTCTGGATAAACCCTAAGCATTTCTACATTTCAGTTGGGCTCTCAAGTACTCAAGGGAAACAATTCTGTCATATTACCAATTAGCTAATGGAGCTCATGTTTGACATAACACAATTTTTTTAAAATTTGAAAACCTCCTTTGCATTTCTTATCCATCTTATTCTTCTGGTTAACACTTAAAATTCATATAAAATGCCACTGCACACAGGTATTGTGTTAAAAGAACCCATTATAACTGCTAAACTATTTTCACAGCAAAAAGTTCTAACTTCTACAATAATATAGCACAATAGAATTATAAATACCATATTATAATATCCATTGGACCTACCAATTTCATTGTAATGGGAGTAATCATCTGTGATATTACCCTTCATGAATTCTCCAGTCCTCTTGGTCCATTAATGAGCCTTCCTAACCTGGTAGAGAAATTGCTACAACTGACCCACTCTATATCCACAATTTTATAAGTGCCCCCTCTACAGTCAGTTCATCATTTAATCATTGTTAATTTTAAAGCACTATGAGCTTCTCACGAAATGGGCTCTAATGCTAACAGGAGTTTTGATTACCAATTTTAAAAATTATATTTCAATACCCAGTGGCAACATTTTCATTTAACAGCAGTATTATAAAAAATCATCTCCTTGATCTACACATTTAAAATGCATTTGGGGGGAAATATGAAAGAGATGAACATTTTTATAATTACCATAAGCATTCTCTTTATTTGATTAATTAACTGTCTCCTGTCAAACACTGAGAGACTGCTTTATTGACAAAAGGTTCAGTGATGGAGTGGATCTGAGAAGCAATGGTCCAAAAGGACAAAAGTCTTGTTTGGTCCCACTTCTGACTTTCTTCTGGATTCTGAGCAAGTCATTTAACTTTCCATTTATCCACTACTACCAAATGGCACCCACAAAGTGCTTTCAAAAAACTCAACTTCTTTATTCCTTAAGTTAAAATAAAATACAATTTGAGGAAATTGTCATAACCACCACAACATGAAAAGGTAAAGTCAAGTCAGAGAAACTGAAAAAGAATTAGGTAGATTTGCTGACAAGTAAAATTCTCTAGAAAACAGGCTTCAAATACATGTGTGTGTGAAATATTTCAATATCTCACAGCTGCATGTATTTTATTTTCAAGTGCCTCTTACCTAACAAAGGGAAATGAAACTATACTCTATATTCACACATTAGAGCATTTCTGGAAGTCTCAGAACAAACACATATACAGTGCTATTGTTTATGCTTCTGAAACTTTAGGTCAAAGAATATAGAGTCTTCAGGGAAACTTACCCTCAGAACTGCTGTTTGTAAATGCACAAAAATCAAGTTCACTGCACAATCAAGTCAGATCAGTACCTCTCGCCTTCTGATTCATCAGTGCCTATGCTATCTTGAAATCCTGAGATGTGATGACCAAAGGAAAGTGTTCAGATACCCTAAATAGTGTTTTCACTGACCCCATAACCACAGAGTACCTCAAACCCAGTTGTTTGAGGTCCTACATGTGGTTTGGTGACCAGAAGAAAGGGAAAGCTCTCTGTAGATCTGGCTGGTAAGGATTTGAAATGCACCCTTCACCCTCTCTCCAACTGTTAAAATGGTGAGGAAATGATGACACAAATGCTCTGTGTATATTGTTTCCCTCTTATCTTACATTGAGTTTCTAATGTCAAATTGAGTCAGAAGACAGAATTCAAGTCAATATGTACTTACAGGTATCTTTAGGTGCTCAGCTGTGTGCTGGAGGGTGGGGACTCTCCCAAAAAGTCAGTGTTAGGGAGCCTCATTTTTCCAAACTTATAATTTGGTAGAAAAGTCCAGTGAGACTCAGGAATACTCAATAAGTACTTTGTGTAGGACTTACATGAAGGGATATACTTATCTAAGCTACAAGAGTTGGAGAAATAATTCCATGTATTTAGGACACATGAACACAGTTATGACTGACAGTGATAATGACCATGATCCATGTGGAATGTCCGAGACTTGAACATAGGTTCTGTGTTGGCATGAAAGAGAAAAAAATCTGAAGGGCTGGGATACTACTTCTAAAAGAAATGTTTCTCTAGGTTTCAGAGTGAAATACAGAACCATGTTCGATCAGGCACCGAAAACGAACATTTTATTAACAAAGCTACAGATATGAAGGTGACTATGAGTCTACAAATTCCAAGAAAATGCACCCACATTTCCTTTGAGGAAGAAAAAAATACATTTATACTTAAGCTTTCCTAATAAGACCCACAGTATATCTAGCAAGAAGCATGCTGACCTAAATGCTAAATATTTATAGGATAGTAACAATCACCATTAAACCATGTGCCATAACTCAAATAGATCATCATTCTCATTATGAGTGATTACATACTTAGAATGTGATATATGCAAAATTTGTACTAGGTAGATATATTAAAGCTATGAATTCAAGAAAAGAAATCAGGCCCCCTGTCATAAGTGACTACTGCTTTAAACAATTCCCATAAATTATGACCCAACATATTCTTTTAATTTTTAATATCAATTAGATCTAACACAGAGAGACACATTGTCACCACCACCAAAAAATACATTATTTTAAATATAAAAAATTTCAGTGCTTTTAAGGTTAGAATGAAATAACAGTTACATTTATGACATCACTCTGAGTTACCTTCAGCCTCTTCTCACACAGTACCATAGCAGGAATTTTTCCTTTTCTACTGCCATTTTCCTGTAAGCCCCAGATATTTTTGTTTCTTTTTTCTTGGTCAAGTGAACACCCATTATTTGGGTAAGAAGCAAAAGGAGGAATGGTTACTTGGTAAATTTCTTATATATTACTTCCAGAAAAACAAAGAATGAGGAAGTTGTTATTGTTTTTGCTAAATACTAATAGCAACAATAGCTAATGTTAGTCGACTTTTACTAGGTATCAGACACTATGCCAAACCCTTCCCATGGATTACTTCAATTAATTCTCATATTTCTCAGAAATTTTGCACAAGTTTTGAACATAATGTTATTCAAAGGACCACTCTTTAAGTCACTATACTATTCCAGATTTCAGGACCCAGTTCACAAACATCCATAGAATTTTATCACAGTTTAAAAATACTCTTTGTGGTAAATGAAAAATAAGTATGCATTCACATTAACTCTTGCATGCAGATATCCATCCACACTATGCCATAATGTGGTCTTTGTGAATTTTGTTTCTGTTCACAGATATGTCTTTCTCTAAGCCATTTCCATGTTCTATCTCAAATGCATAAGGGACTAATAGTGAGGATTTAGAATCTGTAGCCTGGAGTTACAGTCATAGAATGGAGCAAAAACAACCAGTTCAATAATCAAATCTATCATATGAGGTTCTTTCATACCAGGTTGTATAATGCTTGAGAATAAATTTTCTTCAGAGAAGTCATTGATGACTTCATCCTGACCTCTAACCCTCACTAGGCCAGCCCAGGTTCTCTCTTATTGTCCTTCTCAGCAATTAATCATATTTATACTACTTAATTACAGTATTTAATATTTGTGTTTTCCCAACACAAAACTCCCTGAGGGCAAGAACCACATATGTCTTCCTCACTGGGTTAACTCTAATTCCTAGCACAGTACCTAGAATATAATTTGTACTCAATGAATATTTACTGAATACTTATGTCTCTGAGCAATGGTACACATGCATATTATAGCCTCAGAGATCTTAATGTTCAAGTGATTATTCTGCCAGTTGAAGAGCTCTACATTTTTTAACATATTCATAAGAAAGCAGAGATAGAGAGATAATTTATAAATATTGGTTTCTTCAGCTCATGCTTTTTTAGCTTGTGTCCAAATAAGTTGGAATAGATCTAAAAT
Organism: Marmota marmota marmota; assembly: GCF_001458135.2. Lineage (NCBI taxonomy): Eukaryota > Metazoa > Chordata > Mammalia > Rodentia > Sciuridae > Marmota > Marmota marmota. The sequence goes on from NW_026000261.1 coordinate 9,815,248, forward strand.
GCTCTCTGGTTTACTTTGTTCCTCTTAAATGTGAAGAAAGTAAGCCTAGAGAGATGAAGCGTTTATCAAAGATCATATAATCTGTTGGTGATGAAAGCAGCTATGAATTTATAACTATTTGGATTTTCATAAACTGTGAGAAGCACATAGAGAGGTATGTTTTAAAAAAGAACAAATCAAGCCATTACCACAGTAGCAGGAAGTTATCACAAGATTAGAGTGCCAGGCAGAATTTTCATGCAAAGTTCAAGAGGTTAATTAGCAACTATGTCTGAAGTTCCTATAGAGGCTTAGAACTCTAAAATTTGTAAGTCTATTTTTAGGTAAGTGCATGCCCAAGTCCAGTTCTCTTATCTTTGTTCTGAACTACCTTCTTCCCAGATCTCTCATTGACTGCCCAGGGACAGTTTCCCAGAATGGGCTCCACTCTGATGAAACATCTGCTTGTTGTTTACATTCTTGCCAGACACACTGCACAGTCTTTGGCAATCTCCTGAAAACTCTACTGAATCTGACTTGTGGGAGTTTCTGGAGCTCCTCAAATGAAAACTCATCCAAAGCGTGGTGTGCTCAAATTGGCTTGTGTTTCTTCACAGGATCCTCAAATGGGAACACACAAATGACTTCAAGGAATCAGTGACTCAGTCTGACCTCATCCCCCTCCAACTGCCCTTTGGCTTCATTGCAAATGAAAAGCTGAATAGTGACCATTAATAACATCTATACAAGTAAGTGTCATATCAATGACATAATGGCTATTAAAAGAACTGGATTCTCAAATAGTACAAAGCCTAGACTATCAATAAGTCATTCATCATCTGGATAAAATGAATGTGGCATATGTCTGGAATCTGTAAAGTACTGCATTTAGAATAGCACTCACACTGGCCAGCAAGCCTCAAAAAAAGCATAAATATCTTTCAATTCTCAGAAGAATCAATTATTCCAAAATACTCTCAAAAATTGTACCCTCCATCGCCTTTTCCTAACCAGGCTATTTTGGCATATCAGGATAACAGTAAACTTTCCTGAACTAAGAACAAATGAAGTGATTTTTTATCCCTAGGCCCAACTTAATCAAACATGAAACCTTAGCCATTAAACATGACACCATTTTGTTCATGGGGAATGCATTTACACACTATTCATTTCTCAATTGTATTAGTCAATTATGTATTTTCACCTATTAAAATGAAAATTTAAATCAAAGGCAGGAACTATTTGGTATTGGACATGGTATAATTTCTTATTTAATTCATAATCTTAGGCATGACAATTTCACCCAAAAGCTCAAAGGAATATATATATTCCACCTTTCCAAGCTAAAAATGATTATTCTCTAGACCTGTTTTGTCTTCAACTCTGACTCTAAGCTGTATCAAATTATCCTCACCACATAAACAGTTTATTGAAAAATTGGCATTGTGTGTAAATGAAGGAGAATCATATGTGTGTATAATTAAATCCCACTTTCAATTTCTAGCCTCATATATGATATGCAATTTTGCAATATATTGACTCTGTTCACCATCTTCTTGGAAATTTTTGGGCTCAGATTGAGATCTCAACAAGATTGTGGAAACCGAAATCCTTGGTGTACCCAAGGTGTTTGGCATAATATGTGTCAAGACCCTATAGGGAAGCAGATTGGCTAGGCATGTAGGGGCCAAACTTCACGCCAGAGTCAGGTTGAGGAAGAGACACCACCAGGTGCAACCAGATATTCAAGGACCTCGGGACTTACATCTCTGCTGGAGACCTGGTCTTTGGCTTTATCCTATTTTTCCTAACTTCTTAAATAAATTAGGCCTTTTCATTCATTTCCTAACTTTACTCTCCCAGGATCACAACATTGCTGTCTAGTTTTTCTGTGTCTCCCACCCACTCATCCTAAATCAAATCCATGCTGCTGTATTTCCCCGTGACCCTATAATCGCTCCCTTTGATTGATGCAATTATTTTGGTGTTTTTTTCAGTTTATTGGGTTGTTCTTGGCTTCCTTGATTTATCTTTCACTTCTGTAAATGAAGGACCCTACATAAGAACAAGAGCTTTCAAACTTTCCAGTGTTCAGCAAATCTGAACAATCTCCTCAAATATATTAATTATCATTTCCTGCAAAAGAAACCACTCCATTACCTTGTTGCTTCAAACAACAATGATCATTTTACTTTGCAAATAAAGCTGCAACTTTTGGCATTTCTTGGCAGGAGCAGCTTGTCTCTGGTTTATAAGGTGTCAGTTGGAGTGGCTGAATGAAGGAATGTAGGGTCTACTTTGAAAATGATTCAATTCTGGAAAGTTCACCCAGAGATGTGGGCCAGAGGCCACGGTTCTTCCCTATGGGGTAGGCATGTGGGTCTTTCTTTCCATGGGCTGCTTGACTTTCCCAAAACATGATGGCTAGGATTTAAGTGTGAACTTCATAATGAAAGGAAGGAAAAACTATCATTTTGCTAAGTGCTAGGGCTAAAGACTGGCAGGGTCACTTCGCCTGTATTCTATTTGCCAAAAAAATCAAGTGGAAATAAATCTATACCTCTTGGTGGTTGGAATGTCAAAGAATTTGAGGACCATGTTTTAAAACTATCACACCAATGGAGCCACTACCAAATTATTATCTTTTTTATCTTTCAACCTCAAGAAAATTATTTGAAATAGTATAAAATCTAAGACCCTCTGAATTCTAATCATTATAATATCCTTCATCTTTTATTTCACACAGATTTTCTTCAAAGATCCAGTCTTTACCCTATGCATTCCAAAGCTTAGTTAGCAAGTCCCTTTACAAATGTAGATTTCCTCCCTAACATGTACTTCTTTGTCCTATAAAATTTTCCATATAATGAAACACTTTTTGATTCCACACCTTCCTGCTCTCTTCTATTCTACAGATGATCACAGTCACCAGCTGTAAATGAGAGCATTTCTCAGCCGTCTCCCACATGTAGTGGCTTATTCCAGAAATGCACTATTTACAAAGTTATAAAGAATCATTTTAATGAAAGAACACTGGGCATGGAGTAGAATGTGTACAGGAGACCCATATATCTTCAGCAAACCACTGAGCCTTTCAGAGCATATTAGAGTTTGGGCTCAATGATTATTAAAGTCCTTTGAAAAGTATTATGTAAAAATAATAACAAATTACTTCTACCTAAAATTATTGTATAGTATGCATGAGGAGAGAATGTGTAAGCAAAAAAATAATGAGCCATATAAGTACACTTTTCTTCTTGTCACAGACCTTTCCATATGTCATTTCCATGCCTCCAGGATTTTTTTACTTATTTATTATTGTTGTTGTTGTTGTTATCATTATCATCATTTGGTGCTAGAAATCAAAATCCAGGCTTTAGGCATTCTAGGGAAACAATTTACCTGAGCTATACCCCAGCCCTCTCCAGTGTTCTTCACAGGCTCTACCCCAAGCTCTTTTAATGTTAATTTCCTAATGTCTGAAAAGTATGACATCTAAAAAACTTAACTTGAGCAACAAATATACCACTTATGGTAACTTTTGAAATAAATATTATGTTTTTAGAGTTCTATTTTTTGAGAAAAATAATATGTAAATGATTAGTGTGTTTGAAAATATATGTATATATATTTCATATACATATGAAAAGATTATAAAGTATAGGTTCTAGATCACTTCTCTAACTTGTTTTAATTAATCTGTGTCAATTACATTGAAATATTCATAGAATTAAAAACTTGGCATCAAATGAGTTAATAATAACTCAAACTGCTAATGTTAAATGATAACTCAGCTGAATTATCACCTCCTTGGATTACATTTCTTAACCACTTCAAGTTATTTTTCTTAGTCTATGAAGACCCTTTGTCACCCACCTTCCTAGAATCATGTTTTGTTTGTTTTTTGTTTGTTTTTACTTCAGAGAAGCTATCGGTTGTTTCTTTGACCTACAGTTGTCTGATGCATTTAATCTGACCTCCATAATGTCAGGGTATTTTGAGACAACTATCATATTCTCATCAAATATGTGTTGTACTGTTTAGCCAACAAGCAAGATGTACTTGTTAAAAGAAGGAAGAGCAAGAGAGAGAGGAAGGGAAGGAGGGAGGAGTTATAGACAATGAACCAAAGGATGTCACAGGAATACAAAGGAAGACTGCTGTAAGTTGAAGTCTCAAGGAGGTCTTTGTGGAGAAGACGAGATTTCAGCTGGACTTTGAAAGAGTCATATGTAGGTATGGGAAGGACAAAGAAGTATAGAGGGAGGGCAATTTAGAAAAAGGGAAAAAGGTATAAACAAAAGAGGAGAGGTTAAGTATACTAATGTGGTTAGAGAGAATTACTTTTTCTCAAGACTTGCTGAAAATATCCCTCAGGGGCTAAACTGAAGTCAGACAATGTGCATTTTACATGCCTGGATAAGGAGTTAGAAATAAGACCCATATTTTGACATAAAGAATGACATAGATGTGGAAGAGGAAAATTTTTGTTTTCTAAATTCCCTAAATCACTGTGGCCTACAGAATATCTTAATCCTCATTCTCTCACTTTTCTCCACTCCAATGGACTGTTCCTATAAATATATGAAAGCCATATCTGACCTAAGCCCTCAAATTACCCCATTTATCATTCTGTTCTAACCCTGAGAATGATAAGGATGGAACTAGAGTCCTTGTTCATTATTTTTCAACAGCATAGAAAAAATTGTAGCATTAAACTATACCTTTTAATTTTCAGGCCTGCCATCAATGAAGATAGGATCGTGTTCAATTTTATAGAACAAGATTCAGAAAATAGGTTCTGACTCATTCCATACAAACACAAATTATAAGATATAGGCATTGACAAAATCACTCTTTAGCCTCTCTCTTGTCTACTGGTACTTAGAACACTATTCTGAGGACCAGAAAATGTAAATGAATACTATACCATTAAAAGGAACACCCTGGCAGAGGTCAGTCTTCAATGATTGTGTCTCCTTGACATTAGGAATCCATTCTACTTTAGTGCCAAGTATTTGTAGGATTCAAATTTTGACTCAACTTCTTAGATAAATTTCATACTACTTATCAAAAGATACACCATTGACCTCCAAGAAGGTCCCATGCATTATTTGATATTAAATGGAATATTATGGATTCTGTGACACAGAGGAAAAGACCAGGACTTTGGAATTAGACTAGCTATGTAATTTGTGGCTATATGTTAAACTTATTTCAGGTTCAGTTTCTTCATTTCTAAAAGTGAGCTATTGCTTCATGATGTGTTAGGAGAACAAACTAAAAGAATCTATATAATATGTCCAGCACAGCTGCTAGGACTCAATGAAGATTCTTGTTCTTTTCCGTACCATTGTAATATAAAGGACAGACTTTCATTGACTTGAAAGTTGGCACACTATTTCTTTCATAATATTTAAAACTATTTATTCAAACAACATGAATGAAGAAATAATTTTACAAACATTTTTGATCATCTACTAAATGATGTGCTATACCATGCTAAGAATTAAATGTCTACCATGCCTAGAACTATTCTGTCCATGAGATTATAATAAAACTCTTAATAAAGCCCTCTTCCTGAGTTTATATATTTCAAACATTTTGGCCACACCTCGGCTATCAAGTCAGCCAAGTCATTTAGCCCCATTTTTGTTTCTCTGCTTTCCCAAGTGCCACTACAGAAATGCCATGTTTGGGATTTCCTTTAAAAAATGATTTTGTTTAATCTGAAAACACCAAATTGTTGATAATACACTAAAGCTCTCATTGCAGTATATTACAAACCTCAAACAGCTGTGACTTTTGTTAAAAGCTTTATTCTTTTTATTAATATTTGTACCTGATTAAACTTCAATACAGGTGCACATGGCTTGGTAATCACACTTTTATATTTTGCATACAGATGAGTGGCACGGGAATTTGCATAAATTTGTTATGCACTGCTGCAAAAATGAATGCTCAAGCAACTTTTATTTTTATCTAATCAAATCACTGCTTAATGAAAAACGACTGACTGCTTGCAGTGTTGCACTGAGCTACACTCTGGGGATTGAAGCATTTACCATTCAGTGGGGGCTCCCTGCAAGCATTTGACTCCAGTATAACTAAAGTACTGGTGAAAACTCATCTCTGCAAAACCAGGGGAAGAGAGCTAGAGATGAAACTTCTGTTTATAAAAAGAAAAAAAAAAACACTTTACAGAATAAAACAGGTAAAAGAAAGTCAGAGGGTGTCTATAGCAGCACCTCAAAAGTAACAGTAAAAAAGCTTACTTCTGGGGCTGGGGTTGTGGCTCAGTGGTAAAGTGCTTGCCTAGCATGTGTGAGGCACTGGGTTCGATTCTCAGCACCACATATAAATAAATAAAATGAAGTCCATTGATAATTTTTTAAAAATTTAAAAAAAAATAAAAATAGAAAGCTTACTTCTAGGGGCTCAGGTTGTAGTTTGGTGGTAAAGCTCCTGCCTCGCATGTGTGATGCACTGAGTTCAATCCTCAGCACCACAAAAAAATAAATAAAGACACTGTATGTTCATCTACAACTAAAAAGAAAGAAAGGAAAAAAAGCCTACTTATAAGGCTTAAAACGATTACACTGGCCAAAAGTAGACCAGCCTTAGGAAAATTGTATCAGAAACCAGAGGTCAGGGAAACTTTTTTCCCCCATTTATCACATTCTTCTTGATCCACCCAGTTGTTGCCATACAGCCTTCTAGGAGAGGAGGTGGGGAATCTAGTCACGATGCACTTCTACATGAGCTGTTTATCATTGTCCCATCAAGGGTGATAAGTGACCACAAATAATATTAACATTACTCCACATATACACATTGCTCTATACTTTTTAAATTGATTCCACCTATATTGTCTCATTTATTTATGTATAATTTATAACTTGACAAAATCTGAAAATTTGAAGTTAATTATAATAATGGAATCTAGATAAAGAAGTACAAAGTAAAGTTTTAAAAAGCATGGAGAGTATGAGAGACTGGAAAAAGAGATCTTCATATTATGTTTATAATTATATGTACATTTACTGTTTTTAACAGTACAGAGTAGGTACTCAGTAAGTATCGATGGAATGAATAAAATGTACTGTGAAGTTCCCTGGATATGTATTAGGACCTCAATAAACATTGTTTGGTAAATTAATAAGTGACATAACAAATGGATAAACAAACAGTAAATACTATTTAGTCTCACAGCTAGTCTGAGCAATAAATAAGTAGATTTGCAGTTGAAAACATTAAAATAAGTTACCTGATGATGGTCACAGAAAAGAATTAACCAATTTTGTCCCAGAATCTCAGATATCATATTTGACCAATTTTCTATCTATAGAAAAATCTATATTGAATTCTTAATGATAACAAAGGATATACAAGCTTTAGATTATGATTTCCCACATATTTTAATGCACCTGAAATATTCACAGAATTAAAAACTTCAAATTTAACAGGTTAATCCATTGTGCTTTCAGAAGCCTTTCAGTGACCAAACTCTTCCAACTGAAATTTGCAAAAAAAAAGAGCATATTTCTTGCTTTCCAGAATATTTTTAAAAGTAACCTAGAGAAAATATTTTTCTAAATATAGACATTCTTCCTTTTTTCTACCCAAAATGATAAAGATTCTTCAAAATGTATTCAGCCTCATTTTCCCCATCCACATTTACCAATGTCTTATTCTCTCCTATTTCCTGGCCCCACCTATTTCCACCCAGCCATTGATCCCTGTGTACAGCAAACATGTTGATGCATTCAGTGTCCTACATGGTGGTCTTCAGAATAGAGCACATCCCAACCCAGGAAGCCTGCATTTGCTCTGTTTACCTTAGCTTGTTATCTGCTTGCAGGTAGACTTTAATGAGACCAAAGCTCCTTGCTTTCTTCCTACTCAGGCTTGGATTCCTGCACACAGCTCTCTAGTCAAGGCCTCTATCTCCAAACTTGTTAGCCATCTTACAAATATGTGTCCTAGGTCCTTAGGGGCAGCTGACAAAAAGGGTGCCATTGATTCAGCATGACCTGTGGTTTACCTGACCACTGGAAAAAGTACTTTCTACCAAAAGGAAGTCTGTAAAGTTAGCTGTATATGAAAGACTTTGCATACTGTGTTTGCACAAGATTTTCTTTGCCCACTATTTTCAAGCCCAATGAAGCAAACAGCAGGATCCTTTTGCGCCTCGGGCTAAAGGAAAGCTCAGAGGCTATTAAGTTTCCAGAAGTCTCAGGGAAGTACCAAATGACCACAGGAACTCTCTTGCAGTCCTAAAATTTTATGCCTTGTGACCAGAGAGCATTTGAAGTTTCTTTGAATTAATGATAATTTTTACATTTTAAAGTGGTAATTATTACTATATAAGCCAAAGTGTTTACTTTCCTTCCATTACTCCACTGTGGTTTTCAACCAGAGGGAGGTAAACTCTGAGCTTGAAAAGTGTTCTTTAAAAAGCTCTCTAAACCAATTTCAATTACCTTTGTAGGAGAATAATAAAATGTAAAAAAAAAAAAAAAAGATTTTGAAACTAAAATCAGAAGAGACAGAAAGAAGTCTGAAGCAAACAAGTGGCCTCAAAGAGGGATCATAAGAGTAACAATAACTTTTAAAAATATATTATTCTATGAGTAGAACATTGAAAAGAAGCACCTAGAGTAAACAGAGTGCCTCAAAATGAGAGTAAATAAACACATCTCATTGCATTTCAAGGCCAATTAAATCCTCTAATGAACCATGCCAGCTACTACTCAGCCTTCTGAGTTGGTCTCAAGCAGAATTCTAAACTGAAAGTAATTTATTTATCTATATTTCTACAAAAATTATTAGCAGAATAGCAGGCATCATTTAAATTGGCTTATTTCAAGCAGGTCAGCTGTATCCAGAAGAGACACTAGAATTGTCATTGAAATTCAGCTGTTACTTCCACAATCCCTACTTTCCTTTGAAAATCTAAAAGTGAAAACTTGTTACCAGATTCTGCAACCATTGTAAAAAGCAGTTTTTCCTTCAGTCTAGAAAGACTATCTCTGTGGGTCAAAGATCTTCCTCAGGGGTTAGAAACAGTCAAGCATCAACAATTTGGGGCCAAAGTGTTGGCTGCACCTTCTGAAATAGTGATCACTTAACCTGAATATGTTCTCTTTGGAATATTTATCATCAGTCAAAAATCTCAAAGCACTGAATGACTTGGTTTACTATAAAATACCAACTGAGGGACTGAGGTTGTGGCTCAGTGTTAGAGCACCTACCTAGCATGTGTGAGGCACTGGGTTTGATTCTCAGCACCACATATAAATAAATAAAATAAAGGTCCATTGAAAATATATATATAATCAACTGAGTGCTTTCTGACTGTGGACTTCACATTGTACTGACACTAAGCAGTACATTTTCAGTATTATTAAATGAGCATTTACTGAGTGCCTACTGTGAACTAACCTAGAACTACTGTGAAATTTTAAATAAATGAAGGAGATCCTTGCACTTGGGATTTACAATTAACCAAGGAAACATAATTAAGTTATATATGTGCAAACACAGTCAACATTTAGTGAAGTGTAAAGATTGGCTAAGATGCCTGGTACTTTCTTTTCAGTCACTAAAACATCCAACAGTTATTTACTCCAGAAAATACCCCACATGTAAGGTCAAAGAAAGCCCTGAGGAAATAACAGTAAGCATTTTCAAATGCTTATAAAGCAAGAAAAATGTTTTTGAAAAAATTTGACCCTTCTTTTGTCTCATTGAATAATATGAACATAACTCATCACTGCCAAGATTATGCTGGCAATAAACAGATTTTGTGGTTATCAGGCTCAGGAATTTTGCTTCAGTTTTTAATCACACAAAACTGTCACTAAATTGCTTTGTCTCCTCATCCACCCTGAATATTACCCTTTGCCTATAATTTAGTTGAAAGATCTGTATTTAGTGATAGAGAAAATGAAAAAAAAATCTCTGGATGAAATGAGAAAATTACCACTTACTGTTTCTTACCAATTGACTCAGTGGATCAAAATAGCTGTGCAAAGCTCCTTGAATTACAGATTTACAGGAAATCTCATTATTTATCTGAAATATTATTTCATTATATGAAAGCAATTTTTCTTGTATTGAATTTTAAAATTGATGCCCCTAACTATAGCTCGTGAAGGTTACTCTCATAACTGAATAATTTAGCCATCATTTTGTGGATGTTAACTCATTTTACTGATCCTCAGTGCTGAAACAACAAAAACAAAAAGTTCTTGTTTTGTTTCTTCGCTTCCCAGTTGACATCTCATTTCAGTATAATGTTTATGAATGTTATAAATAAAAATGCATAAATATAATTACAAATCCATATAAAGGTTACAGACAATAAGTCCACTTCATATATCACTATACATTTTCCTTTGAATGAAATAGTTGAACTTTTAGATAGGAGGTAGTCTTTTGTAAAGAAATGAAGAGCTCAAAAGTCTTTACACCAAAAAATCAAATAACCCAATTAATAGATGGACAAATGAACTAATCAGACACTTCTCAAAAGTAGAAATACAAATGGCCAACAAATACATGAAACAATGTTCAATATCATTAGCAACAAGAGAAATTCAAATCAAAACTACACTGAGATTCATCTCACACTAGTCAGAATGGCAGTCATCAGAAATACAAACAATATGAAATGCTGGAGAGGATGTGAAGGAAAAGAAACACTTTTACACTCCTGGTAGGACTGTAAATTAATACAACTGCTATGTAAATCAGTATGGAGGCTCCTCAAAAGACTAGATATAGAACAACCATATGACCCAGATCTACCACTTCTCAGTATTTACCCTGAAGAATTAAAGGCATCTTACTACAGTGATACATGCATACCTATGTTTATAGCAGCACAATTCACAATAGCCAAACTATGGAACCAGCCTAGGTGTCCATCAATGGATGAATGGGTAAAGAAAATGTAGTGTGTGTGTGTGTGTGTGTGTGTGTGTGTGTATGTGTATATATATATNTACTCTGCCCCAAACATACACACACATACATACACACACACACACACACACACTCACACAGTGGAGTTTTATTCAGCCATAAAGAAAAATGAAATTATGTCACTTGCAGGAAAGTGGATGGAAGTAGAGACCATCATGTTAAGCAAAATAAGTCAAACTCAGAAGGTTAAAGGTCCTGTTTTCTCTCACATGTAGAAGAAGCTAGAGAGGACAAAGTAAAATAAAGATAGGATGGGTCTCATGAAAATCAAGGGAAGATCAATAGAGGAAAGAGATCAAGGGGTGGGAGGTAAGAAGAGAGGGAGAAATGCTGGGAGTGATACTGTCCAAATTGTATTGTTATATTGTGTGCATGCACAAATACATAACAACAAATCAATCAATATGTACAACTATAATGCACCAACAAAAATGAGGAAAAAATATGAGGACCATTAATCCAAACACAAATATTCATCACCCTGTGCAGTGTGTGGGTTTTAGAAAATTTGAATCTAAACTCTATTTTTGTAAATTGAATCATTTCCCCCATTGATTCATAATATAGTATTAGAGAATATTTGTTTCCTTTTCTGGACTTTGGCAGTTTATAGATATTTGGTTTATTTTTCTCACACCTCCACTTACTGTCAAATACATATTTATACACAGATATATGAATGAACTGGGAGAATTTCAATGGAAAGAAATTTCAAGGTAAATTATTTCCAACAATCTAAAGAAGACTAAAAATATGATCAATTACACCAGTGTGATTCTTTTGTGTGTGTGTGTGTGTTTACTTTTTATTCATTATCTGTTTGTTGAGACAGGGTCTCACTATGTGGCCAAGGCTATTCTTAAACTTCTGGACTCAAGCAGTCCTCCTGCCTCAGCTTCCTGAGTAGCTGGGATTATAGGTATACCCTTCTAGGACCTATTCCTATGTTTGGATCTTAAATGATTTTCTAAGAAAGAGATACCCTACTGCAAAGAGAGATGCATGTGAGATAGATGTAAGTGCCCTTTCCATCCAGTAAAACTGAAAAAAAAATCAATTTGCAACATAGTGATATCAAATCCATAGACATGACATCTTCATGCAGGCCTGATTTCTAGAGAGCTATGCACAAGGACATTTAACTGGACACTGCAACTGAATAACCCTAGAGTCACCACTGCAGATGTCTACATTAACACAAGGTTTGAAAGAGAAGCAGATGGCTAGAAAATCCTTACTGAGATTCTCTAATGATTTCCAAAGGTAGAACAGCAAGTAGCTTTTATGTATAAATGATGTACACCATATGGTAAAGCATGATTAAATGTTTTATATAAAAATCAAATTATTACAGTTAGATTGAATAAAGCCAAGGCCAATTAAAAGAGTTTTCCCAATAAATAATGGACTAGGTTTAGAGCAGTACCTCTAAACCAAGCCACAAGAAGAAAAGGGAAGGAAATGTAGAAAGAATAAATGGGTTTTTATAATATCAAAACTTTAACTTATCAAGTACAAATCCCAATTCCATTAAAACTCAGATTACTATTTTAAAACTTAGAAGAGACAATTCAAACATATTTAAGCAGATTAAAGATAATGTAAAACAAACACTAATATAACAGCAACTTTTTGGTCTAAAATTGAGATCCCAATAAAGTTGAAAATCATCATAATATAAGTCCAGTTGATATTTCACATGAAATAAATTATGACTTTTGAAACCAGAGTCCCTAGACCCTGCTCAGCAAATCAAATACATTGTCTACCCAATTATATCCTTATGTAACAAGTGACCCAACCATTCAAGGTATAGGTCCCTGATGACATGCAGCTATATACAAGGACTCTTCAAAGAGGATGTGTATGTCATTGTTACAGGCAATAAGAGATAAGCAATAGATAATGTAAGTAGTGATGGGCGTATTGATTGAGGAAAGAGAAAAATATAGGTGCCTACAACAGACTGTTTACTATCTGCTTTCTGCTGATAGTTTCTGGTAAAATATACTTCCTGAGATACTTCCATCAAACAGGTAAAACAGAACAGTACAATATCACTCACTACCTCAGCAAGCATGTTTCACCTTAGTCATGACAGGAGACAGGTGTATTGCATTACATGACCTAATTAGGTATATAATGCTCTAAAACAACAAGAGTACCTTCATCTGTGAAAACCCAATAAAGAAACATGCAAATATATGAGATAAATATATTAGGGGTGTATTATCATAATGCAATGATTAAATTTTATTACTTTTTACTATTTATAAATTTATGAGGTATGACAAAAGACACATAAAGTGTTCCTTAGAAGCACTAAGAAAATAAATTTTGGTCCATGGAACAAAAATTTACACAATTCTTCCTAGCTTTTCTCTCCCAGAAACAGGAACACCCTCTCTATGGACCCAACATTCTCCCCCCACATAAATGTCCCAGCCTTATATAGAAGCTCCTTCAAATTGAAGTTTATGAAGGTAGTCAAGAGCTCCTTCAAATTAAAGTCTCATCAGCATCTCTAAGAAAGATCAGTGGTTCTCAAACTTTAGAATCACTTAAGGAGACTTAAAATAGTCTGATGCCCAGGCCACAACCTATACCCAATTAAGTCAGAACTGTGGGGTTGGGTCCTTGACAGCAGTGGATGTGAACCTGGATGTTCACAGTATAAAGCAAAATTTGAGAACCAATTGGTTAGATCTTAGGAAATTACAGCTTGGTTTTTCAAAATAATTAAATTTCACATTTTCTTTTCAGAAACACATGTGCCATGTAAAGCAAAATAACAAAGAAAAGAGCCAGGATTTCCTGGGGATTTTCAATGAACTGTTTATACCCTTACCACCTGATAAGCCAACTGCTGCTACTGAAGTCAACAAACCAAAACGCCTGCTTCCCAAGGACATATGATTCACAAAGGTCTGGGGCTACACAAATAGTGCAAGGTTGGGGATTAATATAATGCAGAATCCTTGCCGGTTCTTCTCTCTGTTTATATTATTACTCCCTCTTATAATTCATCTTAAATGTAATGAACTAAAACTCCTAATCCAACAATATAACTCTCAGTTTCAGAAGAATGGAATGTCACTTGTAAGGTTAGACCCAGATTTCCAATCGTAGGTCTTAAATTCATCTATTAATTTATACCATGGCCACTCACTTAGTTCCATTGCATTATATTCATTCATTTTTCTCTGCTTGACTGCTCATGTTTTTCTTTCTGAGATCAATGGTACAGTAACTTGAAGCCTGGGTTGACCATATATCTCCATTTTTGTGGAGAAGCATAATTATATTTGAATATATTTCATAATTATATTTGAAACTTTCAAATATCCAAAATTTTTAATGATTATATAGGGAACCTCACCTAAAAATTTGCCTTTACTATGTTATTGGTCTTGCTTTGTTACACAGCTATTCATCTATCCTCTTCCACCCATCTAACAACTCATCCTATTTTTAGAAATGTTTCAATGAAGTACAGTAAAATTACTATTGTCATCTCTTCTACTCACAAAGGTGTCCTGGTTTTTGACAATACATTCTACAGTGATCCTATTCTTAAGCAAATCAGGTGTGTGTGTGTGTGTGTGTGTGTGTGCGTGCACATGCACACACATGTAATAGTTGTAAAATTGTAGGTGGCACTAGGTACAGTGGAAGCATCAGACAAAAATATGAGTAAATTTCAATATTCAACTTGAAGTCCAGTTGAATGATATAACTCATGGAATAAAACAGTGACTGGATGTTGACTGATCTATTACTGCCAAAGGAAACCAAAGGATCAGAACAAGCAGAACTCAGTGTGCACAGAAATAACCAGTGATTTGTGGGAAAGTCAGACTTGTGTTGAGCCTTGAAGGATGAAACAAGTTTGGATTGTTAGGAAACAAAAAGGTATCTGCAATGAGGCGGAAGAATAACACATGAGCAAAGATAGTTGAAGAATAAGAAGGCTGGCAAGAAGAGCAAGAAAAAGTGCAAGACTGTAGATTCAAGAATATACTTACTTTGCTTGGTATCCAAGTACAATAAGAAACTTCTCATTCTTAATTGGGAAAGTTGATAGATATCTCACTTGCTGAAAGATCAAGCCTTAAATATCTTTCCTGCCAGGTATTACCTGCCACGTATTACTGGTAACTGTCATCTATTCACCCCTTCTAACATGACTTTTGCTGTCATATAGCAGATTTTTCTAGGCTGGAAGAAATACTAAAACAGATTAGGTTCTCATGCCAAAATAATGTCTTAATAAGCTGTAATGATTCTTGGTTATTTAAATCAGGGTTTGCCTTCCTCCTCTTTTTTCTGATTTATTGGAAGTTAATTGAGTTGTGAATTGCACCAGACAGAACCTATATGCATGAATAACTTCTTATTTCAGCAGTATCAAAATCAATAGTCATTGGGTCTGCTACAAAACAGAAGTTCTGCATTCTAATTAACAATATATTGTGCATGTATATACATATAGCTTGTACCAGTCTCTTCTTATTCTGCTGTCAGAATGTTCTTTTGCTATAACACAAGGGTCATCTTTTTACAGTGGTTTCTTAAATCCCACTCAAAGCAGATTGGGATGCTTATCTTGGCTTTACATGGACTTGAGCAGGTTTAAACTGAGATTGACTTTTGCTCAAATACGAAGTAAATGAAATGGTCCGAATGAAACAAACATTGATTTAATTTAAAGGCTTCTTTTTGATCTTTTGAGGATTTCTATGATTTCTGTTATACCTCAACCACTGCTTGGACCTTGACTGCCAAGTTGTACTGACTCAAAACACTGCATGATCTCTGAGTTCCACCAAAACCTTAATACCATTTCTGACATCTTATCCTCCCTCCACCACTGATAACCATTCACTGTTTTGGCATGCTTTAGAGTCCATGTTCTGTGTATAGTAATGAATTTTAGGCCAAGATTTCTAACATCACAATTGCTACATCTACCAGCATGATTATTATGTCATTCTCCAAGGAGCTTTAAGGTTCTTGGCAAAAATTTGATATAATTTTGAAGTTATTTGCTTGATCTTGAACAGAGGTTAAACTCTCTTAGAGGTCAAAAGCTATTTTTTAATAATTTAAGAAATAATTTTTGGTTTTGATGTTGTGGTATTCTTGTAAGAGAGAGCAGAACCTGGAAATTCATATGGGGACTTAGACCTGTATAACAGCTACAATGGATATACTGTTTTGGTTTCATATCTCTAAACAACACTTGACTATTAACTAAAGAGTGAAAATCACAAGAGGGAAAAGTAATTTGGGGAATAGCTCTTTCTTGGTGCTTCTGCTTGTTCAAGCACTGAAATAAAATTTAAAAAGAACCTTCTAATCAATCAGAAATGTTTACTGAGCACCTGTCCTATACTACTGAGAGTAAAAAAGAAACATGAGACATGAGTACTTTCCTATATAATCTATTCCCTGTATAAACTATTGAAGAGAATAGTAACATATATGAAACAAAAGCTAACAATGCAAAAATGTCTTTACTATAAATCTATGGTCACCATCAGAGGAGATTAGTGGGAACTTCATGGACCAGAGTGGGCCTTGCAGGGTTTTGAGTAGTATGGAAAAGAGGACAGAGAATTAATTCTAAGTGAAAATGTCATATGTGGAGGGAAGAAAGAACTCAGTGTGTTTCTAGGATAATGAAGAAGCCAGCTTGAGTACAGCAAACGGTATATGATGGAAAATAGTAGTGAATTTAGACAGAGTAGGCCACAATATGCATACCAGGCTATGAAGCCTGGCACAAGTATAGGAGTGTCTGAGAAAAAAAAATGCCACACTTACCAGTTACACAAAGTTCTATCCTGAAAAACACACTCCTGCCCACTGATTGCCATTCAACTATATTCAATTCTTTTGGCCTAATTATCACTTTGGGCACCATAAGTCAGAACATGCAAAACATGACCACAAACCATGTAGCTGCACTGAATACTTACCCAGAAAACAGAATAAGAGAGAAAAAATGAATTAGTCAAGGGTAACAAGCAAAATATGCTTAACAATAAATGGACAACCAAAGCAATGTCAAGGGGGTAGAAAATAAACTAAATCTGATTGAGCAGTCATAGGTAGTTAATTATGGACATAGATTCTCACATTAACTCCTTATACATGAACCTAGGACCATTTGATTTCAATCGTTACTAAATAATTCCATTACTTTTAACTGTTGCAATACTAATACTACAAAGGATAACCATGTAATTCACTTCTGTATCAAATATAAAAAATAATACAAGTTAATTTGTAGAAAATAAGCAAAAGAGGTACAATTCAATTCATAAAATAAACTTTAAATTTTTAAAATAGATTTCCTCATCCTATATTTTAAAAGCAGCTCTAGATTTTGATAATAAATGGACTAATACAATGAAACAGAGGTAACCATGGTTTGTTTTATTTATCCAGTTGGCCCAGAACTGAGAATTCTATCCTGTTAAGTCAAGATTGTAATGAGAAAAAGAAACAAATGGTATGCTATAATAGCAATGTTTCCTCAATAGTACAAGGGAATAGAATTGACACAGAGTACCAAATGACCTCAGCAAAACACTAGCAAGCCAAATTCAGCAACATAAAAAGAATTATACATTATGACCCAGTGGAATTTATGCCAGGGATACAAGGTTGCTTAATATGAAATAATAATGAAAACCAATTATTCCAGTACCTCATGTGGATAGAATAAAAACAAAAATAACATGATCACCTCAACATTCTTAAGAGCATTTGACAAAATTTCACACCTTGGAAAACAAGGAATAGTAGGAACGTTTCTCAATCTGATAAAGGACATCTACAAAAATGCACCATTAACATTGTATTTAATAGTAAGAGACTAGATGCTTTTCCCTTAACACTTGGAACAAGGCAAGGGTTTATACTTTCATCACTCCTCTTCAATACTGTACTGGAAGTTCCAGCCATGGTCATTACACACACACACACACAAAAAAAAAAAAAGCATATAGCTTGGAAAGAGGAAGTAAAACTCTTTCAGCTCTATTCAGAGATAATGACAATATAGACATAAAATATTAAATAGCCTACTAAAATCTATTAGAACTATCAAGTTAAGCAAGGGTGCAGGATACATCTAAAATAACAACAAAAAGAATAAAATACGTAGTTTAGCAGAAGAAGTGTAAAATGTATACACTGAAACTGTAAAATATTACAGAAAAAAATTAAGGAAGCTCTAAACAAATGGAGAAATGCTCCAAATACATGGATTAAAAGACTTAACATTGCTAACATGACAATATTACTTGAATCATTTAAGTACAGTCCATATCAGAATCCCTGCTAGCTTCTTTGTAGAAATCATCGAGTTTATTATAAATTTTATATGGGATTTTAAGAGCAACCAAACACATACTGGGAAAAAAGAATAAAGCACGAGGACTCATTACTTCCCATTTTGAAAACTTACCATAAAACAATGGCAGTTAAGAAAGTATGGTACTGGCACAAGGACAGACCTATACATCAGTGGAATATAATCTAGAGTGCAGAAATTAATCCAAACATATACAGATCTCCTCAACTAACAATGGGGTTATGTCCTAAGAAACTCATTATAAAGTGTTTTTTTTTAAATCCTAAGTCAAAACTTCATAAACCCAGAGGCCCCTTAACTTATAGTACAGTGGGGTTACATGCAGATAAACCCTTCATAAAGTAAAAAAAAAAAAAAAAAAACCTAAGTCAGAGCATTGCAAATCCGAGACCTTCTATATGATCAGCTAGTGGTATTTAGGAATGATGCCAAGATCCTTCAACAGGTAAAAGTGGTCTGTTCAACAAATGTGAGACAACTAGATATCCACATATACAACAATGAATTTTTACCCTTACATCATGCCCTATACAAAAATTAACTCAAATTTGACCAAAAACTTAAAGGGATACACAAAATCTATAAAACTCTTGGAAGACAATATAAAAGTATAATCTTCATGATGTTGTTTTGACAAGTATCTTTACTTGTGACACCAAAAGCACGAGCAACAAAATAAAAAGTTGTACTTAATCAAAATTTAAAATTGTGAGTTCCTAAGGCCACCATCAATGAAGTGAGAACACATCCCACATAATGGGAAAACGTTTTTGCAATTCATTTATCTGATAAAGGATTTGCACTTGAAATATATAAATAACTCTAATAAGTCAAAAACAAAAGGACATATTATCTAGTTAAAACGGGCACATGATCTGAATAGATATTTCTCCAAAAATGATATATAGCTAGCCAAATGAACAGGAGAAGATGTTCAACACAGTACTCATCAAGAAAATGTAAATCCAATGAGATATAACTTCACACCCAATACTATAATCAAGAAGTCAGACAACAGGGCTGGAGTTGGTGGCTCAGCAGTAGAGCACTTGCCTAGCACGTGCAGGGCCCTGGATTTGATCCTCAGCACCACGTAAAAATAAATAAATAAAATAAAGGTATTGTGTCCAACTACAATAAAAAAATAAATATTAAAAAAAAGAACAAAAAAAGTCAGACAACAAGTTCTGGAGAGGATATGGATGAATCAGAATCCTCATAAACAGCTGATGGAAATATAAAATGGTGCAGGTACTTTGATAAATAGCCTGAAAGCTCCTTAAGTGATTAATAAAAGTTATCATATGACCTGGTAATTCCATTCCTAGTTATATACACAAAATAAATGCAAAAATATATGTGCATACAGAAACTTGAACATGAATGTTTACAGTAGCATTATTCACTATTGCCAAGAGATAGAAACCACTCACATGTACAACAAAATGTGAATGGATAAACAAAATGTAGTATATCCACATACTGGGGTATCAAATGACACGTTACAATAGGAATGAACTTTTAAAATGTTATGCTAAGTGAAAGAAGTCATTCACAAAAAAATTATACTATATGATCTCATTCACATAAAAACACAAAATAGGGAAATCTATAGAGACAAAAAGCAAATTAATAATAGTTTGGGGCTGGAATTGAAGAGAGAATGTGGTGATAGCTAAAAGGAACAAGGTTTTTTTAAGGTGATTAAAATATTCTAAAATCTGTAGTCATGGTTGCACTACATGATAATAAACTAAAAACCACTGAATTGTACAATTTAAGTGAATAAATCATATAATATGTGAAATATTTCTTAACAAAGCGTTTTTGTTTTATTTTTAGAAAAAGAGGCCCAAATATAAGAAAGCAAAAGTGAGAGATCATCATGACAGCCAAAACAAGAACCATGTCTATTTTTCCAGAAGAGGTGGAGTGGGGGTAAGATATTGGCTTTTTTTTTTCTTCTTTTTCAGTGCTGGGGATTGATCCCAGGGCCTCATACATGCAGGCAAACACTCTATGATATGGTTATATCCCCAGCCCCGATGCTGGCTTTTTTATGTAAGGAAGAGCCTTCTTTGCATTGTGTTGAAGACAGTGGGTATTTTCAAAATAAATCTTAGTCCTGGGAAAATGTCTTTAAGGCATTCTGCAAATGGATTTTAGAATAAATTGTGTCCCTGAAGTTTTAACATAAGAATTTTATTTAATCAAACTGTCTTTGTCCACCCAAAGACAACCAGCAAGTTACATTCTTGCACTGAGTCATTTTTCTAAAGAGAACCTACACTGGGATGCACTTGACACTAATGACATGCTCTTTTTTTCCCAATAATGCAGTGGGTGGCAATAATATATTCTAGTCTGTGTGTGGCTACTATGTCTGTAATTTCTCTCTCCACATTAGGGTAATAGTAGTTCCCTTCCTCAGGATGGCTATTATTCATATAATTGCCAAACACAGACTTATTTAGCGAATGCCATTCATGAATACCAAAGAATGGGGTAGCTTCAGTAAGAAAAGCCAGAGGATAGGCAACATAAGTGCCTACCATTTCACTTTTTAGCAACTCAAGAGGACTACCGATGTTTCCAATCACCTATTTACCCCAATAACTGATCAAGTTCTAATACAGATATGAGCTCTTAATCAAAAATCACTTTTCTTTCCACAGAGACTTACCTTGTATTTATTTTTGCATTTTATCTTTAATTCTGTCATATTTACTTGGGCTGAAACCATTTCTTTCTTCTCCTTTCCCCAGAGGAAAGTGAATATACTATGCAAGTTCTGTTCTAATATATATGAATGGTGAAAAACAAAAGGAATATCTTCTTTAATCTTGCTTGCGTACCTTAAAATGAAATGAAAATGAATGGCTTCTTATTTAGGGTGAACATATAATTTACCATTTAAACCAGACATTTTGAGAGTGACACCAATAATAATTATTCCTGGATAAAGGCATAAACAGGTTGTTTGGGGCAAATTTAGAGGTATGATCATCATGCTAGCATTGCATATCCTCTGTTTTATACCATAATTTTTAAATTTCTAAATTAACTTTTGGTAAAACTGAATTTGCTGTATAGTTCTATAAGTTTTAATACACATATAGATTCACATAACCACCACCAAAATCAGGATACAAAACAGTTCCATCACTCTCACACATGAGGTCTCATGCTGTCCCTTTGTAGCCACTTCCTCTCTCTCTTAAATTCTAGTCACTGTTGTTTCATATTTTTGAGAATGTCACATAAATAAAATCATAATATTTTGAAGCTGGCTTCTTTCATTGAGCATACTGCCTTTGTGATTCTTCCAAGTTGCTGTGTGAATTAAAATTTCAATATTTTCCTGATTCTGAGAAGTATCCCATTATGTGGATATACCACAATATGTTTTACCCATGATAGAAATTTGGGTGGATTCCAATTTGAGTTTATTAGAAAAAAACTGATATACACATTTGTGCACAGGTTTGTGTGTAGAAATAAGATTTCATTTCTTTTGGATAGATGCCCAGCGTGCAATTTCTGGACTGTATGGGAATAGCATGTTTGGTTTTACAAGAAACTGCCAAATTGTTTTCCAGAATAGCTGTATATTCCCACTGACAATGTTTGCAATTTTCTTTGCTCTGTATTCTTGCTAGCACTGATGTTATATCTTTATTTATTTATGCTATTTGGTTTTTATTTCATAGTCATAAACTTAACTCAGCAATCCAGCAAGACTTGGAGAAGACTATAAAATAATATTAAACTCAAAGAACTACAGCAACAGCACAAAGATTAGAGAATACTGCAAATACATAGGGTAGATAAGCTCTCTCCTGAGTTACAAAAGGAATGACCTGGTGATTAAGATAAAACACATGCCAAAAGTATTAGAGTTGCCCTCTATCAACAATAGCAATTGTCTTTCTGGTCTTGGTATTCTTGTACTCAGAATATGCCATGGCTTCCATGATATCTGCACTCTTTTTCACTTTCTAATGCCTGCCATTCAACCACTCAGTCTTGCACAAGACTCCTATAGCACAAGAAATAAAATCAAGAATTAATAAATGAGATGGATTCAAACTAAAAATCTTCTTCTCAGCAAAAGAAACAATCAATAAGGTAAATAAAGAGCCTACATTTTGGGAGCAAATTTTTGCCACATGCACATCAGATAGAGTACTAATCTCCAGGATATATAAAGAACTCAAAAAACGTGACACCCAAAAAACCAAACAACCCAATCAATACATGGGCTAAGAAGCTGAACAGACACTTCTCAGAAGACATACATTCAATCAACAAATATATGAAAAAAAAATGTTCAACATCTCTAGTAATTACAGAAATGCAAATCAAAACTACTCTAAGATTTCATCTCATGCCAATCAGAATGGCAGTTATCAAGAATATAGACAGCAATAAATGTTGGCAAGGATGTGGGGGGAAAGGCACACTCATACTTTGCTGGTGGACTGCAAATTGGTGCAACCAATATGGAAAGCAATATGGAGACTCCTTAGAGAATAAGGAATGGAACCACCATTTGACCCAGCTATCCCACTCCTCTGTCTATACCCAATGGACTTAAAATCAGCATACTATAGTGACACAGTCACATTAATGTTCATAGCAGCTCAATTCACAATAGCTAAACTGTGGAAGCAACCTAGATGCCCTTCACTAGATGAATGGATAAAGAAACTGTGGTATATAATCAAAATGGAATATTACTCAGCATTAAAAGAGGATAAAATTATGGCATTTTCAGGTAAATGGATGGAGTTGGAGAATATCATGCTACATGAAGTGAGCCAATCCCAATAAACCAAAGGCCAAATGTTCTCTCTGATAAGTGGATGCTAATCCATAATGGGGAGTGGGGAGGCATGGGAAAATGGAGGAGCTTTGATTGGGTAAAGGGGAGGGAGGGGTGAGGAGGGTGCATGGATGTAGGAAATATGGTGGAATAAGATGGACATCATTACCCTAGGTACATATATGCTTGCACATATGGTGTGATGCTACATTGTGTACAACTAGAGAAATGAAAAGTTGTCCTGCAATTGTTTGTAATGAATCAAAATGCATTCTGCTCTCATATATACCTAATTAAAATACATTACTTAATAAAAAAGATTTTAGAATTGGGAACTATTTGTGTTTGTTCTAGAATTTGTTCTGGATAAGTTGTCAAGACCTATCTTCTTCAGGTGAAGTTATCATCAGATTTCTTCCCATAGATGGACTTGCCACAAGTGCCATCATGATATGTGAAGTCAACATCTTGCACATAAATGCTGGAATAATTCTGTTAAAACAGAGACACTTATAACCAAATACTTTCTTTCTATTTCTCAGAGCATAAAATTTTTCCGATACCTTTAAAACTTTGACTGTAAATCACTCCAAGGAGACAAGCCCAAGTGCTCAAGCCTGGAGAGCAATGCAGAACACCACTATAAAGTTGGCCACAGCTGGTGGCAGGGAATTCTGGGCAACAACAGTGTCCATACAGTGCTGATACTGTATTTTTAAATTCTCATTTTAGCTATTATGATAGCTATGTAGCAGAATCTCATCATGGCTTTAATTTCTATTTCCCTATTGCCTAATGATATTGAGCAACTTTTCATGCACTTATTTGCTATTTGTAGACCTACTTTGGTAAACTGTCTATTCAAATCTTTTATCTACTTTATAATTAAATTGCTGGTTTTCTTATGGTTAACTTTTTGGGGTCTTTAAATATTATGATAAGTGAAATTAGTCAAACACAGAAACTCTAAAGTCAAATGTTTTCTCTCATATGTGGAAGCTAGAATAAAGTAAAGGGGGAAGAAAGGATAAGATTACATAAAGAAATAATCAGATACAAATTAATGGAAGAGTGAAAGGAAGTCTAGTAGAGTAGAGGAAGGAGAATGGGAGAGGAGAGGGAGGATGGGAAGAAAAAGGAGGAGATAAAAAGGGACCATCATGACTGAAATTGACTTCCATGCATGTATGAGTTTGTCAGGATGACTCAACCACTATATATATCTATAAAACTCTAATTTTAAAAAAATCAATATTTGTATTAAAGTTAAACCATTCTTAAATACTTCTGATATAGACCCAAATTATCATTCTTAAACATTTCTGGTATAAGTCCAAATTTGCATATATTCCATTAATCAACTTCATTAGTTAATTTAATCTGTCAATATTACATTTATTTTTTTTGCTTCCATGTACATAATAAGTGAGGTAATCTTGTAATTTATCTTTCTCAAAGTATTTGTGTGGTGGGTAGATAGATACAATGACAAGATTATATTACACTCTAGAAATTAGTTAAGTTTCTTTTTAATCCTCTGAACATTTATATTTTAAAATAGGGATTATCTGTTCTTTGAAAATTGGATAAACTGATTTATGTAATCTTCTAGCTCTAATGATAATTTTTGTATGTAGACTTTTGACTATCGATACTTTCTTTAATGATTATAGATTTATTCAGGTCATCTATATTCCTTGAGATAGTTTTAATAAATTTTATTATGTGTCCATTTGTCTAATTCAAAGATTTATTTGCATGGTTATTGAAGGCATTATTATTGTGATTTTAAATTCAACTATGTCTATGGTAGTATCTCCTTCTTTGTTCCTAATACCATTATTGTATCAATTCTTTTTTTGAGATTAATACTATAAGAAGTTTTTTTTAGTTTTGTTATTTATTTCAGAGTTGGATTTTGGATTTGATGATCTTTGCTATTATTTTCTATTTCATTCATTTCTACTTCCACTTTATTTCCTTCCTTGTTTAGGGAAGGGCCAACTTTGTTGTTCCATTTCTAGCTACTTAAAGTACATACAGTCTATTGATGCCAGTTTTCCATCTTTTCTTACACATTCATTTGAGGCTGAATTTTTTCTATAAATGTTGCTTTAGGAGCATCTCATAAGTTTCCCAATACAGCATAATCATGGTTAAACTCTAAATAATTTCCCATAAGGTTTTTTTCTTAATGACTTAGAATATTTTACAATTTCAAAATTTACAAACACTTCATGATATTTTTAAACTACTTTTATCTTTATTGCTATAGTGGCTAGAGAAAATGTTTTTATACAGTTGTTGGGTGAATTTTTGAGACTTATAATCTAGTTCACAATTTTTGGAAATATTTCTATGCATAAATTAAAAGAAGAAGGCATTTTCTCTAATCACTGGACCTAGCATTCTATGTATGATATGTCCATTAGATCAAATTTGTTCTACAACTGCAGTAATAGTTCCCTGCTTTTTCCATCAATTACTGAAATATGTAAAAACCTTCAAACATAAGTATGAAAATATTGATGTTTTCTGATTTTTCTTTCAAATCTTGCTTTATATATCTGAAGCAAAGTTGTATAAAAATATATCTTCCAAGTGAGTTTTGTCCTTTATGATTAAGTTGTGATGTTCCTCATTACTAATAAAGCATTTTCCTTTAAATACTAAATTTCCTTAATATTACATCACCATTGTAGTGGGAGCTTTCTTGTGCTTGGTATTTCCCTCATCTTTTTAAATATTTACATATTTTTAGTTGTGGATGAACCTTTATTTTTATTTATTTATTTATTTATATATGTTGCTAAGAATTGAGCCCAGTGCCTCATGCACGCCAGGCAAAGTGTTCTACCACTGACGCACAACCCCAGCCCTTGCCTCATCTTTTTTTAATCATTTATTTTCAACTCTTTTGTGTTTTACATTTATTCCTTGCCAATACTACATAGTTTTTTTTTTAAATTTAACAAGCTTTGATGCCTTTCACAAATAAACATTTTTTATATTTTGAAGTTATATATTTGAATATATATATTCCCATTGTATTCTGTTCTATTTATCATTCTTTTCCTTCCCATTTTTCTCACTTCCTACTTAATGCTAAATTGATTAAGATTTTACAATTCCCTTTTGTTCTCCTCTACTGGAGAGGAGATGTCTATATAGACATTTTACTTACAATATTTTGCTGAGTACTTCTTAACTTTTAAAATGCATCCTTGACTCAAAGTCTAAAGTTGATCATGTCTACTTTTTCCTCCTAGATCATAATACAAGAGCCTTAGAGAAAATGTAACTCTTAGTTATAATTACCTATTATGGTTTTCAAGTATTTTAATATATTTTACATTTTATATTAGTTTTGTAGGGCCATTATATCAATATACCACAGATAGAAAGGCTTAAATAATAGAAGTTTATTGTCTTACAGTTCCAGGGCTGAAAATCTGAAGCTCAAGATGTATGCAGAGCAATGATCTTTCTGAAGGCTCTAGGGAAAGATCTCATCCAGGCCTTCTAGTTTGTGATGATTACTATAACTAGTTATGTGGCAGCATAACGATCTTCACATGGCATTCTCCTTTTGTGTTTGTGTCCAAATTTCTCCTTTTTATAATGGCACAAATCATATTGGGTTAGAGGTCCACTCTATCCAAGATGAAATGTCCTTATCTTCATTAATTATATCTGCATCATAACTAATTTCAAGTAAGATCACATTCAGAGGTACTGGGGCTTAGGACTTCAACATATGAATGGGGAGGCACAATTCAAAATATATTTATAACTGGTAATTTAATCAGTAATGTTGTTTCTTGTTTATATTTATCTATATTTACCAATTTCACTGTTCACCATTACTTCAAGCATTTCACTCATTTATTCAATTTTCCTTCTTCTAACATAGATTTATAGTTATTTCACCAAGTATCTAAGAATAGTAAATTTGCTCAATTTTCATCTAAATTTGCATATGTTTTGCTCAAACTCTTTTAAGATATTGACTTGGTATAGAAGTTCTAGAGTGTTGTTTACCTCAGCAATTAAAAGATACTGTTCTTTTCTCTTTTGTCCTCAATTATTTTTGTTATTAGGTCTTTAGTTCGTCTATTTACTGCTCTTTATAGATGATGTGACCTTTCTTTTGGGTGACTTTTTGAATGTTTTATCAGTGCTTTTATATAAAATAGTGGGGTTCTTTTTGACATTCATACATGCATGTAATATAATTTGCTCCATTTCAGTCCCCAGTACTTCCACTTTACTTCCCATCCTCCCTCTCTCCTTTCTTTGCTGTACTTGTCTTCTATTTATTGCTTTTTTTTAAAATGGTGCTCATAGGCCAGGAGTGGTGGTGCATGCCTGAATTCCCAGTGACTCAGGATGCTAAGGCAGGAGGATTGCAAGTTCAAATCCAGCCTGAGCAATGGCGAGGCGCTTAGCAACTCAGTGAGACCCTGTCTCTAAATAAAATACAAAATAAGGCTGGGGATGTGGCTCAGTGGTTGAGTACCCCTGAGTTAAATCTCTGGTAGCGTCCCCCAAAAAATGGTACATTATAGATATATGTAAAAGTGGCATTCATTGTGATGTATTCATTCATGCACAAAACACAATTTCATTCCACAATTCCTCCCCTTTCCTATTCCTCCTCCCTCCTCCTTGATTATCTTCCTCTACTCCACTATTCTCCCTTCCATTTTCATTATGTCCCATTTCCTTTTTTTTAAAATTCCTCAACTCTTTCTAGCTTCCACAAATGGAGAAAACATTTGACCTTTGACTTTCTGAGTCTGGCTTATTTCACTTAGCATAACATTCTCCAGTTCCATCCACTTGCCAGCAAATGTCATAATTTCATTCTTCTTTATGGCTGAGTAGAACCCCACTGTGTATATATACACCATATTTTTTGATCCATTCATCTGTTGATGGACACCTAGACTGGATCCATAACTTGGTTATTGTGCTGCTATAAATATTGATGTGCATGTATCCCTGTAGTATCTATATGCTGATTTTAATTCTTCTGTATAAACATCAAGGAGTGAGATTGGTGAATAATATGGTGGTTCCATTCCAAGTCTTTTGAAGAACACCCATGCGTCTTTCAAGATTGGTTGTACTAATTTGCAATACCAACAGATATATGAATGTACCTTTTTTCCTACATCCATCATTTGTATTCTTGATGACTGCCATTCTAATTGGAGTGAGATGAAATCTCAATGTAGTTTTAATTTGAATTTCCCTAGATGCTAAGGATATTGAACATTTTTTTCATATTTTTTTTGGACATTTTTACTTCTTCTTTTGAGAAGTGTCTGTTTAGTTTATTTGCCCATTTATTGATTGAGCTGTTTGTTTGTTGTGGTGGTAAGTTTTTTATTTTAGTTCTTTATATATTCTGGAAATTAATCCTTTATTAGAAGAGTAGCTGGTAAAGATTTTCTCCCAATCTGTAGGCCCACTATTCATGCTTTTAATTGTTTCCTTTGCTGAGTGGAAGCTTTTTAATTTGATGCCATCCTATCAAGATACCAATGGCACTCTTCACAAAACTAGGAAAAACACAGTCCTGAAATTCATATGGAAGAGTAAAAGACCTACATTAAGCAAAGCAATCCTGAACAATAAGAGTGATGCTGGAGACATCACAATATCTGATCTAAAATTATACTGCAAAGCTATAGTAAGTAACAAAAACAGCATGGCATTGACATCAAAATAGACATGGAGACCAATGGAATAGATGACACAGAGGCAAACCCACATACTTACAGCCATCTGATACTTGACAAAGGTGCCAAAATCACATGTTGGAGAAATACAGGCTTTTTAACAAATGGTGCTGAGAGCACTGGATATCCATATGTATAAGAATGAAACTAGATATATTCCTATCTCTCACCCTGCACAAAAGTAAACTCAAAATAGACCAAAAACTTAGAAATTAGATCAGAAACTTTGCAATACTAGAAGAAAACATAGGGTCAACACTTCATATACTGCCACAATAACCAACTTCCTTAACAAGACCCCAAAAGCTCAAGAAATAAAACCAGGAATCTGTAAGTAGAACAGTATCAAATTAAAAAACCTTTTGGTGAGTTATAACATTTTTTATTTTGCTTTGGGTTCTTCCAGTTCCATTATGAGTTATCTACACACAGAGTTCTTTGTTATTATCATTCTTGATGCTTTCTGAGTTTCTTAAATTGTATCATGTCTTTTTTCAGTTTTGAATATCATCAGTCATTATTTCTTTGAATATTGTTTCTCCTCCATGCTAATTATTCTTTTTATTGTCAAACTCTCACATTTAACCATCCTTTTCTTTCTCTCATTCTGATGCATTCTACATGATTCCCTCAATCCATTGACAAGTTACTAATCTCCTCTGTCTCTTTATCATCTAATCATTACCCATAAATGATAAAGTTTTCATTCTAAAAGGTTATTTCTTGTTTTATAAACCATCCAGTTCTATTTTCATTGTCTTTGATTCGATTTATTAGGGTTTCAATTCCATTTCAAATCACTATTATAAACATTAATTTTTAATTCTCTCCTGTATCCTGTACCTTCTACTTTCTCCAGTTCTTGGGGATATAATCCTATTATTTGTTGTGTCTACTGACTTTCATCATAGTTAGACTGTTTTTTCATATGTTTAATAACATTTTATTTTGAATTTGTCTTATGAAGGGCTAATTTTTCTGTAAGAATACATTGTAACCTTATTGTATGTTCCTCAAGAGCTATTTTGAGTTTGCTTCTGCTGAGAATCCCTGGGGAGCTGGCTAATTCATCATTTGATATTGTATTATGGTATCTGAATTTTATGCTACTTTCTAAGTTTCAGTGGAATGCAAAATTAAATTCTAAGCAAAAATAAATTGTAAGCACATGGTTAGAAATTTTGGGGGAGATATTTTTTTCCATCTATATCTCAGGCAAAAAGCCAAGTTCCTTGCCATTTCTCGGTGGGTAGGCTATCCATTTTCTTTATTCACTCTTTTATTAAGGGCTATAAATTCAAGGATACAGCTATCCTCAGGGGTCTGTAATTCCAAAACCTCACTTCACAAAGGCTGAGGACTCATCTCCTTTGCTACATGGCCATTAAAACCCCCATTCTTAATTTACACAGTCTAACTATATAGCACTCCATCCCTGTCAGGTACATTGGCTCTTCTTTTCCTCTGGAAAGTTGAAATTTCTTGCTTCATTGTGAGACGTTATATTTTATAAGAGTTTCTAGGGTCAGTAACAAGATGTTTATATTTTTCTCCAATAGTTCTGAATATTGACGATATTTGTGTTTTATTACCTGTGCTTCTGGAAATTAATCATGCTTACTTTTATTGTTTCTACAATTGTTGATGATACTGCATACTTTAGCTTTTTTATGCTCCATATCAAGACTCAATCTGGTAGCTTTGATTAATACACATTTAAATGTCCAAGGTGAATCATAGGCATTACCAAACAGAGTGGATACTGGTTCAATCAAAAATAGATTTCAGTTATATGATTCTATTAATATATTTTGGAATTGGAAAAACTAATATAACATAATAAGAGGTTGTCTTGGCCCCAGGGGTAGGGCATAACAACTACAAAGAATTTGATGGGTTGAGGGAAATGTCCTTTACCTTGATTTGGTAATGACATTTGTCAAACTCATCAGATATTCACTCAAATATTCTGCATTTTGTTGGATGTGAAGTTTTTTTCAACAAAGTGCATTGTAAAAAGAGAAAAACACAGATGTCTCTGGTAAGTAACTGGTATGCCCATACCAGTTCATACTGGCTGAATATCAACCTGAGAAAGAAATAATGATCTTTCTATAGCATGGTAAAGAAATCTCTATACTAGGAGGCTTTGGTCTTATTACTTCTTAATTTTTATTACCAATAAATTCAACTTTATTTATTTATTTATTTATTTATTTGGTACTAGAGACTGAAGACAGGGACACTTAAATAAATAGGGCTCGGGATGTAGTTATTTATTTATTTATTTTGAGGCAGGGTCTCACTAAGGTGCTAAGGCTGGCTTCAAACTTGTGATCCTCTGCCCTCAGCCTCCCTAGTTTCTGTGACTACAGGCATGGTTTGTTAATGTCTTTTTGACATCAAAGATAATAAGCCTTCTAGCAACAAAAAATGTCATCAAAATACATCCTGTGCTTTACATTACCATATAAGCTTTTTACTATAGAACATCCTTGTCAGATTCTGCTGGCTTCTGTACACATATTGCATATATATACTTAGAAGTTACTCTTTGCTCACACTCATATACTATGTGCAGACGTATGTAGTCTTTTATCATAAAAGAATGCATGGAGAAAATATTTAATATGCTTTACAACACAGTTTCTAAACATATTATGTGGAAAAGTAATCAGAGAAACAAGTTTGTTTAAGATTCACTTATATTTTGAAACATGGACACAGTTACCACCCCAGGTGATAAAACATAACTGGCACAAATCAAGGCTAATAGTCACATAGTCCTATAGGAGCACTGCAAGTAAAAGAAGTGGAGAGAAGCCAAAAACATAGAGCCTTTCTCCCTCTTGATATCCTTACTGTGATCCAGGGGTTCACAAAATATACCTCTTGGCTAAATCCAGTCTACCCCATGTTTTGAATGGCCCATGAGCTAAGAATGTTTTTTCATATTTTAAAATTTCCTTAAAAATAATAAGGAAAATATCTCTTGACAGATGAAAATGATATGAAATTTAAAATTCTGTGTCCATAAATAATTTTTACTTGAAAGCAACAAGCTCATTTGTTTCTGTGTCATGCATAGCTTTTTTTATGCTACAGTGATAGTTGGGTAGTTTTAATAGACCTATGATCTATAAATCTATTTACTACTTGACTTTTTACAGAAAATCTTTGCTGACCCCTGCAATGAACAATTATCTTTTTTACCAGGATTAGGAGTAGGAAAGATTGATGCTGGATAGGGCACTAAACAAAGCAACAAAATGCTATTGCCAGAAATCCAGTCAAGAATAACTATTAAAGACATGGTGCTTTGACTACTGTCCACAGAGGGGAAAAATAACAACTAGATGGTAATGTTCCCCAAATCCCACATAATCATGCTTATTGAAGCATATGTCTGAAATTCAAACCTATTTATGTGAAAATCTAGACTTAATTGAAGAATCATTCTTGATGATTTGTATTGGGAATGAGATTTTGAGTCTTCAAGAAAGTTATTTGTAAAATTGTGCAGTTCTTTGGTCATATCTTTGTAGGTACTCCACTCAGTGTTATTTATGTGCATGCCTTTAAATTCTTCCCAGTCTATCAGGCAGTAGGGGTGGGAGTGTTCTAAAATTGAACTGCTTGAAAACTAGGTATAAACAGGTGCATCAGGCACATAAAGTAGATTTTTAGAAGAAAGCACAAGTTTTGTTACATGATAAAAGGTACAGCAAAGCCTTTCTCATTGCTACTAAACTTCAAGTTTAAGGACGTCTAGAAAATATTTTCATTTCCCCTCATCATTTACTGTAGAAGGATAAGTCTTAAACTAATATAAACTTTGTTTTTGAAAGTATGTACTCAACTAGTACTAAATCCTAGAGGACATCTATGAACTGATTTCTCATCTTATGAAGGCACATGTCTTTTCATTTGCCTTACAATTGTTTTGAGTTTAAATATGTGTCCTTTGGTTCTAATATGCTAGAAATTAGTGAATGTTTTTGTGCATAATATGCTTATTTACAGGCTTTAATGACATTCATTCAATCTTTATTTGTCCAGACTGAAAAGTTCCAAGATTGCAGTCCGTGTTGGATCTCTCTGAATTATATTAGAGGACATATTATATAATTATATAAGAGGACATATTTCCCAGCCTTCCTCAGTGATTAATTTAAAATTTCCCTGAGCCCATTCAAACCATAATTTCCTCTCTGATAGTGACACTAGGGATAATTCTGTTGGAAAGTAGGACATTTGTGTTCTATAGCACCAGTGTTGAAAGCTAAGGAACTGACCCAAACATACCTAATTTGCCATTAGCAAACTGGGATGAAGTTTTGCCCATGAACCTGTAAAAAAATATCCCTCTCAATAAAATTTCTTGAACCAACTACCTCAAAAATCACTTTTTTTTAGTCAGTATCTACCTCTCCTTGTCCTTTCTCAATGGAATATGGAATAAGGTGTTAGAGGAACTTTATAGATACCCATGGATCAAATGCTACTACAAAGGCTAGTTAACTAAAGTTTTGTGAGTAACTATACTTGTTGTGTGTAGTACCAGCATGGGAATGATGCAGTCTCAATCCTCTTAATGATATAATAAATTACTGGTGTTTTAAATGTTCATTAAGTGAGAATAGACTTTTAAAATTACTGGTCTACAACCAACTGCCTATTTTTTGAGGCTATATTGTAATATTTTCCCTTTATTTGATCGCATATTTATTTAAGGAGTGGGAACATGCAGACTTTAGAAGGGACACACACACACACAGAGAGAGAGAGAGAGAGAGAGAGAGAGAGAGAGAAGGCATCATTTTCCCATTTTGTCCCTATAGACATGGTAGCCTGCAGAAATGAACCATTTGAAGAGGCACACAAACTTTCATTTGAATCCAAGTCTTAATTCTTCATTCTTTTCTCTCCATTTTGTCCCATTTTTAGCTGTAGAGGCAAAAATACATCAATCATCAATTTATTCCCTGTGGCAAGCATTTTCCCCTCAACCCTATCAATCTATTAAACAAACCCCAATTAAATTGGCTCTCACTTCACAAAAATGGCAGGCTTCCCTGAGGAAAAGGCAGACTTATGATACCGCTGATGACAAACAGCTAATGACAACTCAGGGAGAAGAGAGGAACTTCCTGGATTATTCTCCCTTTACTTGTGATCACACTATCTGGCCATGT
Organism: Marmota marmota marmota; assembly: GCF_001458135.2. Lineage (NCBI taxonomy): Eukaryota > Metazoa > Chordata > Mammalia > Rodentia > Sciuridae > Marmota > Marmota marmota. The sequence continues at coordinate 9,849,367 of NW_026000261.1, forward strand.
AAGTCAGCATTTCAGCAGTTGATCATTTATAACTTCAAAAACAATCTTCAAAATTTAAGCTATTTTTGTGGTATGACAACAGCCATATCACAGGGTTGTCTTGTAAACAAACCCACTAGACATTCAAAGCTGTCAAGGTCTCCCTCGTTGATCTGCCAATCCCATAGATCCTTCAAATGGAACCAGTTGGTTTCCTTCATTCCTCACAAAATATTTTGTGCAGTACTAGAGTATAAATTTGGATTCTAGAGATTTTATGACTATGTTTATTATAGAGATTAATTTGAATACAAACATACTTACATTTAATCTCCCCTTACCCATGGCATCTCTCTCTTCACCTCAAAAATTCCTTCTAGATATAGTTAGAATTCAGAATATTCAGGGAAAAAACTTTTTCCCATATAGGCCAGGTCAGTGCCCTCTGTCCTGTCTATGCATTTTCCTGTTAATTACATTTTAGTTTTTCTCAGAACACTATCCTCTATCACATCACTCATCACATAGATGAATTCTTAGAACTGATTTTATTTTCCCGAAATTCCTCTGTTATTTTCTTACACAAATATTCAGTAATGATTTTACCTTTTGTTTTATTGATAGAAGTATATAGGTGTTGTTTTACCATATTTCTTATATTTCATAACATATCTTAGGATTGGGTTTGTCCTTATTAAATCCTATTGAACTGCTTCTTCCGAGCCCCCATACAAATACACATATACATATACACAAAAAATTTGGTGAGAGTAATATAAAGGTAAAGTTAAACTTAATGTTAAGTAGTTTAAGGAATAAGTGTATACATGTATATATACACATGTGTGTATCGGTATTTGTGTGTGTGTGTATGTGTGTATTTACTGAAATAAATGAGACAACAACAAGAACCCACCATGGAAAACATTACTTTCTGAGCTGGGATAGCAGGGTCTAGTCAACAGGTTTGTATGCCTATGGTCATAGAGCCAGAATGTAATGTACCTGGGGTTTAAATTCAATCTATCATAGTGATTGATGCACTCTCAATCACTATGCTATATAGATCTTCCCTATAATATTTAGGTCCACTGCATATATTTAAACTGAAAGGGCAGATAATCCAAACCAATTATTGATCTTTCAATTTTTAAAAGTTTTAAATAGCAGATATTCCTTCTCAATTAAATTTGGTAGGCTAGTATTAAAATTAGTTTCTATTCCCCAAGCACATACCAATTGGGAAGACAGCCCAGGAGTGTGCTAGAAGCCAAAGAGAAACTAACTTGAGTTTGAAAACCTGCCGCAGACAATCTATGAGTGGATAATTGAAACTGATTATAACTTGAAGGGTAGTGCTCCCCAATTCCCTGCATAGGTGATAACAATTCCTTATTTTTTGTGTTTTACAGCATTTTTCTTGCTTCATACATCACTCTACAGTCCAATAGGATATGTTATGCAGGGAACAAATTGTTGCACTATTTAGAAAATAAATATATCTACCATCCACAGATCAAACTTTGATGCTACATGTACTAATTAAAAATCAGATAAGTAAAAATAGGTTTTTATTTTTATGTTACCTTGATTTATTTACTCCATTGTAGGAGTAAATAAATCTTTGAATCTTTGACAAATATTTCTTTCTGAGCATCTTTGACAGATACAAAGGTCTCCCCATTACAGAGATAGATGCTGGAGAGCTGTACCCATCAAACAAAGGGCCCTACCACAAATACTAAGGAGGGAGGAGGCTCAATTGTCTATATAAACATAAAGAGATAAAAAACAAGGCATGAAGACATAAAAATAAGGTGAACCAGTCCCAAGTGAAAAAAGGATTACAAGATGAAGGTTACACAAAGACAACTAAATAGAAAGAAAAATTACAAAGAAAGATTAAAAGAATTGTGTGATTACATGAATGACAACACATAAAAGCTAGTGAAAACGAAGATGGACTTGTTCCAACCGAAGTTCGTAGACATCAGGTAATGAAACCCTGCTCTAACAGAAGGCACTGATTGCATTAGGGTTATGTGAGAGAGGTGCTGGAGAAGGTGGCACCTTTAGAGTCCATTAAGGGTGATCTAAAGGCCCGAATGAACTGCCAAAGACAGACACATGGCACTTTGAAAATATTGAACCCATCCATAGCTCCCAAATAAGATGCTGAAACAAATGCTCAGTTCTGATTCCCTACCATAGAGACAACTTCCAACTGCCATGGGCCTTCTGCTTGCTATGAAGTGTTACTGGATTTTTAGGGTTTTCTTGTGGTATGACATAACTCCTTCCCTGATGGAATTCCCAGTGAGGAGAGCAGCAATTGTTGAGAAAGAAACAAAACAAGAATGGTAGTATTTGTGCCACAGTCTGGCTGGGCAAAATAACTGGGGGGCAAGTGACAAGGAACTTGTGAAGATTGATACAGCGGGAGCCGCTTTATTGCAGGACAGCAGAGGTATAGATACTTAACTAATTACACACAGCTTATCTTAATTAACATAAACTAGATACAGCAGTCAACCAATAAGGAATCCTTATCATCTTAATGATTACACACAGCTTAACTTAATTGACATAATCTAGACACAACAGTCAGTCATTAAGGAATCTCTATCATCTTAATGGCTTGATGGCGTTACTTCTCAAACCACTCCTCTTGGCAAAGTGCCAGGCACCATCTTGACTTGTCTGTGGCTCTCAACATATTTATCCTACTATAGGATGGAATCCAGATAAAACAAAATGCAGCCTTGAACAGGTGAATTACATTAAGTCTGTGACAAATCTAGTCAGTCATGAGTCAAAGTAGTAGCATATTTACTTTGAAAGAACACCCTCATCAATGTTTGTAGTTGCTGGTTTACTTACTTTCCATTAGAATAGTTCCTCTAAATAGCATTCAAAACTTTAACAAATATTATTAGCACACGAGAAACCCATTTTTAAGAATCAGTAATATAATAAGTTAAAAATATAAGTAGATTCATTAGTGATTAATAAGTTATTTTTACTTTTGGGTTTTTTTTTTAGATACACATGATAGTAGAGTATATTTTGACATATATACATGGAGTATTAACTTATTCTAATTAGGATCCCATTCTTGTGGTTTTACATGATGTGGAGTTTCACTGGTGATGTGTTCATATATGAACATAGCAAAGTTATTAATACTGAAAAAGTACTCATATATTTGAGCAAATTACTTTATGTGCATATATGAATATGTCATAATGAACCCCACTATTATGTATGATATACTGCACTAATAAAAAAATATTTAGTATATAATAAAATGATCATCCCAGCAACTTCTAAAGAGGTTATTAAATGTATCCAACATTTAGATTCATGCTCTTTTAATAAATTATAAGAAGGGGGCAAAGAAACACCTTCTAACCATACCTTAATTAGTCATTCTATACACTTTTTTATATATGCCTACTGCTGGAACACTTTCATACCAAATAGAACTGAAGAGGTCGTGAATATTAAAAACTATCCCATCAGGACCTAATGCATTTAATTAGTTGATCGTAGGTGTCAAGTGCCCTTTCCCTTTTGATAGATTACCCCAAAGAGTAGGCTAACAACCCCAATTTGCTGACTAATTGAATTTTGATATATACTCTAGAGCTGTTTTCCCCCATAACTAATTGAATTTACAAGCAGTTAAATCTGACAGGTTCAGTAATATCTGCCAAACTCTCTTCATACTTTGTTAAATTATTAAAACGTAGCCAGTGTGTCATGCCCTAGAGAAAGAGGGTACATTTGAAGACTCATTTCCAAGGGGGTGAAGTGGTAAGGGAATATAATTTACCAGATGATAAACTGTCCAGTAGTAGTTTTGATATTTTGTCACTGTATTAAATCAGTTTTCTATAAAAAGAAGACAAAATGTACTAAATGGGTATATATGCAGCTTTCTTTCTTCATAATGCCATATCTGCACTAATGTATATGAATCTGCATTAAAGCAAAGCCAGGTGCACTTTCCATTGTTAGCTAAAATAGAGAGAGCTCAATTAACACAGAGATTCCATTTCTAGCTAAGCTAAAAAGTACAATTCTCATAATCTACATAAGCTTCCAGCAGGGCATATGCATTTCCTTCACTAAAAACCAAGGCTCAATGCAGAAGAATAAAAGCAAGCCTCACTAATTAAGACCTCAAGAATGTGAAGTTCCTAATAAGTCAACTTCAGCTGGCTTGAAATTTGGAAAAGAGTTTGCTGAGTAAATTAACAGTCAAATACTATTGAAAGAGAGATGTTTAAGGACTTAAGGGAACAAGTGATTTTTCAAGCACTTGGGAAGCATTATTTACACACAGGTAATTACAACTTGGACCACATTTTGAGGACCAGATTTGAGTCAAAAGGCTTACTTAGCAGGACTACAAATTATTCCCTTAACCTGAGCTTTATTTTCATCAGTAAAACTGACATAAAAATATTTGCTTCACAACACTGTGGGAGAATTCAATGAGAAGATATACAGGAATCTTGGCTAATTGTCAGAAGCTAAGTAAATATTGAGTACTTTATTATGTGCATAAAACAATAAACTCATATGAATAAAACTATTTGAGAAACATCCTTCCCACTATTCTTTACAGTGAGGGAATTGGTTATAGTTAAAGTGATATTCACAGGCATATGGCAGTTAGTGGCAAAGTTAGAACTGAAATCTAGGGCTCTATAGCACTATTACCAGTATTCCTATTTTGTTAATCATAGCTGTTCCCCCAAGGGACCACTATACTACATTCTTGACTTCTTTCTTGTAGCCTTAATTATTTTAAAAGATTCCTATTAACAAAGGGATGTTTCTTTTCAAGTACTTACAAGTTGGGTGTGTTTTTTTTTTTTTTAGAATTTTACACTGGAATACTACATTTATTAAGCATTTAATATATGCAATGCAAGTAGCTGTACTAGATGCTGAAAATTTAAAACACAAAAGACATAATCTGAGCCTTTGAAGAATTCTTAGTCTTAGTGGAATTCCCTCTCCTTTCCCCCCAAGCATCCTCTGCCTTTATTTTGTTCTTAGGCTGACAAAGGTCCCTCACTTTTCCTACACATCCATACTAAAGACTTCCCTCTCCCTTCTGAGAGGGTATATATGCACCTTTCTTTCTTCATAATGCCATATCTGCACTAATGCATATGAATCTGCATTAAAGCAAAGCCAGGTGCACTTGAAGACTGGGGCTCAAATTTCAATAAAACCTGACTAAAGTGCTTCATTCTTGGTTCCTAGTGCACAAATAATCCTCAGCCAGGCCCCACCAGGGGGTCTATTTCTGCAGCCAGAGAGGAATGAAGGGAGAATATATGATATTAGGTAGCAAATGGGAGTGTGAGTAAGTAGATACAATAATATTGTATCCATTCAACTAATGAGATGTTCATATTCTAGAACTAGAAAAACTAGTGGTCACCAAAGCATACATAATGGGGCCTTCTTCCCCAATTTTCCCTGATTTCCAAATTGAAAGTCACTTTCCTGGCAAAAACCTGGGAAGCAAGAAGCCAACTTCTGCCAGGCATGGTGGTGCATGCTTGTAATCTCAGCTGCTTGGGAGGATGAGACAAGAGGATCATGAGTTCAAAGCCAGCCTCAGCAACTTAGCGAGTTGCTAAGCAACTCAGTAAGACCCCATCTCTAAATAAAATACAAAAAAGGGCTGGGGGTGTGGCTTAGTGGTTAAGTACCCCTGAGTTCAATTCTCAGTACCAAAAAAAAAAAAAAAAAAAAAAGAGCCAGCTTTTAGGAAAACCAAGAAGCAAACAAAGGGGAAGCTGGAACACAGAATTGCACAGTATTAGATTCTGTGCTTCACAATTTAAGTAGCTGTGTAAACCTGGACAAGTCACTTAATCTGTCTCAATCTCAAGTGTACAATCACAACAAATAGTATGGTCTTTGTGCCAATTAAATGAGACAATGAAAATAAGATGCCTGACTCAGGGTAGACATTCAGTAATTGCTAGTTCCCCTCCCTTGGTTATAGCATCACCTCCCAGCACATCTCCTCCAACTCCACTGCTTTCTGCAGAAAAAAAACTACAAATGTGGTGACCTTACCACCACCACACTAGAAAAGTAAAGAGAACCAACTGCCTAGGGTTCTCTGGGTTTCATAAATCTTTGTGTATTTCAACAATCATTTTCTTCAAATGATTGGGCTATCTTAACAGAGTCTAACAGGGGAGTCAGACAATTAACCATTAGATGAACAATTTGTTATGTAAATTGTTGCTTCAAAAGGAAGGGGATAGAGATGAGCATTACACTGTTACTTCTTTAAATTGTAATTAGTGACTAAAGGCTTTAACACACCTAATTGTAGTACAATATATTCAATCTAAATAACCTATAATTATATAAGTATATTCAGTTTAATAACCAATTTCATTAAATTACCTGTATATCTACATCTACATTTATCTACAGATTTATCTGTGTAATCTTGGTCCAAAGTCTCTACTTCTGAATTTTTCATAGATTCTGTATTCTATGGGAACATATTCTGAGTATCATTTAGTGCCTGACTATACTCTGGAATTTCCTTAGAATACCAATTATCATTTTAGAGAATCCAATAAAGAGCCCATCTTTAATATATTCATGAGATTTACCTTACTGAAAGTAAAAAATCTTCTCCATTTATTATTTATTCTTTCATGATACTGTCACACCACACTCACTCCAAGTTTGTGAAAGATCCGATTTAGATAACCAATCAGGTCCCTAGCTCAAATAGTGTCTCAGCCACTCAGACCTAATACTCCCCAACCAAACTGGCCACTTCTGTGCTCATTGATTATGGCAAGCCTTTCCCACTTCAAGATTTCATAAATGCTAATTCCTTCTGCAAGAAATAATTTTCATGATCTAATCCCTGACATCAGGAAAATATAACAGATAAAATATAGAATTTGATGAAGAATTATCAAAGAATAGTTTGACCTAAATATCACCATGATGTAGAAGACTCTTTCTAGCACCAGCATTCTTATCCCCAAGTGAGGAGTGGTCTCCACCTTTTCTGGAAGAAAATTTGATGCACTAGTAAGTCCTCAAGCCTCTCATATAATTTGGGGGGTGGGGTGCAGGGGATTGAATATAGGGCATTTGACCACTGAGCCACATCCCCATCCCTATTTTGTATTTTTATTTAGAGACAGGGCCTCACTGAATTGCTTAGCACCTCACATTTGCTGAGGCTGGCTTTGAACTCACGATCCTCCTGCTTTAGCTGCGGGAGCCACTGGGATTACAGGCATGTGTCACCATGCTCCACTCTCACATAATTTTGATTCAGGTCTATTCGAAAATGAACTGAGATTAAGTCAAGAAATTTGAAGTCTGATTTTCCCACTTGGTGGGCCAAAGTATATACATTTCTCATGGGTTTGAATCCAGTTTGCTGTAACCTCTAACAGCTGTGAGTCTTTGGGCAAATGGCTTAACTTCATTTGTCCAAAGATCAATTGGGCTTTGGTGTTCATATTTCTAAAGGTACATAATAACAACTCCTTAGGGGGAGTTCTTATGATTGAGTAATTGTATTCAGTTATGAATACAATTCCTGGTACATAGAAAGTGCTCAATATTAGTTAGCTATTACCATTCTGACTACTGAAATTAGCTTTACCTTGGCTGTGGACAACAACTCAGGAATATTCATTTAAAGAACATTAATAAAGTGTTTGTGCGTGTGCACACACACACACACACATTTTTTTAGGTGTTGGTGATAGCCAGGAGGATAAGCCATCCTGTCCTTAGCTGACTCTGGTAAGGGTTACGGCCATATAAACTGCTAACTATCTTATTACTAGTTGCATAAAAAATATATTTTCCCAAATAAAATGGAAAACATTCAGTGGTAAACAGAAAACACAAGTTGTTCTTAGCACAGGACCAGGCACAGAGTTGTGCTGACCATAAAGGAAACCAGGTGAGAAAAACTAGAAGGTCCAAACAAACAGCCCTTTATAGTAAACTATATAAACCTGAATCCTACTGATGGTAAATTGACTAGTGCGCCTTTATGGTTGAAGGACAGCATTAGATACCCTAATTTATACTAGTCTAAAGACAGCAAGAATAAGCCCCAGCAGATTTGACTCCTTAAATCATTCCTAGGTTAGGCCAATGTTCTTATAAATAGTTGGGCTAATTTTTTGGATGTAGCTAGAGATCAGGATGACACAGAACTATGATCATGAGGACATTTCCCCCAAAGCTTATAAATTTGGAGCACATTTATCTGCATGTGTCATATTAAATACCTATAAATTTCACTGATCTCTTCTAAAAAACTTCTCCAATCATACCAAATGCAGGTCTGTCAACCTTCCTTCATAATTTATGAGTTCAAGCAAACACTGAACTCATCATTTCCTTGCTTCATTTCTAAGGGTTGACTTTTTCTCTTATACAGATAAACTCTTGTGACAGACTTTTGCTGACAAATCAGGAATCACATAAAGCACAGCAGAAAGTAGCCAGTGTTATGAGAGAAGATACCCCCCCACACACTCCACTTCCTTGGCCACTCTTTCACCCGGCCACAAAAGTAAATATATGGCTCACAATCACTTTCTGCAAAGCGCAATGGCAACTCTAACTACAGATCAATTAGATCTCCATATATTCATTTGAAAAAATGAATGTTAGAAGATTTTATCACTTATTTTCAAAATACTATTGGAGAGCCTTAGTCAGTCTGAAGCAATCAGAGCAGGTCTGAAGAAAATCAAATAGGAGAGGATTTTATTATCAATTCTTGTTTTATTTTATGCTTTTTATTGTAATAATCCTAAGTGTTTTCTTTGCCCTCTTTCTGCCATGTCTTTGTGATTAAGGAAATCTGTATTCAGAGAGAATTCCAAAAGTCCTGACCTGCAGCAAGCAGATGCTTGTGTTCTTTAAGGACAAAGAGCGAACATCATTTACTGCTCACCTTCTGTTTGCAAAGGCTCCTCCTGACATCAGGAAGACAATTCAGTCTACACAATGTGACAAAACAAACATACATGAGATGACTTAAGACCAATAACAACAAACATGTCAGCAAAAGCAAATGTCTCTATGAACTGTGTCTACAGAAGCTAAGGGCATATTGGGAGGGAGGATGGGTTAGCAGCAGCTAATTGGGACTGAATTCCTGAAGGTGCATTTTGAACCAAGTATTAAAGGATGGGTTTAACAAATTTATAAAGAGAAGTAGAATGAAGTGGGAGCAAATAGGAAAGAGAAGTGCATTCAAAGTTTGCAAGCCAATTGCTGAGTTTATAGTCTAATTATTTTTTTAAAAAAATTGTCATCAAAGTGCATAAGTATATTCTACTGCATGTATAACTAATTAGAATTAATATTTTTTTAAAAAAATTGTCAGCATTCCTATCCCAGGAAAGGCCATTCTGACATCAATCATATATTGATGTAACACTACATACTTACTGTAAAATTTCATGAATTTAGAAAAGACTTAAAATCCATATTACTCACACAAAAGACATTACTAACTGGGAATATTTGTGGTTGTATGAATAACCTGTGCTAAGAAAATCAATCATCTGCATTTACCAACAAAATGTGAACTGTTTATGCTAGACAATAAATAATTACTTAGACAACCCTAGGAGCACATTAATTTAGCCAATGGACCTTTATGGCTCCATATGAAGATTTGAAATGCATCATGAAAATGTATCACTAAATATTTTTTTAACATTCATAGTTTACTTGATGGATTCTGATAGTTTTTTCAGAGATATTGGTAGCTAATGAATAAAGAGTTCTTAAAGCATTGCAGAAAGTAGTTCATGAGAAGACATAGAAAAGAGATTATGACCTCTGTCACTCAAGAAATTTGGGTATGGGATACTGGAGTGCTTTATGACCTGTGGTGGTAAAGTACTTGCCTCTGGGATCCAACCACCTGAATTTGAATGCTGGCTTTGCCATTTCCTACCTATGTGACTTGGGGGAAAACACCTGACCTTTTTGTGCCTCAGTTTCCTCAAGGGTGAACTGGAATTAATACTAGTACCTACTTTGCAGCATTGGTGTAAGCATTAAATAAAGGATGTAGAACATTTGGCACAGTGCCTATCACACTATAAACCTTCATTCCTACAAAGGGGGAGAGTTTTGAGGTGAAAACTGCTGCTATGGTAAGAGAATTAAATGAAATGTTATAAACTCAGGTTTCTTGAACTTTTAAGAAAGGCATAGGTTTTACTCAGTCTATTACATCTAAAGTCATCAATAGGTTCATGTCTGTCAACAAATTTTAACTGACAGCTGCTATGTACAGTAGGGGAACCCTCATACTTTAAAGAATTGTTTTTGTTTTTTTTAATTACTAATGCCAAGAATGAGTGATACCTGGCTTATTCACAGGTAAGAGCAGACTTACAAGATTTAATTATGACAGATAAAGAAGATTCACAGAGTGGCCATATGAGATATTTAAGAGGAGCTACAGCTTTTATGACCACAGCATTATAGTGAACTTGTTAACTGCCTATCTTATCTCTACTCCCTCGCTCAGAAGAAAGTCCTAAAAGCCATCAAATGAGCCCAACATCTACAATCACTAATAACCAAATAAAAGTAATCCCTGATTCATGGAAGCCATTGCAAAAAAAATAGCAGAAACTCTAATGAAAAATAACTCTCCCTTTTAGGAATGTTAACAAGATAATACTGTGAAAACATGGCAATGAACAAAGAGAACCTTGAGAAGTGAGATTGAAAAAATCAATCAAGAAATGCCATGCAGTAAAACTAGAGTCATGAGGAAATTACGGTCAAGAGAAAATTGTGAAGAAAAAACATGAATAAGCAGAAAATGGGATACAGAGAAAAGCTATACCAAAGTAGAATATTAGAAAGTCGGTTTTCAGGAAAAGAGAAAGTACATCTGCTGAAAAATCACCTGTCATGAAGTTCAGGTCTCTGAAGTTGCCTTGGATTCTGAATAGTCTACTTGTTTCAATTTTCTATGCAGCACAACTCAACTACTACTGTTTATGTTCCTCTAGCAGCTCAACTCCATTGTATTTTCCTTTTTTTTTCAAGTGTATGTCTGTATTTTAAATGGGCAGATAAAATTGTATGCATTTTTAATAAGAGGGATCAGTGAAGTAGAGAACAGGGATTGAGGGTGAGGGAAGAGGCATGGAATAAGGGAAGAACAGTGGAATGAATCTGACCAAACCTTCCTATATACATATATGAATATACCACAGTGGATGTCACCATTATTTATATCTACAAGGCACTAATTTAAATATATATTATATATATATAAGAAATATAAGGAAGATCAGTAGAGTATAGAAAAGGAACAGAGGAAGGGAGGAGGGAAGGGCAAAGGGAAGTCCCAGGGATTGAATTTGAGAAAATTATATCCCATGCTTCCATAATTGTGTCAAAATGAAGCTCAATACTATGTATAATTAAAATGAATAAAAATAAATTATAAAAATTGTATTTATTGTATATAATAAGTTTTAAAGTATATATACATTGCGGAATGGCTGAATCTAGCCAATTAAAATATGCATTGCCTCACATAAAAAAATTTTCTCAGAAAACAATTCTTACCAATTCTGTGGCCTTAAGGAAGTAAGTTCACCTCTCAGTGCCGTATATCATTTAACTGACAAGTGGTGATAATATTTGTATACCAGTATCTATTATCCTCTTATTGTAGTATAATCTAATCACAAAGCCACTCAATTAAGGACATTTACCAGCCACCCTTATAGCCAGGTGGGGCCATATCACTAAATTTTCATCAATGGCTTATAATCAAAAATTTTATGCATACACACACACCTTATCACTTTTTTAAATAAAATCCTTTTATCTGAACTCTCGGTCTTTTCTCCTCCCAGAGTCTAGAGTAAAAACATGGTAGCAAACAGGCACACAAGGACCATGATCTAAAGTAGGGGCTAGCAATCTTTTTCTGTAAAAGGCTAAATGGTAAATAGTTGAGGCACTGTTAACCACAAGGACTATGCTGAAACTACTTAGTTCTGCTGTTGTAGTGCTAAAGTAGATAAAAATAATAAAAAATAAATAAATGACCATGGTTGTGTTCCAATAACACTTTACTTACAAAAGCAGGATACATGACACAGTTCAACTAAGGTCAGCCATAGTCCTGACCATTGGACAGCCAATCTGTCCTCTAGATGATGGCAGAACAACAATGAAAGGTACCTGGATCCTTGAACTACTTCATGGAACACTAGTGCCCAACCAGTCTAGACTAGCTATACTGTAATGAGAGAGAGAGGAGGAGAAAGGAGTGGGAGGAAAAATGAACAAGAGTGAAAGTGAAATACCTATCTGACTTAACCTATTCTATTTTTGGAGTCTTCTAGAGCAGTGTAACCCTTACCCTAACTAATATACCTTTCTTTCCTGAGAGCCAGTTTTCAAGATTTACTTGAATCCCAATAAACAAATATGCCTGTTATAAATTATCCATTTTAAAGGTATCTTGAATGAGCTGTTGCAACCATAAGAATGTAATTAAATCAGGTGTCTGAGAGATCAGGCCTATCAGAAATCTTAGATACATACCATGAAGCTGGCATAGAATTTGTAGTTGCTCAATATCTTTGCATTTGGCAAGCTTTTCCTGAGCCTCTCAACTACTATTATTGAGATGATAGAAAACAAAGGGGACTTAATAAATAGAGTAGTTTTCTTGCTAATCACAGTATCCCATGGAATGGAGGCAAAGGAGCCTGGTGACAAATTGAGTTTGTTTAAGAATGAGACCAAGAACAGTACAACAGAGCTCCTAAACAGCTTCAATTCACATCTCTGTGTAGGAGAATATTTCTGTGGTAGGTAGCTTCTAAAATGATTCCCAATGATCCCTGTGTCCTCATATTCTCATCTTTGTATAACCTTTTTATCTTTCATTTTTGTGTGGGCTGCTCCCTGTCAGTGCACCTGGACCTAGAGACTTGTTTCTAAGAAGAAGTATACAGCAAAACTGATGAGATGTCACTTGTAGATTAGTTTATGAAAGACTATGATATCTATCTTGATGTCATTCTGTTTCTCCCTTTCTCACTTTGGCAAAGCCAGCTGCTATGCTATAAACTGCCCTTTGGAAAAGCTCATGTAGCAAGTAATTGAGGGTGACCTCTGGCCAAAAGCCAGCAAGAAACTGATGCCTACATTCCAACAACCCATAAAAAACTGAATCTGCCAAAAATCATGTAAGTGAGCATAAAAGTAGATCATCCCCCAGGTAGGCCTTGAAATGACTGCAGCCATGGCCAATACCTGAATTGTGACCAGTGAGAATCTCTGAAGCATAGGATCTAACTAAATCAGTACCAAGTGCCTGGCCCAGGGAAACTGGAATGACAAATGAATAGTGTTTACAACACTGATCTTGAATAATTTCTCGTGCAGCAATAGATCACTAATATAATTTATGTCTATGAATTGCAGTGGGTTTGGATCGTAAACTACTTTTCCATGTTCTCATGACATCCTGAGTTCAAGCATCCTAGCTCTTTATGACACTCTACTGAGAACTACCTGGTTAACCTGCCTGCATCTCCCAGTAGTCTATATGCTCCACAAGAGCAGAAACTGTTATTTATCTTGTCTACTGTTAAATCCCAAATCCTAACATAGTGACCATTGACAATATTGGCTGAATAGATGAATTAGTGGGTGGGTGGGTGTAGACGAATGTGTGAAGTCAGAGAGGTAATTGACACCATGCATTCTGTGAAATGTAACTTAAGAGGCCTTGCACAAAAATAACAAAACTGCCTTTTTATTTCACTGTTTCCTTCCCCAAATTGCAATAAATCTCAGTTCACTGAACCACTTTAAGTCACAAGTTCAGTTCAATGGACCATGAAGAATAAAAACTAAAGCAGCAGAACTGAAAGAGGCCTAAAGTCAAAAATAGTGTGTTCTTCAGAAACTACCTTTTCTGTCTTTTAAAAAAGAGGGTGGCATATACCAAAACCTTATTTATCCTGAATTCAGGAAACATTCAGATCATTTTACATAGCTGTTTAGGCAAACAATTCTGATTTATGCAGGGGCACCTCACTAACATTGTATATGTTCCCACCATGTTACATTTTAAACATTGCTGAAAATGGAATTTTATCTTAAATATTAGGGGAGCTCATCATTGAAACACAATGTGATGTGACCTCTAATACAAGTAACTTAATTACTGAATCCAGAATCTATATTTCCACATCCATATATTTCACTGTTTAATAAATCATATATACATATTAAATGTATGTGTGGTTTTTTTTTGTATATATATATATATATATATATATATGTACAGAGAGAGAAAGAGAGAGATCAATTGATTGATTAATATATTAAATTTACTTAAAAGCAGTGAAATCTGTAATCTCCAAGGACAGAAAAGCTGATAAGTCAACTAGAGTATGGGCAAAATCCATCTTTTCACCCTCCCTGCTGGAAGCACTACAGAAGTCAGACCCACTTCAGAACCAGCTCTGCCTTTTGGCAAATAAATAAGAGATCTCTGAGGAGTCTAATTGCTTGTCTTAGCCTGCCTACACACTTCAGTTCTTCAGGAACTCTTCTGTGATGAAGTTACCGCCTAGAATTTCAGTCCCTATAGAATCACACTTCCTTACTTCTGAACTGTAATGTTTCTAATGCTGTCTGGTCAACTACTCAAACCCATGTTTCCTCCTATTTGAACCCCCACCAATTTTCAGCCTTACTTTGTCTTAGATGAATAATTTGGACATAATTTCTGCCTTAGTTTAATGGTACTTGCACCTTTCTGTCCTGTAAACTGGTGGCATTATTTGTCAAACTTTAATATGCATACAAATCACTACAAGCAGATTCAGAGCGAGCAGGTCTGCAAAGTTTCCTGGAACCCTGCATTTTTAATAAGCTCCCAAGTGATGCCAATGCTTCTGATACTTTGAGTATCAAGTACCAGTAACAAAACAATAGCTTACAGACAGAACACTTGAGATTTTTAGCAGGTTAAGTCCACTAGCTATTTAAACTTGGGCCATTTACTTAACCTCTGTTTTAAAAACAGGGATGACTCTTTCTTTATTATTTTCATAATTAAAAGCCTGGGTTTAGGCTGGGGTTGTGGCTCAGTGATAGAGCACTCACCTAGTATGTGTGAGGCCCTAGGTTCAATCCTCAGCCCTACATAAAAATAAATAAATAAAAGTCTTGTGTCCAACTACAACTAAAAAATAAATATTGAAAAAAAGTGTATAGTTTTTTTTTTAAAAAAGCCTGGGTTGAACTTTGGCTCTACTGTTATTAGTTCTGTAACCCTGAGCAAGCTATTTAAACTCCCTGCTCCTTAGTGGATGAAAGCAGTACCTATTTCACAGGGCTATTTGTGAGGGTTAGATGAATTAATACAAATAAGGTACTGAGAACAGTGCCTGAAACACAATAATCCATAATTATTATTATATTTTCATTCCTGTCCTTCAAATACTTTAACTCAATATTATTCTTTTTTTCTGAAAAGTAGTTTCATGTGACCTATTATACCTATCTGCTCTACTGGCTGCCCTCCCCCCATTCTATGGTTCTGATGCTAGGCCAGTCATTAGATTCATCACAAGTCCTCTGATCCCAAATACCACCCTTTTTCATTTCAAGGTCTTCCCTTAGTTTTATCACATTCATTTCATATAGACCACTAGCTACACATGAACACACTTCTGTTATGATAGAAGATTCTACTCCCTCAGTTGATGGTGCTTATAGGAATACTGAAGAAACACATATTCTCTCAAAAGGGCAAGGGAATGCAGACTTCAGAGAAAATTATATTTTCTGCTCTTCCTCTTGGTTAACTAAGGAGAATATATTTTCTTTACATGGGGCTCAAGAGCATCTTCCCTCAGAATTCAGAGAAAGACTCAGGTGTTTTCAGCAATTAGCACTAAATATTATACTTATCTTGGAAGCATAAGCTTCCAAGAAAGGGGATCATCGCATTGTAGACAATCAAGCCCATATATCACCCCCTAACATCTTGGGTGTGGTAGAGATGATTTGTAATGGCAGAAGTAGCAGACCAAGTTCACATAAATGGATTATTCTGTGACATTAAGAACCCAACTGTGGCTGGATCCATCAGTTTACAATGGCACCAAGTCTCATTGTTGTGGGATAGGACTTTAGAGACATATTGTTCATTAAAGCAGTTCAGTGAGAAAGCTTTGAAGATTTTTAATATGGTCACTGAGTAGTAGAATCATTTAAAGGCAGGTGGTCTAATCCCTACTGGTAGAGACAATTAGTTTGGGGAAAGATTCTATATAAGCAGAGTCTATTCCAAATTTTAGCCACTTTCTAAAGCTTTATTC
Source organism: Marmota marmota marmota (assembly GCF_001458135.2). Taxonomy (NCBI): domain Eukaryota; kingdom Metazoa; phylum Chordata; class Mammalia; order Rodentia; family Sciuridae; genus Marmota; species Marmota marmota. The sequence continues at coordinate 9,865,788 of NW_026000261.1, forward strand.
TTCCACATCTTTCTCACTAGCAGGCTGACTTTATCTTCAACTTAGTTTACAAAATGGAAGTCACCTCACCAGTCACCAAAACTAAGTAAACTTGTGAATGACCCTATCTTTTTCTCCTCCCCTACCATTAAAATGAAAGAGAGATATCTACCCTTTATACCCCTCTTCTTAGGCTTCAGATCACATCCTTTTCTACCTTTCTCAGGATCCTTACCACAATCATTACTCCTCTTCTCCTGAATATTCAAAATTTTACTTCCATTCTCAAAAAGTTCTTCAGGTTAGAAAAAAAGTGAAATTGGGATGGTGAAAAGGACCATGAACTAAGTCCCCAGCAGGACAAGAAAAGTTAAGATACCTTAGGCCTAAAAAAGTAAGCAGTAATATCAACTAGAATAGATGCTACCCACAGAACAGTCCAGAATGGAAAGATACTTAAATTCCAGGTCACAGAATTTACTTGATCTTAGCAACATTAGCAAACAGGACTAGTAAATGGTCAGTTCATGTGCTCTTTTTATATTATCTGCTATAGACGTGGTGGCTTTAAGCCCATAGGTGTTAATCAGTCTGAAGAGACCAAAGATCTGATAGTGAATTCTGCTCTCAAATAAGGATGCAAGAACAGAAGCATTTCACCAGTTTCCTATTGATAACCTCCAAGAGGCAAGAGAAAGGCTTGTAGGAATCACAGGTTCTGGCAAGTGTGTATGCATATTTGCCCTCAATATACATACTTGGGCTACATAGGAACTGTAAAATCATAGAGAGAAGTGGCATTTTTCCACAGAGCTACATATGAGGTTCCACTCAAATGCAAATACATTTATTATCCCCAACAGAGGAAGAACAGTTGGGGATATTAAAAATGAAAGGCAATTTTAGTTTTGGCAAGATTGGCTAGACAGTTCTTTCAGAATCATTATGAGCCATTACTGTCTGAATTACATAATCAATCCACAGAAGCCAAGCTTTGGCCACTTAATTAGGACATATGGAAGCTTCTCTAATATTGGGGGAGCTATTTTAGCAAGGCAGAACTAAATCAGGAAAAGGAGTCCAAATTCCAACCCTAAAATCTAAATGGCTAAATGTTTTATGACTTAGTTAACATTTGCAAAAAATAAAATTTCCCTTAGTAAAAGGACAACTGGGGTTCATTTTTGCCACAAGGTGATTCTTATAACCAAAGGAATCCACTGAAAATAGGGAATTTAAATATATGATTAAAGAACAGCTCACACATCTGTGTGCTTTTGTCTAGCCAAGTTATCACTATGTTTCAGACCCGTTCTGCAAATGTCCCTCAGTCAAGGTGACCTATCATGCAGTAAATCCCTGAGTAATGGCCAGTACTTGACAAGTGGCTTTAAAATAAGGGTTAGGTAACTTAAGAGTTTAACATCCTATGTGCATTTAAGACCCTCTATAAACAGCCTAAATACAGAGTCATTGACCTCTCAAGTGGGACCCTAAATAATAAACATGATGTGTATAGAAACAGAGATTGTGTTCTAACTAAAAGAGACAAAGTGAGGAAAGGCACAGAAAGAAGAAGCAGATATTTAGAAGGGTCTCACCAACCTCTCCAGTTCTTTAAATGGTCCAGTTGTACAAAGGTGAGGACATGATGCATTCTCAACACTGAATAATAATGAAATTATATGTTTACATGCATTTTTTCAAAAGTTTCAGAATATATATATAATTCCTACATATTTCTTAAAAGTACTCAAAAGTCTCTGGCAAAGTCTGCCTCTGTTGTTAAAAATACAATTCCCGCATAGTACTTTGTCCTAAATTCTATAACTCAAACTAAATTTTATCATATTTTTGTATGTATCTTTTTAACAGCAAAAGATAACATGTATGTATCTCCATATATGGAGTATATCTTATTCATCTCTTTTAGTGTCTTGATTATTTTGGCTGAGTGAATTAGTGAATAAACTAAACTAATGTAATTTGCCCATTTTTTAAAAGAAAGATGAGGCACTATTAATTCAAGAGACTTCCCCTCAAGCAAGGAATGGATCATATTAAAATAAATATTCAGAATAATAACCTGCTAACCAGTAAGACACAAGCAAAAAAGCAAGTTGCCACTGCTCACTTGTGGAGCGTCCCTAGCCTGGCTGTGCTGCTAACTAGACATTAACTTTCTTCTCTGTAAAATGGGGGCATTTAGTACTTGACAAGATTAGATTTTCAGTTCCTGTTTCTGTCTGGATAAATGCTCTGACTACTCAATGTGTCATCACCATTCAAATAGGTAATTCAAAACAGACCACCACTGAAAAAAAGGCATAGCCCCAATCTTATCTATTTTGGAACAGAATTTAGGATCTCAGAACATGGAAGTAGTATCCTTGTTTCAACTCACTGGCAAAATTAATTCCTTTCTAGAGACTCAGCACAGATGTATACAACTCATTTTGGTTCTGAGAGAAAATGCTTCTGGTGTTCCTCTGCCTATAAAGCTAAAACGAAATGCATGGACTGTTTTATTATATGAAGGTCCTTGCTGTCTTATTAAGGTCAAAACTTAATGGAGAGAAATGTCACTAAAATTTGTAAATTTACCCAGAGGTTTTATTCATTTGTCTTGTTTGTCATTTAATAATAAGCTAGCAAAATTCCAGCAAATAAATACACTAAGGCCGTTGGAGTTTAACCAAAATGGCCATATGTCCTGAGGTATAAATGAGCCTGTTTTCACCACTGAGGTGACATTGAGCATCCAACATGGCAGAGCTTTTTAAAAAAAGAACCTAGTAAGTATAGAAGTGGAAGAGGATGATACAGTAGAAAAACTAGCCGAGGCATGACCAGAAGGCAGATTCATGAAGGAGCCGGAGCCAGACCCTGTGGCAACAAAAGACAGCATCTGCTTTTAGAGGTGTGATATACACAGAGACCATTGTGAAGCACTATTAACGTGGTTGATTCTGTTCTTCAGCCTTATTAATTAAAAGCTGAGGAACATCCAGGACCTCTACTAATTGCAGATTGTATAATCTACCAATTCTGGTTAGGGAAATATTCAAAAGAGCCAACTTCCATTCTTACATTTTGCTTTCTAGACTTTTAAATCCCTCTACCCCTGGACCTTAACCAATTACAAATGACCTGAGGCCACTGTATTGTCATAGTACCACTCTCCTAAGCAAAAGGCATGCAAAACAGACTGTCTGGATGTCTTCATGTCAGCACTTGGCTCTTTTCCAAGACACATTTCCTAATTCCATTTATCAGGCCAGAGACCTATGAGTAAATGTTGCACTTCACCAAACAAGAAGTAAAGGTCTTGCTCTTGGGGAGTTTCTTATCTGAATGGGAAAAAAAAAAGGAGCTCCAGGAATCAAATATCTCATCTGGTTGTTTCCACTGAAGTTGTCAGAACCAGGGATTTTTGAGGAGGACTATGAAACAAACAAAAAAGAATGAAAAGACATTTTAAAAAACAGGCAAGGTAAAGAAAATATATGAAAGTATAATGTTATTAAAATGCTTTGCAATCTTCGAGTTGCCTCTTTAGAAAGACAGATTGGCTGGGTGAAAGAAAGGAGATACAAGATTTACAAATTACCTATGCATTACCATTTGAGGCTTTCACAGTAGCTTTGGCAAGTGGGGGATAAGAATAGAGCTTGTCAGTTGGCCGTCGTATGCATTGTCCTATTTGAAGTATAGTCATGCCATCTCTGATGTCACCACTGGCTTGCTGTCAAAGAACTCAAGCATATTTATGGAACATTTCAGTACAAACATCTTCAGTAAGGCCCTTGGAGATTCTGGGATAATTTATTAACAGGTGACATTTGGGAAAGCATTTGACAAGAAAAAGAAGAAATAGTCAAATACAATTCCAAATAAACATTTATTGCATTAGACTTGGAATGCATTTTTCCCACAAGGCAATTATCCTTGGATAAATGAGTTACTGAATACAGCAAGTGATTATTATAAGTCAATTCTTCCTATAGACTTTTTAATGAAAGCAAATTATTGTGAACATTGGTCATAATCCATGATCTATATTTTTAAAAACCATACATTTTATCAGGCAAATTCATTCTCATAAATAAATACACCAAATTACATGCAGATAGCACAAGGGAACTGTGTCCCAATTGTGGACAGTTGGGATAAGTTTACCTTTTTAATGTATTTCTTTTCACATATATTTTAAATACCTTTGAGCACATTACCATCTGTGTGTATTCTACTAATGAGCTGCAGCCTCCATGAAGGTCAGTCACTTAGCATTGATTAGTTAGATGGAGACTGCTTAATTTCAAAGTCATTAATGAGTCACTCACTTTTCTCATTAGGTTGAATCTTCCTCTTGTTAGTGGTAGTAATCTATTAATGAGTCTTTAGTATATCCTGGCGAAGTCAGTTTGCCAATAAAACCAAAACAGCATAAAAACTCATCCAAGCTGTACTGGCAATGCTGTGGCACTTGAATGTAAGTGATAAGTAAATGATACCAGGAGAGTTCCCTTATCTCCATTTTTGCCTAAGCTGAGAGACCCTGGGGGAGGATGAAAATGAGCAGGATTTCAGGCATGCACAATTGTTTAGGCCACATTGAGAAGTTCAAATTTTATCTTATGTGTGATGGAAAGTTTTCAAGGGGTTTCTTCAGAATAATAGTACAGTGTGGTTTGGTTTTAGGATCACTCTGGCTACAGCATAGACAGAAGTATTTAAAAAGAAGGGAAGCAGGAAAACCAGTTTTAAGCTTATTGCAATATTATAGGTAAGAGATAATGGTAGTTTAGATGTGGGTAGATTAGGGACTCTAGGGGACAGATATAAACTTATAAGTTGTTCTATGATTAGCTATTATGAGTTCCTTGGGGACATGATAAGGCCAGGGCAAAGAGAGAACATGGCTCAATTTCCAAGGTTAATAAGCACAGATTTCACAAGCACTCACAAGACAGCTTGTCCCAAGGGGTGTTCCATTTCTCCAGATGCCTCTTTGGGGGAAAAAATTCCATGCTCCAATACACTTGGATAATCAGCATATATCTAGTCTCCTTGGAATTCTTAACATATTAAAGGCTTTGAGGAGTCCTTCAGTAAAGAAATTGCTTTAACTTTTCTTACCTAGTTTTCCCCAACATTTTTAGTCCAGAGAATCTTCTGTTTTATGTAACAACTGTCATAGGGTTATGGTAAGCATTAAAAGGGGTCTTATGTGCCAAGTGCTCAACACAGAATATGGGACATAGTAAATACTGAATGAGTGTTGGCTGTAGTACTTATTGACATTGGTATTTTCATTATTCAAGCCATAACATCTAGAAACAAATTTGAGAAGCATCAGTTGTTCTAACAATTCCTTGAGAACTTTGATTTTTCAGTTCAGATAGTCCAGGCCCAACTTCTAAATTCTGTCTTGCCTGATCAACAATTCTGGGAGTATGTTTCATTCATCAGCTAGCAGGGCTCAATCCTAAGGATAAACAAAGAGACCATCAAAAATAAAGGGTTGGCATATATTATGGTTTGGATATGAGGCATCTTCCAAAAGCTGATGTGTAACATGATGCAGGAATGTTCAGAGGTGAAATAGATTATAAGAACTGTAACCTAATCAGTGGATTAATCCATTTGCTGATTAATAATTTGAATGGATTCATTGATGGGAACTATAGACAGGTAGGATGTGACTTGAGGAAGAAGGTCACTGGAGGGCGTGCCATGAGGATTCTATTATCCCTGGTTCCTTGAACTCAAATTCTCTCTCTGCTTTCTGGGTGTCATGATAAGCAGCTTTCCTCCACCACACTCTTCTGCCAGGATGTTATGTTCTTCTCACCTCAGGCCCAGAGTTATGGATTTGGCCAACCATGGATTGAAACTATGAGCCAAAATAAACTTTTCCTCCTATAAAGTGTTCTTGTCAGATATTTTGTTCACTGCAATGAAAAGTGTGGGAGTTTTGAAAGACAACCAATACCTTATGTAGAGTGCAACCTCCCTCTGGGAACCAAACAGGAACTTTATTTATATGGACTTCATCTATTTAGTGATTCTACCTTTCCCAGGAAGCTCCAAGCTATAAACCTTTGAAGACCAGAACAAGCAAATTCTAGAACATTTATCTAAACTTCCAGGTCTTTCTAAATCAATAGGATTTAAATGGGTTGTCCTTCCTGAGGAATTACTTGTTATCAAAACAAAGTTACTTCTCTCATGTCCTTTTAAAGTATGTCCTAACATTTTAAACAAAATTTAATATGCTCTAAATTTACGTTTTAAAGGTCCCTCCTTGCCAAGGGTGAAAAATAAGGCTAGTATTTGTAAGTGCACTCAGTTACATCTGATTTCTCTGTGTAAATAACCTTTCATAAAATGACATAATATTTCATAACATCCTAAACACCAAATAAAACTATAGGAAACTATTAGTTATGGAGAAGAGGAAAGAAGTGAAATAAGAGAAATAATAAAACATACTGCCTGGTTCCACCCTTTAAACTTAAACACACAAAACATTTTCCTCAGATCAGAAGAGCAGAATTTCCCTTGGGACTGCTACCATATTCATTTTTGTCATCAATAACTAAGAAAAATTTGATCAAATAATGTAACAGCATCAACAACAAGAAGACAGTTACATCTCTTGAGCATCAAGCATCATATACCAAGAATTTGGGTATTTTATCCAATTCTTACAGTGATTCTTAATAAAGTTAATAAACTTTAAAGAAAAAGTAGTGGAAATTCAATAATATACTCAAAGTTTCATAGATTGTTTCCTTTTGCATATATAGGATTTAAACCCAAGTGGTTACTACTCCAGAGCAAGGACTCTATTTTCTCTTACTTAGTTTCCCAGCATGACTAAACAGGTCCCCACATTACAGAACAACAATGCTTATTATACAGAAAAAAAAAATTTCATGATTAAGCTATAATGGAACTGGAAAAATTTCCTACTATTCAATTAGTCCTGGACATCTTCTTGAATAAGGAGGATTAGGGTTGAAGCCTGAGTGGACTTTCAAGGTTACTCTGTTTCTATCAATTAAAAGAATCAGAAGGTAATATCCTTTTATATTTGCATGTTATCTGGCAAACAAGGGAATACTTACTTCATATATATTGAACAAATAAATCTAGAAGTTTGAATTTCCAGTAGTAATTATTAATCCTGTATATTCTCTCCCTCACTTCCTTTCTCATTAAGCTCACTTTAAAGTGGTTTTAAATGTTTTTGAGCCAAAGAATGCTAATCTTGAACTGAAGGGGAAAATAAAAGCCATCTTGCCTGTCAACTCCAAGCATGGTGCTTCCCCAACTTTTCAGGCAAATCAGAGTATGCATTGCCATGTGAACTCTGAATGCAATCCATCCTATAGGCAGCCAAGATGCATTTTATTAAGGCACAATAATTTTAGAAGAGTCTGTTTATCATACCTCAACACTTGACTTTTTAAGCTTTATATATGAAAAATTTTGCAACAATTTCACTGCCAATCAATCCTTCCTGCAAGTTTTCAAAAAGAAGCCTAAGGCATTTGCTAAGATCAAGATACAAATTTATGTGACTCTAAAGATCAGGTCAGGGCATGAGCCCCACTTTGGCATTTTGTAATCAAGGCCCCAAAATGACTTAGTGGAAGGCTTTATTGGTATTGTGCAGTGTCCCTGTAGAAGAAGAATGGAATCAGTGACAAGATGAGGGGTTGTTGAAATTTGATATTGGTAGACTTCACCTCTATCATTGACTGACAATGTGACCTTGGGCCAACTTACTAGTTCCTCCTTGGTCCTCTGGCTCCTCATCTGTGAAGCTGGAATGAGAGCGGTGACCATTAACATAACCTCTAACCATTGGGCAAATGGAAAATGCTATACACAGTCAATGCTAAATCTTAACAAAATCTAAAAGGGAAAAAAATCATGTATTTCCACTGAAAATCCAACATACTTTGAACTTCATGCCAGTGAATACCTGAAAAAAAAACATTTCAGACTCCTATTTCCCCCTTTCCTGGTCCATCTCTAGTTACTACATATCTTCCTGTCAGCCTATTAGGAGAATTAATCAGTCTTCTAATAGTGAAGGATCAATTGAGTTTGAAAGGTTAGATGATAAAATGTTCACTCTGGGGGTGACTCTGTTACTTGGATCAATTTAACGTTCAGTAAATAGGCAAGCAATCATTTATAGAAAGTCTAGCCCCAGGCCCAGGGAGGGGAGCAAGGTCTATTAACAGAACTCCATGTAGTCCTGCCTGGACTGTTTCTTGCCCCTGCCAAATTCAATCACCAAAAGAAGGAAAATTAGCCTGTTCTTTTACTAAGGGCTCATAATTTCCACATCTTTAACCTGAAGCTACTGCTTAGTTGACCTGAGTAGATGCAGGCAGGTGGCCAACAAGACAGATCCTTACAGCAATTGATCAAGTTGTTACATGATCAATTCAATCCAATCAACAACACCAAAGCTGTAACAGGACCATGAAAAAGTACTCTCACCATGCCAGTGAATATAGTTTTCAAACAATTTCAAGAAAGCATAAATTATCCAACAAAAGTAAATTCACTGTGGTTGAAGTAGAGTGGGTATATTTAAAGTCCTCCTCATTCTTTCCATTTCCCTCTTTCTCTTCCCTCACCATTCCTGTATTAGCCCCAAAGCACCACCAATGAGTCACTAGGAATGTATGTAACACAATCAAAAAAAAAAAAAAAAGACTGGAACACACACAGATCCCTCATTATTTTCCTGATGAAAATACTAAAGGTCAGAGAGAAAAAATAATCACAGTACTATAGATAGTAATTTAGAATCAGGGTATCCAGAGTTCTCTGCCAGCTCTTGGCCTATATGATTTCTCAGGTGTGGCCTAGGTAGGTCATGTCTATACCCCATGCGCATAGCTATGGTGGGAAGGGAGGAAAGTGGGGAAGATTATACACTAGGGCAGGATATGGCAAGTGTAGATCCCAAAAAGTATAGAGTGAAAGCTGATAGCAGAGCATTTCTTTTCCTTAGATCTGATCTCTTCTTCCGAAGCATGGTTAGCTTCTCACCGAAGAAGTTCGAGGACAAATGATTTTACATAGTAATTATCAATTAGCAGTTACACCAGCAGGAAACAATTAAATTTTATATTGGTTCAAATTGCAAAAATAGCCTTTAAAAAGAATATTCTTTAATATATGAGGAAGTATGATATGTGTATATATTTGTTTCTAGAAAACTCTCACTGAGCTGAAATTAAAATAATCATAATGCTCAAATAACCAGATTACTTCCTCTTCCTACCCAAGTTTGAATAATTACTAACACTTATGATAATAATTTGAAACACTGTAACTTCTAGAAGAATCATCCAAATCCTCCAAATACATTCATATCCTAATTAATTCAATGAATATTTACTGAATACCCACTATTTTTAGGCCCTGACCCAGGTGCTAGGGAAACTAAGCTGTCCATAGGAGTCCAGTGGTAGTCTTCCTGGAATGATATTTTGGATGAATTATGAATATGAGAATGATATAGGTGATCATGAGAGCATTAGACAAAATGATCTCTAAGGGATTTCAAGAGTTAATACTCCGTGATTCCATAACTTCTATTTTTATTAATTGGCTGTATATGTATAGCTTAATGTGACTATTAATGTGACTATTTTTAATTTTGAATTAATATTTTCCTTTAGATACCAGCCATCTATTCTACCCACTAGCACTGTTTTATATTATTATAACGTTTTTATTTATCTTTTTTTTTTTTAATTGTTGGCTGTTCAAAACATTACATAATTCTTGATATATCATATTTCACACTTTGATTCAAGTGGGTTATGAGCTCCCATTTTTACCCCAAATACAGACTGCAGAATCACATCAGTTACACATCCATTGATTTACATATTGCCATTACTAGTGTCTGTTGTGTTCTGCTGCCTTTCTTATCCTCTACTATCCCCCCTCCCCTCCCCTCCC
>NW_026000261.1:9882741-9926798 GCF_001458135.2 Marmota marmota marmota
AAAAAAAAAAAAAAAAGGGCAGGGGATAAAGTTCAGTGGTAGAGTACCACTGGGTTCAATCCCCAATATAGCTAAGTAAACAAAATAAAGAAACAAATCATACTCAAATGTTAATTCCAAACTGGAATTATGTAGATCATGTCATGGGTTTTGAAAGAAATTATTAAACAGTAGATGCAAAAATATATATATTTTTTTTTTAATTTTATTTATTTTTTATTACAACAGTTACTAATAGGGCATTATGTAAAAATGTGGATGTGTAACCGATGTGATTCTGCAATCTGTATTTGGGGTAAAATTGGGAGTTCATAACCAACTTGAATCTGATGCAAAAATATTTTGAGCAGTGCCAACATATTAAAATAACTATACACCCTCTCAGTTGACAAAGTCGAAGGAGACAATGCCCACTCAGATATTCAAGGATAGCCATTCTGGCCACTAAACAAAGTACCCTTTCCTTCCCATTCTCATTCTTCCCCAGGAGGGACATGTGTCCAACACATAATTAAGAATACAAATGAAAAAATCCAAGCTGAAAGGCAATTCAGCAAAAAAGCCCATACCAGCCCTGGTATACCAGAGATGCAGAATTTTAAGCCTGAGGGTGGAAACTTAGAATTTGACGGAACCTCAGGAAATTATTTGGTTGAGGCCTTTGCCTTAGGTAAGTGAATTTTTAACCTATATAGGACATGATTCTCTTAATTTAAAAGAAAATCTCTTCAAATGTCAACCTAAATCTTAAATCATCTATTTCTCTTTGAGTACAGAAGACAACTCTTCTCTATTAAAGATGCTTTCAAGTCATCCTTCAACTTCTTCATTCCAAGGCCAAATAATTATAGCTCTTGTAAACTTTGATCCTAGAGTTTATTCTTTCCCTTTTTCACATGTCCAGAGTGGCTGCCATCTGTGTTTCTCCCACAGTAGAGTCCAGGGTCATCAATTAGTTTACTTGGTATACTTCTCCAATAAAATTGCTAATGGGCTATGGACTTTATTGTAATAAAATGCCAAAATAAAATGTGCAATTAGAATTTTAAAGTAAGTTTTTCTAAGTATGATGTTATAAATCAAATACATTATTTGGTATGATAATACATAAGCATATTTAATCTATTAAAAGAGTATTATATGTGAAGGGGAAAGACCCTGATTAATCAAAAGAGAGATCAATTTAAATGATTTCATATAGAGTAAGATAACATAGCATTTCATAAAATTGAATTGGATACATCTGAATATATTTTTTTTCTCTGACAGAACTCACTACACTCAAGTTCTAGACACTCAAAAAGAAAAAGACAACTTTTCTAGTGTTAATAAAAGATGTTGATTTTTCTCTAGTTAGATTCAAAACAGTCTTTGTGCTTAAATTGGTTTCAGAGTTTGAAATATTATAAAGATGAATTAGAAAAGTTATAAAATAAGATAAATGGATATGAATACCAGGTTAAGATTCTTTGGCACACAGCAGATAAGAAACTAGAGAGGACTGAAAAAGGAAGCAAAGATTGCTCTCATTTCATTATAAATTGAGAAAACAAACTGTTTAGAAACACGAGCAGGGTCAGAACCTAAGCAGAAGGATAATGTTGGCCCGTTGAAAGTAGAACAATCTACTCATTTTCTTTTAATATTTTTAACTATTTTATTTATTTGTTTTTTATGTGGTGCTGAGGATCAAACCTCAAACCCAGTGCCTCTCATGTGCTAGGCAAGTACTCTACCACTGAGTTACAACCTCAGCCCCCAAAGACTAATTTTTCTCCAGTCACATGTCAAAAAAGTATTAAGAATTTCATGATGGCAACAGTGATGCATTAACCCAAGTACAGGTTCCTTTTAAGTGTGGGACTCTGTTTAAATGCCCAAGTCATATACTTATGAAGTCAGCCCTGATTGAGGATCATATTCTCCCTTCAAAAATTTAATGAAAGCCACAGACACAGGAATATACTCACACACAACCCACATATAATTCTGCATACTGTTTCAACCCTGTCCATGGATTACAAATTAAGATTAAAATGGATTACATGGATTTCAGGCTGTAGAGTAAGGATCAATTATTTGAAATGTACTAAAGAACAGATTTCAGATTCCTAACAATTAAAAGCTTTTCCAAGTTAAAGAGGCGCTTTTTTTTCACTAGGCACTTTGTTCTGAAAGGTTTAACTGTCGCTGGAACATTACCTGTGTGGTGTACACTCAACAGAATTCCTACACTGGGAAGAGAATGAATTAGAAAATTCCTAAGGTCCCTTAACACATTAAAATTTTGTGAGTATTAGCTATAAGACATTTCTACCCCGTGGCACTTCTTTGCCCACCTCTATTTTTCTGATGGCTTGAATATACTTGGTTTCAGCTGTCCTGAATTATTTCATTTTCTTTGACAAGGTAAAGACTGAGCTTCCTGAATGCCAGGCTTATGCAAATTAACCTGTGACCTGGGCTTTAGTATAAAATCAACATGTTAATTTTATGCAAAGCAATGCAAAAGATCCATCCTGGTTTCTTGACTTCCTGAATGGACATTCAAAGTAGCATAAATAATTAAGAATGTGAAAATGATAGACAAAGCCCTTACTAAGAGCAACAAAAGGGGTACACATAAATGTGAGGGGGAGGATCCAAGAAGTCTAATGATAAAACTCGCTATTAATATAAAAGCATGAGAGGTCTGAGAAGCCAGATCATAAAATTCAGGGGATGAAAGAACTATTTTAGAAAAAAAATGGAAGGTAAAACTACATAAACACAGAGCTTGGTCTGGTATGCAGGAGAGGTAAGTCTAATAGCCTGGGCCTCAAAAGACTGGGTCAGAGTTCAGATCTTCTAAGAGGAAGTGGAAAGCCCCTATTCAGACTAGACAATTGCCAAAACAAATGTCATTCTGACAACAAATTGTCAAAGCCTCTGAGAATGTTTTTATATAATATCCCAGTCATGACATTCATCAGAAGTGATATGTTTCCTGCTCATTTTTCTAATCATCAGGATGAGTAGGTGAACCAAATTTTAGTGTCATTCAAGGGCACTACTTTAGAACTTGAACAACTAGAAAAGGAAGTGGCAAAGATACCTCAGCTGAATAATGGATTTTAAACAAATATGTGCTAAGGGCCCTTTGCTGTAGCACTTTAGTTTTCATGACATTCAAGATCTAATCAGTATCTAAGATATATTTCTTAAGCTCAAAAACAGATTTTAGATATCTACTAATTGGTCAGCTATTTAAGAAAAAAATGCAATTAATTTCAAGTAAATTGATATTAGTAGCAACAGCTTTGGCCAATAAGCAAAGTGGTAATACAAAAAGAATTTGAGAATGACATCTGAAAACTGAACCAAATGGAAAGAAGTAAACAGAGGTGTGAGATCTGACATCAAAAGCAAAATTGGGCCAGCTATGGTGGCAGACACCTGTAATTCCAGCAGCTCAGGAGGATTTTGAGTTCAAGGTCAGCCTCAGAAACTTAGGGAGGACCTAAGCAACTTAGTGAGAACCTGTCTTAAAATTAAAAAAAAATAATAATAAAATAAAGGGCTGGGGATGTGGTGAAGCATCCCTGGTTTATATCCTCAGTATGAGAGATAGAAAGAGATTGATTTTGAAATGAATGAGGAAGAGCTCCAAGAGTTGAGAGACTATGCTTTGAAGAAAAAGAAAAGGAAGGAAAAACTACAAACACTCCATAAAAAATGTCAATTTAGACCTGGCCAATACAGGAGCATTCTGATAAAATCAGACTCTCCCACTCCCTTGACAATTGGGTGTCTAGCTCCTTTATGTTGTCATTCCCCTGGGTACACTGGGTAAGGGGAAACAGAGGGCTTAAGACCTGTTTATCACTAATTCTATTATTGCAGTTGTTTTGTCTAATATTTTTCAGCAAATGTATAAGTTTAAATATGGGATCCTGTGACCTATATTGCAGAAAGGGATATTGCCTGTTCATTTACCCAGCATTTTCTTGAGGCCTTTTGAAATTCCAGGACACATGGATGGTATTTTCCCTTAAGAAAATTTTTTTTAAAAAAAGCATTTGGCTTGCACTCTCCTATCCCACAAATCTTACTTGCTTGCTCATGATCTCTGTCCTTAGCTAGTTTATCATACCACATGAGTCATAAATAAGCCAAGTCACTGAGCACTGACGATATTGAGCTGAAGTGGGTTGTGTTCATACATTATAATCTCATTATAAACCATAAAGTCTATGTGATTGAGGGCTCTGCAGATGAGGATGAGGTCCCAGAGGCCCTGATAACACTGGTAAATCCTTCTATTTGAAACAGCAGAATCTAAGAATAGGCAGGCTGTGCTCTGGCCATAATTTCAAACTCTGATGTGTGGAATACTTAGTAATTCTGGGTTTGCTAGACAGCTTCCTACCTCAATTGTTCTGCTCTTCAAGTCAGCTAGGGTGCCAGCTGACTTGAAGTCATAAGTACTTACTCAATCATCTAATAAACACTTGTCAATCAACTACTATGAGCAAGGTAGTCTACTAGGTACAGAAAATTGAAAGAAACAATTTTTGCCTCCCAGAAGTTCACAGGTATGCTGGAAAATACAGACATATAAATAACTAAATCACAATATGACCAGTTCTATTATAGAAGTACAAACAAATTACTACAGGAACAGAGACAAAAGACAATTCTGCCTGGAACAGGTGCATGGGTGGGGGCCATTCAAGCAAAGCTACACAGAGAAAATAATGTTTGAACTGGGTCTTCAAAAATGAGTAGTACTATCAAAAGGTAGAGAAGGTGGGAAGTAATTTGTAAGTAAATAAAAGCATAAAAGAAAATGCTCAGAGCTAGGAAAGTGAACAGTTCTTTTTTCAGAATGACAAATAACTCAAGATGGCTTGTGTGTGGTCTATGAGAGGTGCACAGACATAAGGCTGAGGAGCCTGGGGCTAAAATGGTTTATATGTGTATATACGGACTGTCCTCAACATAGGGTAGTTCAATTTAGGATTTTTCAGCTTCCCAGTGGTGCAAAAACAATATGTATTTGGGAGCCGTATGTCAAGTTTTGAATGTAAATCTTATCCCAGGCTAGCAGTATGTGGTATGATACTTTCTCATGATGCTGGGCAATGGCAGCACGTCATAGTTCCCAGGCAGACATGCCGTGATGGGGTAAACAACCAATCCTCTACTGTACTGTGATGCTAAGCTATGATGTTCTAAAGGTTAGCTATTTTAAATGCATTTTAACCTATGAAATTTTCGATCTATGATAGGCTTATCAGGATTTAAGCCCATCTTAAACTGGGAAGCATATGCATAATAACTATATGTATACACATATGTATATACCTATATGTACAATATCACATATATTATATTTATATAAAATATTACAGTGCCTAATATATTGTGAGGCATTGAATATTTAATTATTGAATGAATTAAAGAATAAATTAAGCCAGACACAGTGGCACACGCTTGTAATCCCAGTGACTTGGGAAGCTGAGGCAGGAGAATCATGAGTTCAAAGCCAACCTCAGCAAAAGCAAGGTGCTAAGCAACTCAGTGAGACCTTGTCTCTAAAGAAAATACAAAATAGGGCTGGGGATGTGGCTCAGTGGTCAAGAGCCCCTGAGTTCAATCCCCAGTATGCAAAAAATAAAATTAAATTTAAAAAAGAAGAAAAAAACTAAAAAGGATTTTATATGCCACAGTTTGTATGTCACTGGACATTTAAACCTTATCCTGTATGCAGTAGTGAACCAAAGGAGTTAAGTTCCATAGGAAAATGTCTTGCATAAAGTAATTGATCTACAAATGCTTATTAGATGATTGAATGAATGCTTACATATCTATATGACTGAATAAATGCTGCATATCTATAACTTCCAACAAACAAGTAAAAACACAACTTGCAAATCTTATGAAAAATGAGCAGGAATATAGACAGGGCTGAGAGCTGAAGGTCAGAAGACCAGGTCAAATGCTTGTACAGTCCTTAGGAGAGAAACAATAGAAATCTGAACTAGGTCAGCAGCAGATAGAATGAAAAGAGGGTTAGATTGGAAGATACTTTAGAATTCAAAGTAGGAGAATTTGAAGATTACTAGATATGATAAGTTAGGAAAGATTTGAAGATTGTACTACATATCCTGGACATAATAGAATGATGTCATTTTAACCAAGATAGGGAACACAAAGGGCAGGCTGAATTTGCAGGGAGGACATTAAATTTTATGTTTTGAACAAGCAAGTTCAACATACCTGTGGGACAGCCAAGTGAAGATGTCTGGCAGAAAAATAAGTGAATGCAGCTCAGAAGAGACATGAAGACTTGATTGCTGAACCTAGATCTAAAAACCTGATAAGTTCAGAGGTTCTCATTCCTCGTTATAGACAAGGAGTTAAATAAACAAAAATCCTACTGATCTCTAGGCTCCACTCAAGTTCAAATAAATCAGTAAATCTGGGGATGAGATGTACAGATGAGTTTTAAAAGCTCCCCAGGTGATTTTAATATGCAGGGTGGATCTTTAAGACCAAGGGAGTAGAAATTTCAGGAGAGTGTAGCATGTTTTCTTAAAAGGAGTATCAAGGAGAAAATGATGGGGGAAAGCAAATTTTAAGGTACAGGCAGAGGAATAAAGTAATGATGGAGACTGAAATAAAATGTCCAGGAAAATATAGAAATATCTAGTATAAAGTGGCATCACTTGAGCAAAAGAAGAGAGGATCATAAAGAGAGTGTGTCCAGTAGCATCAAATGCTCAGTGCTATCTCAATATATTAGCCTGTATTGGCTTAAAGATGAAACTAGCCATGGCCTATTAAAGCACTGGAAGGATCTGAGTAAAGGTCAAGAAAATTGTGAATCATCTAGATATTATTCAGCTGGGAGGGCTAGATGCCCAATAAGGAAGCAAGGATATTAAAAACAGAGTGGCTGCAGGGTGAGGAGTGCCAAAAGTAAAATCTTTCAACTTCATAACTTTTCCATGCCTTCAGCCTTGACTTTTTAACGTTGAAGAACTGCTTGAAAAGTAACTAGAGCTATGCCTCACAGTCACCTCCTTGAAGAAATATGGAAAGACCCAGAGCTAGTTCAGTGAAATCCTAAGCAGAGTAGCTCTCAAAAACTAGCAAATCTTAGAGAAGGTTAGGAGTACTGAAGAGACATGTGCAAAGTTTAGACAATCATGTTACGGTGATTATAAAGGCAATTATTCCTGCTAATTTCAGTGAAGGCAGCCATAGGATGGTGAAATGCTACTTCAGAGCTATAGAAGGAATGTGTTACAGTGCCACCTGCTGGTAATGTTAAGACCAGAAACAAGTTCCTATTCTTTTAAATCATTAATTCCTGAACACAGAAGAGCGAAGAATTCAGATAAACAAGCTTTATTCTGATTTGTAATTGAGAGGGTTGCCTTACTGAGTAATTTTTTTCAATTCAAAATAAAATCTAGGAATTTTAAAACTGAAAATAAAGCTGATTGAGCCGTCCTAGTATGGCAAATGGAAAGCACGTGAAGTGAAACACTAGCCAAGGACTAGGATATGCTACCAGCTTTGTCCCTGATTTCCCAACTGAGGTACCTCAACCCATACTTCCTTTTTAGATTCACACTATATTTTCTATATATTTTTAAACAAGGGAGATATTTAAGACACCATTTGTCTAGCTACTTGCTTCTGTGCAAATATCTTTCCTAACTAGCTGAATCTTCTATTATACTCCAGTCAATCTGGGGTACTTAGTACTCAAAAATAGCTGGCACTTTATGCATCCATAAATTTGTTCCAGCTGTTCCCTCTGCTCAGAATACTGTCTCACATCACTATCCCCAGTCAAGCCTTCACACTCAATATCAAATGACACCTCATCCGTGAAGCCTTCCCTGATCACCCTACCCCAGCCAGAAATAATATCTCATTCATCTGAAATATATATGTCTTTTACATGATTCTTACATCTTATAACTTGTATAATAATTGTAAATAAGTTGTATCTATGGTGTAGTGACAAAAGCATTAATTTTGGAATCAGTCAATGATGCCAAACCTGGATTTTCCACCTAATAATTGGGGACCTCAACTAAGCTCACCCTCCCTGAGCTGAAGTTTTCTCTTCTATAAAAGAAACCTAATGCTTTGACATCTAATGACACATTTAAAGTCCACACAAATGTGCAGCATGGCAGAGTATTTAAGAGCAGGATTCAGAAATCAGATAAATCCAGGTTCAAATCCTGCCTCTGCCACTTTCTAAACTATGTAGAAATGGTCAAATTATTTTGCTACTCTAAGCTTCAGTTTCCCTATCTGTAAAATTAGAGCAGATATTTTACGTATATTTCCCTATCTGTAAATTAACTGCTGTATACCTCATCACTTTTATATGAGAAGACGGTGTCTGTAAAGTAGCTAGCATATAGCAGCATCCAATGCATATTAGTTTCCCTCTCCCCTATGATGCACTGAGTTCCTTGGGAGAAAAAGGCATGTCTTGCCTATTTCTGACAAGATGGAGGTACCCAGCAAAAAAAAAAAAAATTACATAGTCTGCCTGCATATTTGATAAATTAATAAATTCATGTTCCTGTGATATTCCTTAGCGGATTTTAGTTTTAGGCAATCACTGTCTTATTTCTCCATGACGTAGTGATGCCAAATACATGTCATTCATCTCAAGAGTTTAACATGAACCTCTTAAAACCATGTGTTTCTTGTCTGAAGCCATTTATGGAGCACACACTTAAAATACAGTTCTCGTAAGTCATACCACAGAAAGAAACAGGGCTTGACTCTTGACTTGGGGGAAGGTCATTAAATGTCAAAGCATTTATTTTAGAGGAGAATGATTCTGGTAAAATCCTCACAAAATATCATGTTTCTCTATAATGGTTTTAAATAAAAATATGGAAGCAAGAAAGAGGGTAAGAATCAGTAATATGAACATAAGTTTTAAACTACATAGTGAGTATTTCTCTGACAGACTAGGGGATTCATGCATATTTTAGCAAATCTCTGGGTGTCAGATTTCCCCAAGGACAAAACTACAGTAGGCATTAAAGGTGTACTTTTTCAGAGCACATATTTCATTTAGGGCAAATTACACCTGTAGAAGTCAGCAGAACCACAAGAGATGCACTCTAGCCTGACATGCCTACATGAGTTGGGTTATGATAGAAACTTAACACTGGCAGAAATAAGAGGCATTCAAAGCTCCTCTACACTCCAGCAAGTACAAAATTGTTCCATTCCAAAACAACAGTGCAGAAAGGAACATATGCACTGAGGTTCTTGTCTGTTCTTTTAGATGAGTGAAATCAGAATTCAAATTAATAGAAAGCTCAATTATTCTTACATCTCTCTCTCATTCTTTAACCCTGTGGACATCAACAAATCCAACATGATATCAAGCTTGGCAACTTCTACATTTGGATGTTACAGACCTGGACATGATCGCCACATGTAATCGTTTTTGGACTTTATGACTTTTAAATTAACTATTTAATTAGGCCAATTATGCATACATTCTTATTTAAACAGAACCAGTGTCATAAAGACTTCAATATTTCAATCATATCCGATATTGTCAATGTTAAATAATAACCAACTTAGTTGTTAACTCACATTCTTCTCTCTGTCATTCTTTGTTGCCTAACTGAATGGAATAGGCAGAGATTTTCAGTATATGGTTTGCTGATCTTCTTGTACAACCTTTCATTTCTAGGAATCTATCATACAAAAACATTTACTCTTCTAGAACACTAAAATCTATGCAGTAGGGTGTTCCTTGCAGCACTGTTTTGAAATAGCAAAACTTAGGGATAAAATTCTAATCACCATAAATAGACCACAGACTTAATTGTAAAGTTCACACAATGAAATACTGTACAGTAATTAAAAGTATGAATTATATGTAGAGGCCAGATATAGATACTATGTGAGGTAACAAATCAAGTTAGAGGACATATGTGAAGTATGATTTCAACTTTGAAAATATATATCATTTTGGTTAGATGCAATATATATATTCAAAAGAAACTATAGACCAAGGAGAGGAACTCCTGGGTCAAATGGTGGTTCCATTCCCAATTTTCCAAGGAATCTCCATACTGCTTTCCATATTGGCTGCACCAATTTGCAGTCCCACCAGCAATGTATGAGTGTGCCTTTTCCCCCACATCCTCACCAACACTTATTGTTGTTTGTACGCGTAATAGCTGCCATTCTGACTGGAGTGAGATAAAATCTTAGAGTGGTTTTGATTTGCATTTCTCTAATTGCTAGTGATAATGAACCTTTTTTCATGTATTTGTTAATTGTATATCATATTCTGAGAAGTGTCTGTTCAGGTCCTTGGTCCATTTATTGATTGGGTTATTTGGGTTTTTTGTTTTGTTTTTTGTTTTTGTTTTTTTGGTGTTTAGCTCTTTTAGTTCTTTATATACCCTAAAGATTAGTGCTCTATCTGATGTGTGAGGGATAAAGATTTGCTCCCAGATGTAGGTTCTCTATTTACCTCACAGATTGTTTCTTTTGCTGAGAAGAAACTTTTTAGTTTGAGTCCATCCCATTTATTGATTCTTGATTTTAATTCTTTTGCCACAGGAGTCTTATTAAGGAAGTTGGGTCTAATCCCACATCATGAAGATTAGGGCCTACTTTTTCTTCTATTAGATGCAGGGTCTCTGGTTTTATTCTTAAGTCCTTGATCCATTTTGAGTTGTGTTTTGTATATGGTGAGAGATAGGGGTATAATTTCATTTTGTTGCATATGGATTTCCAAAAACAGCATACTACAGGGACACAGCTACATCAATGTTTATAGCAGCACAATTCAAAATAGCTAAACTGTGGAACTAGATACCCTTCAATAGATGAATGGATTAAAAATGGCATATATACACAATGGAATATTACTCAGCAATAAAAGAGAATAAAATCATGGCATTTGCAGGTAAATGGATGGAGTTGGAGAAGATAATGCTAAGTGAAGTTAGCCAATCCCAAAAAACCAAATGCCGGATGTTTTCTCTGATATAAGGAGGCTGATTCATAGTGGAGTAGGGAAGGGGAGCATGGGAGAAATATATGAACTCTATATAGGGCAGAAGGGTTGGAGGGGAAGGGAGGGGGCATGGGGTTATTAATGATGGTGGAATGTGATGATCATTATTATACAAAGTACATATATGAAAATATGAATTGGTGTGAATATACTGTGTACACAACTAGAGATATGAAAAATTGTGCTCTATATATGTAATAAGAATTATAATGAATTCCGCTGTCATATATAAACTAAATAAATAAATAAATAAATACGAAACTATAGGTAAAAATTTATTTGAAATTTAATGACTTAACTCTGGGTAATAAAATGTAAGAGTGTTTTCTATTTTGATGTTATTTGAACCTTTAGTAAACTTAATACACTACTGTAGTAAAAAAACTACCAAAGCAACTCAACTCCTTGATTTCCAAGATAAAATGAAAAAAGAAGCAGGAACTAAAAAGTAAATACTTCAATACATTGTGTGTGAAAGAGGCAGAATAATAATTATTGATTAATAATAATAATTATTAATTAATAATAATTAATTAATAATAATAATTGATTTTTTCAAAATAAAAGGAAGGTAATATGAGAAGTTAATAAATTATTTATAAATAGGGTAATGTGTGAGACCAGGTAGAAAGGATAGGTATTGGAATTACTTCTTTGATCTATTCTTTTCTCTATAATTTTGAATTTTCAATGATAAAAAATGTTATGCTATTTAAATTTTTAAGAAGACAAAAAAGCAAATTTTGCAGAAACAGATACAAATTACCTTACTTATACATGAAATTAACATGATCACAGAAAGAAATAAATTAATTCAAGCAATTTTTACACACAGAACTCAACATACGGCTTTAATAGAATAAATTCTAAGGGAAAAGGGAATCATAAAATATCTTGTATTTTATTGAATTTGTTGTAGGTAGTGAGTTTTGGTGCTGTCATTCTGAAACTACTTTAAATAAGTTGTAGGATAAAACATATGCAATTGTATTGATGAAAATGAAGGTTCTCACTACAGGAAAAAGGAGATTAAAATATGGAATGGCAAAAGATGAAGAAGATCTATGTGGCACTGGATTTTGAATTGAATGGATCTGAATGAAATCACAATTCAAAAGTAGTTCCTAAATACCATTTTCCATAGAAAGAAATCAGTACCCAGGTCAGCTTAACCCATCTTCTTCATGATAGTGAACAAGTGCTCACATCATGATGAGATATCAGGGGTAACAGGAAAACTTCTACTTCAGGCTATGACAAAATAATTGGAATGAGACCAGCTCTCCCACAGTAACTAACAATAAAGGTAAAATATATATGAAGCAACAGTTTTCAGGCAGTGCAAGTCTGTGATCTCAGAGAAAAGAAAAACTCATGAAGTAAGCCCCACAATCAACTTAGCTCTCCACGTGGGTCCAATTCCCCAATTATGGCATGGTGAGTTAGAGTCCTGACAGAGCCCAGTAGTCACACTGAGCTGCAGCTATAGAGATCAGAGTTCAAGGCTGCAAAAATAGCTAGAACCTTCAGTAAAAGGAATTTCACAGAAGGGATCCCATGAAATCTATGAGGGAGTTCTCCATGAGTGCCTGACTGAGGACTGGACTAAACATGCTCTGCCAAACTACCAAAGGCTTATCATCAGGGAGTGACCACTACAGGGTTATTATCAGAATAGTGATAATAAAAGACAGGCAATGTTAGGGTACACCTTGTTAACACTAGGGTATCCAGCTAAGACTCCAGAAAGGGCCTATCTTCAGACAAAAACTAAAAAAATAAAAATATGTCATAGGGTCTATGCCAGACTCTTAACAAAGCCCACAACTAAGCCCTGACAAGATACAGGAGAGAAACAGTTGGAGGTTGAGCCTTAAATATGTTATAGGTGACTGGGACATAATTTGGGATTTCTACAGATCTAGTTTAACAAAGTTTAAATCCAAGCTCCAAATGTTACAGATCAGTAATTGAATTGCTACTATAATAGACACCAACACCATTCAGAGTAACATAACTGAATCTAGTATGTTTGTAGTATATTATTAACAAGTTCTCGTACACAATAAAACAATCATTTGATATGGACAAGAAAAGTAATTCACATCAAGGGAAAAAAAGGTCAAAAACTAACCTGGGGATGGCCCATATATTGGAATATAGTAGATAAAGTATTTAAGGCAGCTATTAAATATGTTCAAAGAACTAATACAAATATATTCCAAGATATAAAGAAACATGGCCATAATGAGTGAATGATAAATCAGATAAATACCAAAAGGGAATTGGAAACTAGAAAAAGATACAAATGGAAGTTCTAAAACTGAAAACTATAATAATTAAAATGAAAATTTCAGTGGATGATTTTATAGAAGAGGGTAGAAAAAGGATTCAGTGATCTCAAAGACAAATCAACAAAAACTTTCCAATCCTAAAAACAGAAAATAACTGAAGTAAAATGAAGAGAATCTCAGGACCTTAAGGACAATATAATAAAGTCAAACATAGGTGTCACAGGGATTACAAAAAGAGTAGTCCGATAAAGGCACAGAAAAATTATTTGAAAGATAATTCTCCAATGTGATGAGAAATGTCAACTTAAAGATTCAAAATTCTCACCTTTTTCTAAGAATGATAAATATGGAGAAAATAATAAACACATGGAAGTCAGAGCCCTGGGGAAAAAAAAAAGAGCCACAAAGGCAACCAGTGAAAAGAACATATTATATATAGAACAATGATAAGATCGACCAATGGTCTCTCTTTAGAAAGAAAAGAAGCCAGGAAACTAAGTAATGACATATTTAAGCAATAAAGCTGCCAATCAAGCACTCTATATTCAGGCAAGTAATCCTCAAAATTGAGGGTGAAACAAAGCCACTTTCACATAAATAAAGACTGAGAGGTTTTATATCTATCCTACCTATGCCATGAGAAATAGTAAATATGATCTACCCCTATAAAGAAAGGATATCAAAAGTAAATTCAAATTTTCAGAAAGGAAATAGAGCATAAGTAATGGTTAATACATGAAAAATACATAATTTGTGTTTTCTTATAATTGTGTAGAAAAATGGTTTAAAAAAATGATAACTGTGTAAGGGAGTTTCATAATACATGTATAAGATACAACAACAAAAAACATGAAGGATAGATAGAATGCTACCTAAACAGACTTACACTGTTGGAAGGTTATTACATTTTTGAAGTGGAAGTAAAAAGTGTGAGTGTGTATTGTCAATTATGGCATGTGATCTGGGAAGTTTAATTCATGAAGTGACCAGCTAGAAGAGAAAATCAGTAAATAAAATGGTTCCAGGGTGAAATATACAGATGTACAATATTGAATGTGGATGGACTTTGTAAAATTAAGGATGCATATAGCCCTAGTGTAGGAGTAAGCAATATTTTTCTGTGAAGAGCTATATAACAACTATTTTAAGATTTGTCAGACACACAGTCTTTGTGGCAACTACTTAACTCTGCACAAAAGCAGCTATAGATAATATGCAAACAGATGTGTGACTATTTTTCAATAAAATTTTATTTCTAAAATGGGCTTGGGCTATGGGCTATATTTGGTCTAGAGGCCATGGTATGTAACCCCTGCTCTTATGTATTCACTAAATATAATAAAAGAATTATAGTTACAAAGCCAATAGAAGACACAAAATAGAATACTAAAAAATATGTATCTAACCTAACATAAATCAGAAATGGGGCTACAGATACATAATGATAAAAAAGAAAATGGAAAATATATAGCAATTTTGTAGACCTAAATTCAAACATATCAATAATTATATTCATGGTAAATGGATTAAACACTTAATCTAAAAGACAGAAATGATCAGACTGGATAAAAAATAAAACAATAATATGCAGTCTACAAAAGTTGCACTTTAAACTTAAACTACAAATAGGTTGAAAATAAATGGATAGAAAGTGATATACCATAAAAACAGTAAACATAAGTCAACAGCACAGATATATTAAAAGGGACAATGTAAAATTCAAAAGAAATAGTATTACATAAGAAGATAATCTTTGGGGAAGACAAACCAATTTCAAACATTTGTAACTAGCAAGAGTTTCCAAATTCATGACAAGGGTAAAGGGACAATTAGACAAATTCATTAGAAACCCTCTGTAAGTGATTGAACAAGTATTCAAAAAAATCAGTAAGGGCACGAAAGATCAAAAAAATAGTATGACCACCTTGACCTTACTGATATTTACTGACTACTGTGCATCACAATTCACACATGTATATGGAAGATTCATAAGTAGGGGTCACACACTAGCACATAAAATGTATCTCAACAAATTTCAAAAGACTGAAATCTTACAGTGAATGTTCTCTGACATACAAACAATGGAATTAATTTAGAAATGCTAATGTATTAATGATGTACTGCACATTTCAAAGTTAGAAGAAAGGATTGTGAAAGTTTTCACCATAGAGAAATGATATGCGAGATAGATGTTCAACCTGATTTAAATATTTACAATGTATACATGTATCAAAACATCACATGGTACCCTATTAATATGTATCATTTTATGTATAGTGTATCAGTTAAAATTCAATGTTAACAAAATCTTTAAATATTTGAAAATTAAATAACAATTTTACATAATTCTAGTTCAAAGAATAAATCACAAAGGAAATTGGAAAATATTTTAAACTATATAATAATAAAAATAATATCACAATTGCTGATTCAATAAGGTGTTTTATTAGTAAAGGAGAAAGATTTAAAGTCCATGATATATGTTTCTACTTTAAGAAACTAGGGAACAAAGAGCAATTTAATCCGAAAGTAAGTAAGTAGGAAGACAGAAACAAGCAACAGAGAAAATTAAACAAGTCAAAGGTGGTTCTTAAAAATAAACTTGATAAATCCCTAAACAAGCAAGAGCAAACGAGAGAAATAAAAAAAATCAATGTCAGGATTGAAAGATGGGATATTACAGATCTTACAGACATTAAAAAGACATTAAATGAATATTATATATGACTCCACACCAATAAATTGTAAAACTTAGATGAAATGGGTAAATCTCTTTCAAAAACATGAATTATGAAATCTGACTCAAGAAGGAAGAAAAAAATCTAAAATCTATGTAACTTGTGTCAATTAAAGAAATCAAAGCATTAATTTAAAAAAAGTTCCACAAAGAGAATCCCAAGAGTCCAGATGATTCCAATGGTCAATACTATCAAACATTTGAGGAAGAAGTGATGACATAAAAGAAAACAGAGGTGGCAATAACACTTCCTAAGCCAACCAAATCCTTTCACCAAAACTAATGAAAGTATTACCAAAAAAAACATATGGAACAGTATATTCATAAATATCAATTCAAGAATCCTCAAAAATAGCAAAATAAATCCAGTCATACATAAGACCAATAAAATATCATGACTGAGTAAGGTTGATTTTTGGCTCAACATTTCAAATGCTGGCTCAACATTTGAAAGCTTCAATTTAAATTTACTATATTGACACGATAAAGGAGAAGATTATGTGATCATTACAATAGATGCAGAAAAAGCATTTAACAAAATTCCTTACTGATTCATTGTAAAAACACTCAGCAAACTACCTGTGGATGTAGGTAAAGAGTATATGAGTGATCATTGTGCAATTCTTGTAACTTTTCTATAGGCTTTAAATGTTTTTAAAGTTGAGGAAAAAGCAAAATAGAAAGAAATCATTTTCTATCTGTCCTACAGTAAAATTCCCAAGTCAAATTCTGGTTTCCCCCATGAGAATCATTTTAGACTTCGTTCTTCCTTGCCTGCCTACCCTTTGCAGTCAAGCCTATAGATTACTGCAAAAGTCATCATTCATCACTATTCTACTGAAAAATAAAATCTACTCCTAAGCTATACCATTCTAACTAAGATTCAGGTGCCTCTAGTTTTGGCTTGGTTTGCCTAGACCCCCTCAACTGCTTCCCACTTAGCTGATGTACACCTCTCCTTGGCACATGTGCCTCTCTCACTGCCAAATCTACCTATTCACTTATACTGTGCCTTTACATTGACAGTTCTCCTCCTGCATTCCAGCTAATTCTGGTGTTACCTGACTGTCAAGTCTTGCCTCAAGTTCTTCATCTTCCACAGAAGGTCTACTACTGACCACCCTTCCCTGATTTCCCTAGCATTGGGGGCCTGTATTGTGCAAGTTTAATATTGAATCAAATTTTGTTATTCCCCTAGTGTTTCCTATGTGAAACCTCTCCAATAAGAGTATTTCCTTCTGGCTAACTGTATCATATATTTCAGCACCTTTGTAGAAAAAATCCATTTAAATATAAATGCAAATTTTCATTCCAAATTCTCTTTCAAATTTTATTAGAATAGATGCATATTTTTAACATCATTTTCTTTGCTTTTATACTTGATAGTATTTTATATTCACATTTCTGTGTATGGATATGGTCTAAATATTGGTCATTTTGATAGATATATAATGTTCCATTAGGTTGCCATGATTTGATTAGTTAGTCATTTATGCCAATTAAATTAAATATTTTAATGAGTGAATTTTGACTTATTTTTCTTTCTCCCTACTCTCAGGACTAGCAGAATTTTGCATATACAGTAATAATTCAACAAGCTATACTTCTGGCCATATAAACCCCAGTGACAAAGAGTCCTAAAGTTATTTCCCCTTCATCTTCTTCAATTAGTGTTTCATTCAGCTAAATTCAGGTCACAGCCTCTTTCTGACTAATGTGGCTCATCCCCACCTATTCCCTACTTGCTCTAAACTTTGTTAAGCCAAACTCAGAAGGTCAAAGGTCATATGTATTCTCTCATATGTGGAAGCTAGACAGAAAAATGGAAAAGAAAGGTGGAAAGTATCTCATGAAAATTAAAGGAGATCAATAGAATAGAGGAAGGGACCAGGAGAAGAAGTAAAGGAAAGGGAAAATACTGGGAAATAATATTGGCCAATTTATATGAATATGTTACAACAAATCCCACCATTATGTACAACTATAGTGTACCAATAAGACTATGGAAAATTTCTTATAAAAAAAACTTTTCTTATGCTCCAGACTTTGTCCTATAATGCTTTCAATGACCTAGCCAAGCCTTCCATTACCACATTTCCTTTCTTCAAAGATCCACTTTCCTCCAAAAAAAAAAAAATCACCCTAATTAAGAAGATAGAAGTACTCAAGTACCAAGTCTCAGATTATCCCCATCAATTAAAGAACAGATCACAGGAAGGAATTTTCTCCTTGATCTTAGCTCATTATTAAATAGCACCTTTTGACCTAACTTCTAATCTAGTCATCTTGTACTCCACAGCTAAACACAGTATGAATATACTTTCAGCAACAATACTTTTAGGCAGCAATTTAAAACAAAATGTCATCTGCATGTGAAAAATTCAAAGCAGGATATTTCACTTCCTTTTTAATTATATCACATTCTATTTCATAGGATAAGTATTTTTTTACACTTAGAAGTAGTTTGTGACTCTTTTATAGCTTATGCCAGAAATGGCTCATATAACCTCTATTCTGCCTTTATGGTCTTCTTCCATTAGGTAACTGGAAATACTAAAGGTAACATATTTCTAGTGAGAAGAAAACTGTTGCCCACTCATCAAGGATAAGAAAATTCCATAGTACTATCAATGCATAATTCAAAGCTTCCAATAAATTTATTACCTGATTACATGGCATTAAGCAGTTCTATATAAATTGATCCAAAATTTATCTATAAGTACCCTCTGTGTACCAACAGGTCTTCACATCCTCCTTACTACTAGGAACTATTTTTTTAGCTGATTCAGATATTTTGGTAGCTTTGTAATGTTCTTCCCAATAGCAGATTACTGAGAGCCATTTGCTATGATCATCTTACAAATGAACTGACTACAAGTGACCCAATTTGATCTCAGAATTAAACATGCTCTCCCATAAAATTGATGTCTTTTTCCTCTTATATGGAGATACAATTTGGGACAGCTGAAGGCCAACAACTGTATAACAGCTCACATTTTTGTGTAGCAATAGCAGCAGTAGCAACAGAAGTCAAAAAGAAGCTAAGGGGAAAGCTGAATGCCCATATATAACCTTGGAACACAGTTTTTCAGCTTAAAAAGAAATACTTAATAGAAGATTTTGAGTGACTACTTCTTGATGGAGAGTAATTTCTCCCACCCATCATACTAAAATTACTTTCATATGCATGTGTCTTCTATTGGAAAAATAAATGAAAATTTCTGCAACTGATATTTTTCTAGATATTAGTCAATTTCCTGAAACAGATAATGAGAGCTTTAATAAAACAATCTTTAATAGTAGACTTTATCTAGTCCTAAATTTAGAGAATGCAAATACTGATGGACATTATGAGTATTCTGTGCCAACAACCTCACACTTGGCCAATCAACAACAGTCCTTAAAAGCACATGATGTGGATTTTGGCATGTTCTAATGCTTCCAGGTCCTACGTGCAGTCTCAGATCTATCTTTGCTATTTCCTGAGCCAGTAATGATAGCTGGTCTTGCTTAGTGTCAATGGGCATTACATTGAAACATAGTTTGCGTTGTCATTTCTGAAAATTGTACACTAGACAAAATCATTTCTAAAAATTGTACAATAGACAAAATCAGGTTTGTTTCAATATATGCCCTGAGGTGGTTTTTTTTAATTGTAGTTATAGATGGACAGAATGCCTTTATTTTATTTATTTTTATTTGGTACTTAGGATTGAATCAAGTGCCTTATGCATGCTAGCTCATGCATACTAGGCAAGTGCTCTGCCATTGAACTACAGCCCCAGCTCCCCAGAGTAGATTTAAAATTGAACCTGTGAGGGAGGGTGTAACTCAGTGGGAGAGTGATTGCCTACATGCTTGAAGCCATGGGTTGGATCCCCAACACTGCAAAAAAGAAAGGGAAGGGAAGAGGAAAAAGAAGGAGAAAAGAAGGAAAAACTTGCATCTGTTAAGCTTTTTGCCTTGTTTGATAAGAAGAAAGTTTCATGTCTTGGTTCTTTGGTGCATAAGGAAGGCCCTTGGTATTCGCATTTGTAGGAATCCCTGTGAAAGGGATCCCTGTCTACAATGAACTGCATAGACATCATTATAACTGGCTTCACATCTGGCACTAAACAGTCATAAATGCTAATGAATAAAGGACACAATCATTCTTCATTTTTGACATGGGGGAAGGGAAGCAAAGGGAAAAATAGAAGCTCTGAGTTCCACAGGAGATTCCACGAAGAGCATCCATGTGAGCTTGAACCCAGATCTCTCTAATTAGAAAGGCAAAGGACCTCACAAACTACATGAAGCAAAACTTTGCACTGCAGATTTGCCAACACATTTTTTAAGAGAGAGAGAGAGAGAGAGAGAGAGAGAGAGAGAGAGAATTCTTTTTTTTAATATTTGTTTTTTAGTTTTCAGCAGACACAACATCTTTGTTTGTACGTGGTGCTGAGGATCGAACCCGGGCTGTACGCATGCCAGGCGAGTGCGCTACCGCTTGAGCCACATCCCCAGCCCAAAAGTTTCTTAATATTCTTCAAAAGATAAGTCAATTCATATAGGGCTATTATAAATAAAGCACAAATAATTTAGTTTCAGAGGAAGAGGACTAGGATTAATCCCAGGGGCACTTTACTATTGAATTACATCTCCAGACTTTATATTATATTTTGAGAAAGGGTCTCACTAAGTTGCTCAGGTTGGTTTTGCACTTATGATCCTCCTGCCTAAGCCTCCTGAGTCATTGGTATTACAAGCATGTGCTACTGCACCCAGCTATTCTTTATTTTTGAGACAAAATTTTAAACATTCCACATAGGAGTGTGGTAATGTGATATTTCTCTTAATGTAATGTCCTTGCAATACTCTTGCCTCAGCCTCCCGAGTTACTTGGATTATAGGTGTGTACCATCATGCCTGGTTAAATAATTCTATTTTCTATATAAAGTAATGTTATTAACCAAAGTGTAGGGCTGGAGAGGAGGATTATGATGGGGGTGGATAAACAGGAGGTAAGAGTCCAAAGAACAGCCCCTCCAATTTACATCAGCTCTGGGCAATTTAGGATGTCTTTTATTCATCCCTCACCCAGTTTTTTTGTATTATGAAACAAAACCACACAGATAAGCACAAACCAAGGCCAATCTACTAGTCTTTTCTGCCTTTAATATATACAGCATAAACAGAAATAGGAAGACATAACAGGAAAAGACCAACTGTGCTTTCAAACCATTTCTACTTCCCAGACCTAAAGGAAGTTTTGTTTCAATATTGCAACTGCTATTGTCCTGGAGGGGGATGCAAAGGAATGGCATGCAGAGACTCAAAATTCAAACACGTCAACTTTAAATGGAATACTTTTTGGTATAATGATTCTTCAATAAAGCTGAATTCATTTGGCCACACTAAGAAAACAAAACAAAGATCCCCTACTAAGCCACAGCAAGTAAAAATAAAGGGGCAAATCATTAAAAAGTTGATCTCTGAATGATATCTGTGTATCAATGGCAACATTCCAGATATAGATATAAAGATATACATACACACACACACACACACACACATATATCCACACATATATGTGTATATATTGTTAATTACCTCTCTTCTCTTAAATAATAAGCCAAGATGTAAGACAGAATGCATAGATAGTACCTGAGGGGTTTTTGTTTTTAGTTTGGATTTTTCTTGAATGAAACTTTTTAAATTGCTAACATAAAAAAAAAAATTCTAACAGATTTTTTTCCTTACAGACTCTGCTACAGACTTTATGACATATCCAGGTAAGGAAAATGGGATCTAGTCCAACAGGTTACATTTGCCAGTAAGTAATCTCTCCAAGTCTTATTTCAGTAACAATCAATCTGAACCAAGATTGAAAGTGAAAATGTGACATGAAAGGTAAGGGAAGGAAAGGCAGTCATGAATGATATGCCAAGTGGGAGAAATGATAGTTAAAATCTGACCCACAAATACAGCCAAAAAAGTCACAATAACACTAAAGTGATTTAAATACATAAGTCTATGTAAGTGGAGGAAAGCCAGTATATTGCCCTACCTTTACCATTCCAGAATGCTTTGGATTTCAGCACTGTTTCTCCACTTTATAGACTGTGACCCACTTTCATGAGAGACATATTAACTGAAGAACACCACTATCTGTTAGATATTTCATTAGCAAGTATTCTTACCTCAGAAAACGAACATTAACCAAACACCAAGCCCCATCCAGCATTTATTGCTTTGAAAATTAAGCTTGTAGTTTATTGTCTACATTTTATACTTAATGAGAGAATAAAGCGCATACATTTAATTCTGAGAAATACCTGAATTAGAAGCCAATAGAAAGCACCAGAATAATCTTTTGTTTCCACATAATATATTCCTCAATGCCTTTCTGGAATGACTACAGACAGAAAGTCAATTCTTAAAATGTCATGCATGGTTTGTAATTATAGTTAGAATATATAACGAAAAATGAAATATATATTTATGCATTTATATGTATAGCCATCCAAGTGTTATTAAACAATGATTAAGCTTTGATTTGGATATATACTGACTATAGCTAATCTCTTCATACAATCATGGCTGCCTGCCAGACCACCATGTTCTAGGAATAGATACTTCTTCTCAAGAAATTTTTCTTCAGGCAATTAGCTAATATTTTTGAACTTATAGCCTTTAAACCTCTGCCTGTTAGGGATTTGGTAGAAATATGAAGAACTAATGCTTTCTGATATTTGTCAAAAGTTTTCATTTAAATTATATTGCTGTACACTCAATTAGGAGGCAAAATATATATATATATTAAAGGTTTCCTATCTTCTCATTTGTAAATGTTTGCTCCCAGGTGTTTATTCACTAGCGAATGTAACCAACTCTAAGTAGGCCTTTAACATTTCATTGTCCACTGAGAATATACTGGTCATTGAAGTGTAACAAAATTTCACTGGTCTCCCAACATTTTCTCAGTGGTAGGCTAAAACCTCATTTTTATTTTGGATACTTTCCAATATAGCTAGAATGCAAGTGCTTTGTCTAAAGATATCCCCAGTTAAAGGCACAGATGCCCTCTGAATGCTCACAAAACCTACACATTTTTGACCAAATAGAAGTTGCCAGCAACTTACCAGAATTTCTCTTTGATACCATCTTCAAATTTGTGCTGAATACAGAACAGACCACAAGGACCAAAAGAAATGGTGGCTTCATTGTTCACTTTGTTGTGCCTGAAAAGTCAAAAGAAAAGGAAAAAAGGAGATGAGTTTAAACCAAATAACTTGTCCTCAACAACACACCATCTAAAGGTTGAGCATCCCTAATCTGAAAATCCCAAACCTAAAATGACATTAGGTATATAAAGGCTATGCAAATGATCCAAAATCTGAAACACTTCTGGTCCAGGCATTTAGAGATTCTCAACTTTCTAATTTTACATTTCTCAAAGACACATTATAAAATAATGGTAATCTAGTGACATCTGGCTCCATTTTATGCAAATGAAAGAAAACTTGAAGGTTCATATTTAATCATATCAGAGTTCCGTACTAAAACTTCAATACTATGCATTAGATTTAAAATAAAATCCAAACTCTCCCCAGTAGACTTTCTCCCCAGTAGATGCAACTCCAAGCTGCATCTTTTTATCTTTTTTTCACAAGACTGTTCTTGTTGTCTATGACCCAAGTCACTATGGTCATTTTATTTGTCATTTCCTTCTCATGGCCTTTGTACTTTATCCTGCTTTTGGAGGTCTTTATGGAGTTAGTTCCTTAACATGCTACATGCCTCATTCTCACCAAAAGGCTTTTCCCAACTACCCAATCTTAACTCTGTTATTCTTTAGCTTACCTCTTTATTTATTTTATCCATAAGATTTATCAACACTTAAAATCATTTTGTTTATGTAAAAGGAAGTGATTCTACTCAACTTTGACACTGGCATTTTTAAATGGACAGCACTATATCTTACATCATTGAGATGAAACTGTTACAAAACAAAAAAAAATTATTGAAAAAAAGTATGAAACAGAAGTGAGATATAATGATGTCTCCCCATCCTATAACAGGGAAACAACATTATCAGTAGGTATTTGGTAAAAAAAAAAAAAATGAAAACTATTTTAACATTATTGTCCCCATTAAGATTTTTTTAGCAAATTGGCTACCTATATGGTAGCTCATCTAGGGTCTTTTAATATTTAGAATATAAGCCCTGCAGTGGTATATTTGGCTCATCATAAACCCAAGATATAAAATAGCAAAGGGGTCTATGAGGGTGAAAGCATAGGATCTTTGAAATAATGAATAGAATAAAACCTGAAAGATAAGAATAGCCTTGAGATAATATTTTAAAGATCTAGAATTCTGTATGATGATTTCTTTTTTTTTCAATCATTGATTTGTTCCTAAAAGTACAAAACCTTACCCAGAATATAAGAGTAACAGGGTGATACTGAGTGCTGAGTGGGTTACTCTTTTCCCAGAAATGGCCTCAAAGATTTGCCTGATATCCCAAAATCAGAAAATTTCCAGAGATTGGTGTCTGAGGCCACCAGCTCAACAAACCAATGCAGCTAAATTCTTATCAATACCCACTCACCTCATCAATAAAC
Organism: Marmota marmota marmota; assembly: GCF_001458135.2. Lineage (NCBI taxonomy): Eukaryota > Metazoa > Chordata > Mammalia > Rodentia > Sciuridae > Marmota > Marmota marmota. Next base: position 9,907,456 of record NW_026000261.1, read on the forward strand.
AAAGAGGACTGGGAAGGAGAATGAGGTCACATTTTGATGTGGAAGACAGGCTTTTCCTTTCTCAATTGACCCTGTGCTTACCATCAGATATTCTGGACTTCTCCCAGCACCACTAGGGAAGGATAAAGAACCCTGGGGATGCATAGTGTGTTTGATATGGCCAAATGACAAGAGAGCCAGGACTAATCTTCACCTATTTCCAACACACAGCAAATTTCAATTTCTCAAGAGGAACTGGAGATGAATTTGGCATCCAAAAGTCCAAGTTAGACTAGATAGATAGATCATTCTTGTGGGATGCTTTGCAACATGGGGAACATAAAGGTATACAAGAGGAAAGTGACATGAAAGCACAAGCTAAACATCTAACTGAATATGTAATCAAAATTTACAAGGGTTGCCAGGTATGGCAATGCATGCCTATAATCCCAGTGGCTTGAGGTGGAGGATCACAAAATCAAAGCCAGCATCAGCAACTTATCAAGGCCCTAAGCAATTTAGTGAGATCCCATCTCCAAATAAAAAATAAAAAATAAAAGGGCTGGGAATGTGGCTCAGTGGTTAAGCACCCTGGGTTTAATCCCTAGTACTAAAAAAAAAAAAAAAGCAAGGGTCTTCCAATGCCCAAAGGACATACTTGGGGACCTTTTCATTAGCAGGCTATTACAAGAAGTACCTATTTATATAGTGCCTATAGACAGCTAAAAGAGCAATTATGACCAACCAAAGACACAGAGTGATAAATGTCTTGTCTTTTCTCTATATCTCCTCCCCAGCAATCCTCCTCCCAAGACAATAATACAAAAGGCACAGGTAAAAGAGGAAGAAGAAGGGGGTGAATGAAAGCCTACCAGGTACCCCCAAACTCCTAGACTAGAGCCATGTCTCATCTGTTTGAAGAAAAACAGATGATATTTGAATCAGGTAAGAGTTTGAAGTTAGTAAAGACAAAATCAAAATGAGACTCTTAAAATATCTAAAAGCATTTGAAAAGTTATAGAATCAGACTTAAATGTTTATCATTATCCTTTGTTTCCCAGTGAGAAAAAATAGGTAAGTGGTAATTAGTGGGGGGGGGCAATTTCATGTTCATACTCCAATAAGTTGAAACACTTCACAATAAAGTTTCTTTTACTAGCCTTTGTCACTCCTTGCCCTTTATAATGTAAGCTTTACAAGGGCAGCCATTTAGTCATTAACTATTGTATCTTTAGCACAGTCTGAAACATAATTGATAATAAATGCTTAATGAATTAAAGAACAGGACCAACATATATTACATTATATCAAGTGAAAAGTTCAAGTAATACAAATGAATGGAAATTTTTAGTGTTTTCTTTTTAAATTATTCATTTATTTGAAAGAGAACACACTTTATCTAATACATAATTCTCCAAATCTGAGCTGTGTCTTGTCACCTGTTGTCATGAACACTGTTGGTTCCCTAATGCATGTCCTCTTGGCTCACCCTAAAATTATCCCAGAAGTCTTCTTATGTTTCTTTGCCAGAAGGAACTTTCTATCTGCAAAAACAGCTTATCTAGCATAAGGGGTAGAATGGAAGTGCCATATTATTAACATGTAATGAATGATTCTTAGTCAATTATAGAAGTTGGTGAATGAATACTCCAGCTCACTCAACCCTTGGTATGTTCCAGTAGGATTGAGTGCAACCTGCTCCTTAAAAACCCTTTATTTGCACTTCCTTCCTTCCAGTCTGACTGTGCCACTCATCATCTTCCAAATAAACTATCCACATCCAAATCTTTGACTCATGGGGCTGGGGTTGTGGCTCAGTGGTAGAACACTTGCCTGGCATGTATGAGGCACTGGGTTCGATTCTCAGTGCCCCATATAAATAAATGAATAAAATAAAGGTTCATCAACAACTAAAAATTACATATATTAAAAAAAATCCTTGTCTCAGAGTCTGCTTTTTGGCAAATCCAAATCAAAACTCTGAAAAAAACAAGTACTTCACACAATTCTTTATTTTCCATAGACCTTATCTACCAAATTTCCAGCTCAGAAGATTATGTATACTTCAATCCAAAGTACCTCTGTTCTTCCCTAACCCTACCACTTATTGTGAATTAGCATCTACATATCAGAGAAAACATTTGGCCTTTGATTTTTGGGATTGGCTTATTTCACTAAGCATGATAGTCTTCAGTTCCACCCATTTACCAGCAAATGCCATAAATTCATTCTTCTTTATTGTGTATTGAAGGGCAAGGTGGGGAATGGGAATAGCAATGATAGTAGAATGAATCATACATTACTATCCTATGTGCATATATAATTACAGGACAAATATAATTCTACATCATGTCCAACCAGAAGAATGAGAATTTTATACTCCAAATATGTATAATATGTCAAAAATACATTCTACTATCATGTATAATGAATTAGAACAAATAAAAAAGAAAAAAGATATATACACACTCTATAGACTTTTGAAAGAAGGCTTATTACTCAAACTTTTCCTAAAGTACATGCTCATACTAAATTGTATTTACCAAGTGATTAGTATGTGATCATTTTCAGTTATAATACAAGCTACACTTAATAGCTGATATTCACAGATATAACATATTAGAAAATAATAGAACCAGAAATATCTCTACCTTTTTATATAACTGACCCTCCCTATTCCTTGCAAAATAAAATATTTAATGTTTGACATTGACTACAGGAATCATCATTGAAACTGAATAAGTTAATCACAGAATTATTTAATTATCACTTAAGATCAGTGGCAATTAGAAAACCTGGCCATATGAACTTTTTAAGTCCATATATTTATCCATCTCATTTCCATAGGTGAGTCAATTAATTCAACAAATTTTGCTGAACTGCATTTTATGATAATAATATAATTTGGTGATTATTTTGTTTGTGCTCAATACTGTGGTAAACCAATATATGGCAATATATCCTCTCAACAATCTTAGGAGTTGTTATTAGCCCTACTAGTCTTTTTGAGGAACTGACACTTGTGACTTACCAAGGTCATGAGTTAGTAAACTATAGAAAAAAGCATTTGACTCTAGGTCTACAAAGTCTAATCACTCAACCACAACTAAATTATTTTTCCCTAGAATTTAGATGCTATAGGAGTCATGAGCCAAGTCTGAGATTATAAAATGTAGCTCCTTGCCTACAAGGAGCTATGACCCAACTGCAGAGATGTGTGCTTAGTGGAATGCTTATTCAAATGTAAGACAATGAAGAACAACCTGCATATGTTAAATGGTAAGGGAATATAAAATAGTGTTTTGTAGCATGTTCAATAGATGATTCAGATTTCCCATTGAAAGAGAAAATCTGCCAAACTGTCAATTCACTCAAAGAGAAAGGCCAACGTAATCAATTTCCTAGCAGTGTTCATCTGCAACAGCAGTCAGCCTGCAATATCATCATTGATCAAGGAATGTCTCAGGACTGTGACCACTGGGCTCCTAACATACGGTTGCACACATCTGTTTAAATACTAAAAGTGTCAGAATCAGCTAAAGCTATCCCCTGGAAATCTTACACTGAAATTTAGGTTTATTACATTATAACTTTTCCTCTTGGTGGTTTTACAACCAACTTGCTGTTGTGTGAATAAAATGTACAGGACCATGTATAATACCTACTATGATGGCAATTATGCTGCAACTCAATTACTTCAAAATTACCTTTTTCCCAAATAGTCTTCCCCCCTACCATAGTTATAAATATGCAATGCTTCTTACTCCTGAAGTTCATATTCCCTAGAGAGCTTTGTGTATACTAATTCCCTAGGGTTAGTATGCAAAAATCCCCAAAGACCACATGAGGAATTAAAAAGAATGAAGATGCTAGGACAATGGCTAATGAGGGCATTAGTATTCCTCTCCTTAGAGTACCAAAATCTGATATAAGTAGTGCCATCTTGACTAGAGCTTTTAAAACTGTAATTGGACTAAATATTTTGACAGATAATTGTAATGATGATGTTATACTTGAATGACTTTCAAGTATAGTTTGCAAATTACCTTCCACATTTTACTTTCTTCCTCCCTTAAAGTGCCAGGTATATAGGATTTCTGATTTATGCTAATTTTGTATTTGTATGGCAAATTCTTGACTATAGAAACCAAAACAAATTTAATTTATGGATATATTTTAACACACCAGCCCTGACTAAAAGTATCAGCTGGTTGCAGAGAGCACATAATTATTTCTTGTTACATTCTTGCCATCAGAGAAAATTTTGGCATTTTTACAATACTTTCCAATCACACACACACATGCACACACACACACACACACACACACACACACACCCCACATACACAGTATCACATACATACTTGAGGATCACATACACAGAGGATTTATGTAGTTAATACATATTTATCTCAACCTCATATCTTCTAATTCAACATTCATCTGAATGAAGTCCGGTATTCACAAAGAGACGGTCGTAAGTTCCTATTATATCTTCAATCAGAAAATAAAGATGCAATAATATTAATGAGACTCTTTCTACAAAGTAAGGAAAGCTGGTTCTCAATAAGACTAAAATATGGAAAGCATATCAGGAGTTATTTAGTCCGCTTTCAACCAATCAAGAAACCTTTTTTTGTTTATATTATCCCAATAGCCATCCGTTCTAGATGTACTTCCCATTATTTGAAAACAACTATGTGAAGTGATAGCTCACTCTCTTGATAGCTCTCATTAGAATCAAGGTAGAAAAACACAGGGAGAATGATGCTAGCAGAACCAGAGATACAGAAGCAGGGAAAGAGAGAGGGAGAGAGGTAGCATTATANGAATATAGTGTTATAGAAGTTAGCATTATATATATATATATATATATATATATATATATATATATATAATATTTTATATAATGTATACATATGTGTATACATATACATGTGTGTACATATACATGAATATATGTGTATACACACATGCATACACACATATATATACACATATATATGAGAGAGAAAGAGGAAGAGATGGTTACAAAAAATAAACACAAGAGAAACAGGAATCTATGGAGAAGCATAGAAAGAAAAAAAAAAAACAGAAATAAAAACACAAAACGTTGACTTCCAGAAAGAGGAGGAAATGAGATAATGAGAATGAAAGAAAAACTACTGAAAGATAGAAGAAAGGACAGAGAAAAGAAAAGAAGATGCAAACATAGAGGGAAAACAATAGTATAAGCAACCACAGAAATATATCCTGTTAGGATATAACCAAAGTGTTATATATGACAGGGTCAGATTTTTCAAGGTTGTTCCTGTCATCAAACCTAGAACTAGTGGGTTTAAGGTCTTACAATTTGTTTAGACAAAAGTCAATCATTATTCATTTTGATGTGGTGTTTAAATTCTTTATCATCCAGCACTTTCTTCCATCAATAAAAGTGTCTACTTTTCTCAAAATGTAACCTATGTGTTCATATACAGTTTATGGCATTTTAAATTGGTATAACAGATTGGAAGGAAGTTTAAAGTGCTCAAGAATTTCTTTTCTATGAATCTATACTACAGACATCCAAAAGCATATGCATAGAAATATGTGAATGTACAAAGAGTCAATGCAGTACATGTTGTAACAGTAAAAATCTGGTAACAAACTAAACATCTTTTCATGGGGTTAGGGAAGAACATCCATATTTTACAATACTATACAGCCATTAAAAAGACTGAGGTAGAGAGCTGAGGTTGTGGCTCAGTGGTACAGGGCTTGCCTCACATGTGTGAGGCACTGGTTTGGATTCTCAGCACCACATATAAATAAAAAAACAACTAAAAATATTTTTTAAAAGACTGAGGTAGAGAAGTATATGTAGATATGGATAAATCTATAAGATATATGAAAGGATTATGATCCCATATATAATAGGGAAATCTGTGAATGGATGTGTGTATATAAATTTATAGAAAAAGATTATAAATATTTAATACTTTAAAGCCCAAGATTGAATGGTAATTTTTGTTTTTTCCTCAATAGATTCATGGTAATCATTAATTTGGTTTTCAAATATTTATGACTCTTATAGCATTCTTAAACTCCAAAAATGAATCAGCTAAAAGAGAAATCAGGAAAGCTATCCCATTCACAATAGCCTCAAAAAAAATTGAGGGCTGGGGATATAGCTCAGTTGGTAGAGTGCTTATCTCACATGCACAAGGCCCTGGGTTTGATCCCAGCACAATAAATAAATAAATACTTGAGAATCGATCTAACAAAAGAGATTAAGGACCTCTATAATGAAGACTACAGAACACTAAAGAAACAAATTTAAGAAGACCTTAGAAGATGGAAAGACAACCATGTAATTGGATAGGTAGAATTTAGTTTTGTAAAAATGGCCATATTACCAAAAGCACTATACAGATTCAATGCAATGTCCATTAAAATTCCAATAATGTTCTTCGTGGAAATAGAAAAAGTACTCATGAAATTCATTTGGAAAAACAAGGATGCAGAATAGCCAAAATAATCCTTAGCGAGAAAAGTGGAGCAGGATGCATCACAATACCAGAAATTAAATTATACTACAGAGGTATAGTAATAAAAACAGCATGATATTGCACCAAAACAAATATGAATACCAATGGAATAGAAGGCATAGGGACAAACCCACATAAATACAGTTATCTCATACTACACAAAGGTGCCAAAAATATACATTGGAGAAAAGATAGCCTCCTCAACAAATGATGCTAGGAAAACTGGAAATCCATATGTAGTAAAATGAAATTTAGCCACTGTCTCTCACCCTGCACAAAATTCAACTCAAAGTGGATCTAAGACCTAGGAATTAGACTTGGAACCCTGCACTTGCTAAAAGAAAATGTAGTCCCAACACTTCAATGTATCAGCTCAAGAACTTACTTCCTTAACAAGATTTCTAAAGCACAAGAAGTAAAATCAAAAGTCAATACATGTGATTGCATCAAAATAAAAATCTTCACAGCAAAGGAAACAATCAAGAACATGAAGAAAGAGCCAACAGAATGGGAGAAAATCTTTGCACTCTGTACCTCAGATAGAGCATTCATCTCCAGGATATATAAAGAACTCAAAAAACTTAACACCAAAAAAACAAATAACCCAATCAATAAATGGGTAAAGAAAAAAAATAGATGGGTAAAGGAACTGAACAGACACATCACAGAAGAAATAGAATTGACCAACAAATATACGAAAAACTGTTCAACATCTCTAACAATTAGAGAAATACAAATTAAAACTACACTGAGATTTCATCTCACTCCAGTCAGAGTATCTATCATGTCAAGTATATAAGTAACAATAAACGTTGGTGAGGATGTGGGGGAAAAGGTACCCTTACACATTTTTGTTAGAACTACAAACTGGTGCAACCACTCTGGAAAGCAGTATGGAGATTCCTAAGAAATATAGGAATAGAACCACAATTTGACCCAGTCATCCCACTACTTGATTATACCCAAAGCCCTTAAAATCAGCATACTACAGTGATGCAGCCACATCAATGCTTATAGCAGCAAAATTCACAGTAGCTAAGCCATGGAGTAGCCTAGATGCACTTCAACAGATGAATACATAAAGAAAGTGTGGTATATATACACAATGGGATATAAATCAGCCATAAAAAAGAATGACTTTATGCATCTACCTGTAAATGGATGGATCTGGAGACTATCATGCTAAATGAAATAAGTCAATTCCAAAAACCAAGGCCAAATGTTCTCTCTGGTATGTGGAAGCTAACTCACAATAAGGGGGAGATATAAGTTCAGTGGATTAGACAAAGGGAACAAAGGGAAAGGAGAGGGAATAGGAAAAGGAAAGACAGTAGAATCAATCTGACATAACTTTTCTATGTACATATGTATCACAGTGAATCTCACCATTGTGCATATCCACAAGAAATTATTTAAAAAAAATACCTATGGGTAAATGGCAAGAGGACAGATATAAGGAGGCAAGAGATGATAGGAAAGGAGAAGGAGAAGTACTACAAACTCAATTAGAACAAGACAAATTCCATGCTTGTATAATTACATCAAAATGGATTCCACTGTCATGTATAACTAAAAAGAACCAATAAATTTATGACTCTTTGACTTTAGAAACAGATTGTATTTCCTGACCCCATTATGACTGGAGGAGACATGCAACTGGTTCTAGCTAATTACTTGTAAGCAAAAGTCACCACTTACAGTTATGTATCACTTCCAAGTCAGAACATTATTTGTTAGTTAGTGTTATGACTTTCACAGTCATCTTTATGCCATGATGACTAGTAATGTTTAAAATGATGATTTATGTCACCTTGGATTGCAGAATGAAGATTCATGGAGCAGAGATTCTAGCCAACATGTTACATAAATGATAAAATAAAACATTTGATATTACAAATGCCAAGGGTTAGAGATTGTTACAATAGCATAATCTAAATTATCCTGACTGATACAGCTTAAAAGTTTTAAATTCACATTGAGATTAATATTACACTTTCTGAGCCAGGTGTGGTAACACATGCCTGTAATCCCAGTGACTCTAGAGGCTGAGGCAGAAAAATTGCAAGTTTGAGACCGGCCTCAGCAACTTAGTGAGGTCCTAAGCAATTTAGTGAGATATTGCCTCAAAAAAATTAAAAAGGGCTGGGGCTGTAGCTCAGTGGTAAAGTGCCCCCGAGTTTAATCCCCAGTAGCCCAGTAGAGAGAGAGAAAGAGAGAGAGAGAGAGAGAGAGAGAGAGAGAGAGAGAGAGAGAAATATTATACTTTTAGTGTATTATTATAAAATTAACATGATACCTAGAATAACAAATAATATTACTTACTTAAAGAATGCAAAATGCAAAGATACTATTATGTGCCATGATCCAGATTCAATACAAGTATTTAAATATAATTGTCAGGCATACCTCATTTTATTGCACTCTATTGTGATTTGCAAATATTGCTTTTTTTAAGAATTGATAGAGTTGCTCAGTGCTGGATTGCCACAAACTATCACTGCAATTTTCCCAATAGCATGTGCTCACTTTGTGTCTCTGCATCACCCTTTTTAAATTTCCCTGTATTTCAAACATTTTCATTATTATTCTGTAAGTTATGGTGATTTGTAATTAGTGTTTTGTTGTTGTTGTTGTTGTTTTGTTTTGTTTTTTGGGTTTTTTTTTTGTACCAGGGATTGAACTCAGGGCCACTCGACCACTGAGCCACATCCAAATCCCCAGTCCTAGTTTGTATTTTATTTAGAGACAGGTTCTCAGTGAGTTTCTTAGTGCCTCACTGTTGCTGAAGCTGACTCTGAACTGCAGATCTTCTTGCCTTAGGTGCCCAAGCTGATGGGGGCATGCACCATGCCCAGCTTGATTAGTGGTCTTTGATGTTACTATTATAATTAATTTGTAACTCCACGAACTGTACCTATATAAGAGAATTATTGAAAAATTATTGCAATTGAAAAATGTTCAGACTTCTCCAAAAGCAGCTATTACCCCGTCTTCCTGTCTAGGGCCTCCCTATGCCCTAGATACAACCATATTGAAAATAGGCTAGTTGATAACCCTACAATGGCCTCTGTTAAAGTCAAAGGAAGAGTCCCATGTCTCGTACTTTAAATAAAAAGCCAAAAGGTAGGCCTCTTGCACCAAATATCCAAGTCATGAGTGCAAAGAAAAACTTGTTGAAGGAAACAAAAAGCAAGACTCCAGTAAACCCATGAATGATAAGAAAGTGAAACAGCCTTACTGCTTATATGGAGAATGTTTCCATGGTCTAGCTAGAACATCAAACTAATCACAACATTCCCATAAGCCTAAACCTAATACAGAGCAAAACCCTAATTCTCTTCAATTCTATGAAGATTTAGAATAGTGAGAAAGCAACCAACAAAATATTTGAAGCTACAGGAATCTAGTTCATGACATTTAAGGAAAGAAACTGTCTCCATAACCTAAGAGAGCAAAGTGAAGCAGTAAGTGCTAATGTGGAAGCTGCAGCAAATTATCCAGGAGATCTAGCTAAGATCATGGATAAAGGTGGCTATACTAAATAACAGATTTCCAAAATGGTTAAAACAGTCTTTCAAAGGCTGGGACTGTTGTTCAGCAGTAGAGTGCTTGCCTAGCATGTGCCAGGCACTGGGTTCGATCCTCAGCACCACATAAAAATAAATAAAATAAAAGTATTGTGTCCAAATACAACTACAAAAAATATATTTTTAAAAACAGCCTTACGTTAGAAGATGATGACATCTAAAACTTTGATATAGTCAATGACTAGCTTCAAAGGACAGCTTGACTCTTGTTTAGGGCCAATGCAGCTGTGAACTCTAAGTTGAATCCATTTCTCATTGACTATTGTGAAAATCCTAGAGTCCCTATGAATTATACTAAATATACTCTGCCTGTGCTCTATTAATGGAACAACAAAGCCTGAATGATAGCATATGTTTTGATAGCATGGTGTACTGAATATTTTAAGCTCACTATGGAGATCTAATGCTCAGGAAAAGTAAAAGATTATTTTCAAGATATTACTGCTAATTGACAAAGTATCTGGTTACCTGAGGGGTCTGATGTAGATGTGCAATGAGACTAATGGTGTTTTCATGCCTGCAAATACAACATCCATTCTGCAAGCCATGTATCAAGAAGTAATTTCAAATTTCATATCTTCTTATTTAAGAAATACATTTCATAGGCTATAGTTGACATAGAAAGCAATTCCTCTGATCTACCTGGGCAAAGAAAATTGAAAACCTTTTAGAAAGGATTCACCATAATAGATGCCTAAAGCATTTGTGATCCATGGAAAGAGTTCAAAATATCAACATTTATAGGAGATTGGAAAAGTTGACTTTAACCTTCATGGATCACTTTGAGGGATTCAAGACTTCAGTGGAAAAACTGCACATTTGGTGGAAATAGCAAAAGTACTAAAATTAAAAGTGCACCCTAAAGAAGTGACTGAATTGCTGCAATCTCATGATAAATAATGAAAGAGGAATTGCTTCTTATGAATGAACAAAGGAAGTGGTTCCTTAAGATCAAGTCTACTCCTGGTATAGATGCTGTGAACATTGTTGAAATGAAAACAAATGATTTAGAAAATTATATAAGATTAGTTGATAGAACAGTGGCATATTTTGAGATGATTGACTCCAATTTTGAAAGTTCTACAATGGGTAAAGTGCTATCATACAGCATCTACTACTACAGTGGATGCGGTAGATGCAGAAAACATCATTGTTGTCTTATTTTAAAAAATTGCCACTAGACACTCTGACTTTCAGCAACCATGACCCTGATCAGTCAAGTAGCTATCAACACTGAAGCAAGATCCTCCACCAGTGAAAGGATCAAGACTTGCTAAAGGATCAATGATTATTAGCATTTTTAGCAATAAATTATTTTCATAATGTTATAGTATTTTATGCCTTTATTTTATTTATCTTTATGTTATGCTGAGGATCAAATTAAGTGCCTCACACATGCTAGGCAAGCACTCTACCACTGAGTTATAACTACAGCCCCAAGTATTTTTAACTAAGGTTATATAAATTCCTCTTTAGACATGATGCTGTTCCATACTTAAAACAGTACAGTATAAATATGTAAACACTGGGAAAGCAAAAAATTTCTATGACTCGCTTTATTGTGATATACTTTTTCTTGCAGTGGTCTAGAACTTAACCTGCAATATATACATGGCATGTATGTATTTCCAGGGCAGTGGTTTTTTTTTTAAATCCCCAGAACCACTGACCAGAACACAGTAGTACACAATCAATTCTTCTTGAATGTGGAATGAATTCAATGATTTTTACCCTAAATCTGTAGTTTTTGTAACAATTCCTATGAAATACATTTATGTTAGTTTTAGTCTATCATTTCAAATCATTCTAAATCAAGACTGCCTCAAGTAATGAGGCTTTTGTGATTTTTTTTTACTTTTCCCATTATATAAGTTTGCTTTCTCTACTTACAATCAAGTGGATATTTAAAAATTCTTAATAAGATGGGACATAGAATAGAAACCTGTGGACTACCATTATAGAACTCTCTATACATTGGCATTAATCCATTAATCTGGGTGACCAACTAGGTATAAATCATTTAACTACACTAGAATACATTTAAGCAGCCTATACCAGAACATCCTGTCATGAGTGGTATTGTGTTTGATACACTTGGCTTTCACATTAATATATCAGACTAATAATTCTAACAAAAGTAAACAACAGGTTTTTTAAGCCTAACTTGCTCCTAAGATCCATTAATTTATGAATTTAATGTATTGTGTGCCTACAATGGAGATACAAATGGGAGCAAGATAAATGTTATATCCAACTTTTATATTATCACAGTCTGTTTAACAGGCAATAACAATAAAGCATTTTAAATGTAATAAAAAGAAAATACAGAGTTTGAGATCAGAAAAGACAGAAATTAAGCTCATGTTTATTAATAACAGAAGACTTTGTGGAGAAACTGATTTCTAAGTTAAAATCTAAAGCATGATAGGAAATATTATCCCCCAAAGAGGCAATAATATGGACAGTGGCCTATAATTGAAGGTGCATGACACATTTACTAAAGTAAAATGAGTTTAATATGGCAAAATATGGATTTCTGGTTAAGACTAGAGAAAACTGATGCTGGAGAGGTAAGCAGGGGTCAGAACATGTAGAGATTGAGTTGCTTAGTTTACCTAAGCATGGATATTCAGTGGGAAATTAGAGATGATGATTGGAGTTAAGGAAAGAGACTCAGAATATATACTCATTAGTCTTTTTTTAATATTTATTTTTTAGTTGTAGTTGGGCACAATATCTTTAGTTTATTTATTTTTATGTGGTGCTGAGGATTGAACCCAGGGCCTCACACATGCTAGGCGAGCGTTCTGTCACTGAGCCTCAACCCCAGCCCCTACACTCATTAGTCTTAAGCCTAGAAATGATATTTAAAATTTACAGGCATAGTTTAATTGCAAATGATAGGGACAAAATAAGAAATGTCAAAGGATACAGGCCTAAGAAACAGAAGCATTTAAGAGATGGGCAGGTATAAAAATATACATTGAAAAAAAGATAGCCTTTATCACTTAATGGTGCTAGTAAAACTAGATGTCCATCTGTGAAAAAAATAGCACTAGATCCCTATCTCTCATCCTTAACAAAAGCCCAATGAAAGTGGATCAAAGACCTAGAAATTAGACCAGAAACTTTTTGTGCAAGAAGCAAAGATGAGGTCAACACTCTAACACATTAGTACAGACACTGACCTCCTTTACAAGACAACTAAAGCTCAAGAAATAAAACCAAGAATCAATAAATGTGATGGCATTAAATTAAAAAGCTTCTGCACAACAAAGTAAACAATTAATAGCATGAAGAGGGAGCCTACAGAATGGGAGAAGATCTTTGCTAACTGCTCTTAAGACAGGATTAAAATTGTTAATATATAAAGAATTCAAAAAGCTTAACACCAGAAAAACAACCCAAGAAATAAATGGGCAAGAGAAACAAGTAGACATTTCTCAAAGGAAGAAACACAAATAACCAACAAACATATAAAAATGTTTAACATCTTTAGCAATCAGGGAAATGCAAATCAAAACATGAGATTTCATCTCATGCCAGTTAGAATGGCAATTATCAAGATTAAAAACAATAATAAATGCTGGAGAGGACATGGAGAAAAAGGCACAATTTGACACTGTTGATGTAAAATATAAATCTGTGCAACTACTTTGGAAAGCAATATGGAGATTCCTCAAAAAACTAGAAATAGAACCATCATATGATCTGGATATCCCACTCCTTCGTATTTATACAAAGAACTAAAATCAGCATACTTTAGTGATGCACTATTCACAATAGCCAAGTTATAGATCCAGCCCAGGTGCCCATCAATAGATGATAAATTAGGAAAGTGTGGTATATATACACAATGGAGTTTTTACTCAACCATAAAGAAAAATGACATTACAGCACTTGCTGGTAAATGGAACTGTAGAACATCATGCTAAGTGATAAAAATCAAGGGTTGAATGCTTTATCTCATATGCAGAAGCTAGAGCAAAGTAAGGTGGGATAAAAGACAGGGTCATGTATCATAAAGATATAGGAAAGATCAGCGGAGAAGGAAGGAATAAAGAAGGAAGAAGGAGGGACATGAAAGGAAAGAAATGAAGACTGAATTTAACAAAATCACACTATATACATATATAAATATATCAGTGAATTGCACCTTTATGTATATGTATAAAGCATCAATGAAAAATGAATAAACAATTGAAAAGAAGATCAGCATAGAAAGGATAATAGGAAAAGGGAAGAGAGGAGGGAAACTGGGGGGTTACCAGGAAATAAAATTAAGTGGATCAAATTCTATGCATGTATAATTTTGTGAAAATGAATCCAACTACCTTGTATAACTATAATGCTCTAACTGAAATATATTTATTTATATGAAAAATGTGAATAGAACACACAAGTTTCCTCCTTATTAAAGCTAATGTCCAAAAGAGAAAGAGATGGATGGGTCCACAAAAGTGACTGAGAAAAAGGAAAAGAAGTATAACAAAACCTGGGTAGAAAGCCAAGTAAATAGCATGTTTCAAGAAAGACAACTACATTAAGGGCTATTCCATAGTCAACTCAAATATTTAAAAATATTCTTTGTGTTTAGCCAAGAAAAGGCTATTAGCCAAAAGAAGACTAAGAAAACAGGTATGTGGACTAGCATGGTCAGAAACACACTGTATAAAATAAAGAGTACATTGAAGGTAAGGAAATAGAACAGTGAAGACAACACTCACAAAGATCAGCTTATGGGAATGGAGAAATAGTCAGGTGTGGTAGTGCATGCCTGAAATTCCAGCAACTCAGGAAGCTGAGGCAGGAGGATGGCAAGTTTGAGGCCAGACTCAGAAACTTAGTGAGAACCTGTTCCAATATACTGTAGTCATAAAGTACCCCTGGATTGTTGCTGTTGTTAAAATTATTAACATTATTAAATTTAAAAAAGGAAAGGAGAAAAGGGGTAAGAACATAACAGGAGGCCAGAGAAGTTTTTTTTTTTTTCCAACCAATGTTTTTTCTCATGATTAGATTGGAGTTATGGTCCTTGAGGAGTAGTAGTACCAATTTTTTATTTGTGAATAAGAAAGCCTTAAACAATCCTTAAAAATAAGAAAAAGGATGCAGAAAAAAATTGAATGTTTGAATAAAAATAATATACAGGGTTATTCTAAAGAGTAAGAATACCAAAGAAATAAATGGACAAGAAAAAGTATATATGGAGCTTAAGAGGAAGGATTTGCCATACATGAGAAGATACACTATGGAAATCAGTGTGTAGCTTCCTCAAGAGACTAGGCATGGGACCACCATATGACCCAGCTATACTATTTCTTGGCATTTATCCTAAAGAAGTAAAGTCATCATACTACAGTGATACATGCATACCCATGTTTATAGCAGCACAATTCACAATAGCAAAACTATGGAATCAAACTAGGTGTCCATCAACAAATGAACAGATAGAGGAAATGTGGTATATATACACAATGGAGTTTTATTCAATCATAAATAAGAATGAAATTTTGTCATTTGCAGGAAATGGATGGAACTTGAGAACATACATTAAGCAAAATAAGCCAAAGTCAGAAGATCAAGGGTCATATGTTTTTTTCTCATATGTGGAAGCTAGAGAGGAAAAAGGAAAAGAACTGTATGGAGAATGTGGATCTTATGAAAATCAAGGGGAGATCAGTAGAGGAAATTGGCCAGGGGGTAGGAGGATGGGATGGAGGAGGGAAGTGCTGGGGAGTGATATGAGCCAAATTATATTGTCATACTGTGTGCATGTATGAATATGTAACAACAAATCCAATAAAAAAATCTGTAAAGAATAAAAATAAAAATAAAATGTATGTTTTTTTTTTTTTTTTTAAGAAAAGAAGGAATATCCAGGAATGGGGACACACACCTATAATCCGAGTGGCCCCAGGAGGATCACAAGTTCAAGTCCAGCCTCAGCAATTTAGGGAGACCCTGTCTCAAAATAAAAATAAAAAGGGCTGAGAGTATAGCTCAGTTGTAGAGTGCCTTTAAATTCAATCTCCGAGAGAGAGAAAAAGCAGAAATGATAGACGAAGGTGTACATAAGTTCATAGATCTTGTGGTGGGAATTTGCAATCTTGTGGTTTCTACATTCTCTTTGAAACTGCTGGTAAGTTTATCTGTAGAAAAGGGAGGTTAAGAGGTTTGAAGTATAATTCAATGATGGTTTATTAGCACATTCTGGAATTTTTCTAGTATTAGATGTTAAGGTCACCAACTTAAGTTTTTGGTGGTCAAATTTTTGTGTTGCTTTCATTTCAAGGGACTATTTAGCTATGATTCATATTTTTGTACTTCCATTTTCTCTGTGACTTAGTTTAAAATGTTTTTCAGTAAGAATTTTGTGGTAGTAGCTAAAAGGGCAACTTTTCAGTTTCCTATAATGCCAAAAACTATTCTAATCCTAGTGATAATTACACTTTCTACTTTCTATACTCCAGTTAATTGAGTTTTTATGGTACTTTAAGAAAGTTGTTGTGTAAAATATGGGAAAAATGAGATTCAGTGAGCTAAGTAACTTTCACTATAGCAAGCAACTAAGTGGAAGCAGAACAAATCATCTGTGCTTTCTTTCCTATCTACCAGTAACCTTTAACATTAATGATTTAATAATTTCTCACTGGCCAATAGCTATAAGTCTTCAAAGTTACACCTAGGCAACAGTAAAGTGTGTATGTGTATGTATGTGTCTACATTTTCCCCTTTCTTCCTTTTTCTTCTATTTTCATAATCAAGTAAAATTAATTCTACTGACCTTACAACTCATGTCCACTGTCACCACAAAGCAGGAACCTAGGAAACCCTTTGAATTCAGTTGTTTACCCTACTTTTCCTCCAGAAATAATTGCTGATATTTTCCCCATTTTAAAACTTCACGTTACTTAACCTTTTTACACTCACATGTATGAACTGGTTCACCAGATATAATTGGCCTTGAAAAGGAACAATAAGAAAAAGTTAAAAATTTGATCACTGGAAATATATATTTTAATTTAATCTTCTGGGAGTTAATAAATGAACAGTACATCTTTCTTATTGTAATAACTGTTGTTACCACTAATCATGATTATTAGCCTGGAAATCTTGTTTTTAGATCACTGATGCCTCTTATCATTTAAATATAGGCTGAAATTTTCCTGTAAATACCTAACTACATGCAGAGATCCTCCCAATTTTTAAAGAACTTTTAAAATACTTATCTCTTTCCCATAATTAATATCCTATATTTTGATATTCCTTTTTGCTAATCAATACTAGTAGCATCTATCAAATTAACAATGCTTGGGGTTAGGGCTATGGCTCAGTGGTAGAGCTCTTGCCTAGCATGTGTGAGGCACTGGGTTTGATTCTCAGCACCACATAAAAATAAATAAAATAAAGGTCCATTGACAACTAAACAATATTTTTTTAAAAAATTAACAAAGCTTTAAAAAATAAAAACCTAACATAACGTTAAAAATCCTGCAGTAAAACAAACACTCTCATATACTGGCAGTGAAAATATAAATTATAATTTATTTTTCTGAAGGAAAAATTAGATATTGTGACAATAGAATAACTTTTTTAAAATAACAGTCTCAGAAAATGAAGTCAAAAATTCACATATAAGAATGTCATGTTAGAGGAATATAGGTTTTCAAGATAGCAGACTAGAGGAGGTTGCTTTCCTGGCTGCTCCATGGCATGAAACCAACAAAGCAGACAGGAAGCTTCTCAGCAAGGGAGGTGAACAAAAAAGATGGGGAGGGGGGACTTTACTGGAATTTAAAACCAGAGAGTCAAAGCAAGCAGGGACTCAGGAGGTTGGATATAATAAAATGAGGAAGAAATCCCCAGTGGTAGAGGCAGTGCTAAGGATTGCATTAGCTATTCTGGGTCTCTTATTTTTACACATGAATTTCATAACTGTTTTTCTATTTCTATGAGGAATTTCATTGGGATTTTGATTGAAATTTCATTAAATCTGTATAGTGCTTTTGGTCATATGGTAACTTTGACAATATTAATTCTGCCTATCCAAGAACAAGAGGGATCATTCCATCTTCTAAGGTCTCTAATTTTCTTTCTTTAGCATTCTGTAGTTTTCATTGTAGAAGTCTTTCACCTCTTTCATTAAGTTGATTCCCAGGTATTTCGTGGTTTTTTGAGGCTATTGTAAATGTGGTAGTTTTCCTATTTCTCTTTCAGAGGATTTGTCACTGATGTACAAGAATGCCTTTGATTTATGGGTGTTTATTTTATACCCTGCTACTTTTCTGAATTCATTTATTACTTCTAGAAGTTTTCTGGTAGAATTTTTTGGGTCTTCTAGGTAAAGAATCATATTGTTGGAAAATATTGATAGTTTGAATTCTCCTTTTCCTATCCGTATCCCTTTAATTTCTTTCTTCTAATTGCTCTGGCTATAGTTTCAGAACTATGTTAGAAGTGGTGAAAGAGGGCATCCCTGTCTTGTTCCAGTTTTTAGAAGGAATGCTTTCAATTTTTCTCCGTTTAGAATATAGTTGGCCTGGGCCTTAGCATAAATAGGTTTTACAATGTTGCAATATGTTGTTTTACTAGTGTTTTGAACATGAAGGGGTACTGTATTTTGTCAAATGCTTTTTCTGCATCTATTGAGATGATGGTATGATTCTTGTCTTTTAGTCTATTGATGTGATGAATTACATTTATTGATTTCCATATGTTGAACCACCTTACATCCCTGGGATGAATCCCACATGATCATGATGCACTCTTTTTGATATGCTTTTGTATTCTATTTGCCAGAATTTTATTGCGTGAGTAGTGGCCAGGATTCCTGAGTAGGTGGGTGGTCAGGAGTCCTGCACAGGTGCTGATGCTGGTGGTCCTGCTCAGGCACCTGGAAATCCTGTGTGGATGAGTAGTTGGAAGTTCTGTGCTTACACAGAGGCCTGAAGACCTGCAAATGCAGAGTAGCCATGATTCCCACATGGGAGCAGCTGTCAGGGGTCCTCTAATCACTCACAAAGAAACAGTATTCCTACTACTTGAATCCCAGGTCCCAGAGTGACACAGAATGCAGCCTCCCTCAAGCATGCCATCTTGGATTCCCCATTTCTAGCATTTTTGAAGCCAGTTATTTTCCATCGATCAGTATTCTGAGGACTACAATGTTTGATTAGTATGTTTTAGTTTTGTTTTGTATTCTTTTATATTTATTTTTAATTTTTTAAAATTTTACTTTATATAT
>NW_026000261.1:9926819-9936436 GCF_001458135.2 Marmota marmota marmota
TTTCACTTACCTGGTTCCCTTGATTCTCTTTCTCTCTTTTCTTCTGCTAACAACCATTCTCTATTGTTCCCTATTTCACTCTTTATTTAAATTTTTACTTCTATCTTCTCTCCTCCTTTCTCATAATCATCACATCCAATATCACTTCTGTTCTCTCCCTGTCCACCATTTGAAATTGTAAACCTTTTTGCACACTTGCTGTTTTTATTATAAGCAATAATTTACCATATCGTTTCTGTTTATTGTGATGAAATCTAAAAAAAAAAATACTTAGAGGTAAATGAGAATCGCAACAACTTATCATAATCTCTGGAATACTATGAAGGAAGTTCTAAGAGAAAAGTTCACTGTACTTAGTGCATTTTTTAAAAGAATTGAAAGTCATCAAATAAATAACCTAACATTACATCTCAAAACCCTAGAAAAGGAAAAACAAATCAATACCAAAAGCAGAAGACAGGAAGTAATTAAAATCAGAGCTGAAATTAATGAAATTAAGACAATCCAAAATATCAACAAAATTAAAAGTTGGTTATTTGAAAAAAAATCAATAAAATTGATTAACCCTTAGTCAAGCTAACAAAGAGAAAACTCAAATTACTAAAATTCACAAAGAAAAGGGAAAAATCTCAATGGACACTACTGAAATAAAAATGATGATCAGGATGTATTTTGAAAATTCATACTCTAATAAAATAGAAAATCGTGAAGACATCAACAAATTTCTAGAGACATATGACCTATGCAAATTGAATAAGGTGGACACAGAAAATTTAAACATATCAATTTGAAGAAATGAAATTGAAGACAAAAACAAAAGCCTACCAAGGAAAAAAATCCCAGGACAAGATGAATTCTTAGCTGTGTTCTACCAGACTTTCAAAGAAAAATTAACACCAATCCTTCTCAAATTATTCCATGAAATAGAAAAGGAAGGAGCCTTCCAAACTCATTCTATGTAGCTAGTATCACCCTGATACCAAAAACAGACAAAGATACATCAAGGAAAGAAAATCTCAGATAAATATCCCTGATGAGCATAGATTAAAAATTCTTAATAAAATACTGGCAAACCACATACAAAAAAAAAACATATTAAAAAGATAATGCACCATGATAAAGTGGGGCTCATTCCAGGGATGCAAGGTTGGTTCAACACACTAAAATCAATAAACATAATCCATCACATCAATAGACTTAAAAATAAGAATCACATCTTTATTAGATGCAAAAAAAAGCATTTGACAAAACATAGCACCCCTACATATTCATATAAAACACTAGGAACAGTAGAAACATACCTCAACATTGTAAAAGCTATCTATGCTAAACCCAAGGCCAACATCATTTTAAATGGAGAAAAATTGAAAGCATTCCCTCTAAAATCTGGAAGACGACAGGGATGCCCTCTTTCACCACTTCTATTCAACATCATCCTTGAAACTCTAGCCAGAGCAATTAAGCAGAAGAAATTGAAGGGATGAAAATAGGAAAAAAACAATTCAAACTATCACTATTTGCTAATGGCATGACTCTATGTTTAGAAGACCCCAAAAAAACCTCCACCAGAAAACTTCTGGAACTCAAATGAATTCAGAAAAATAACAGGATATAAAATTAATACCCATAAATCAGTTGTGTTCCTATACATCAGTGATGAATCAAGTAAAATAGAAATTAGGAAAACTATGCCATTCACAATAGCCTCAATCAATCTAACAAAAGAGGTGAACGACCTCTACAATGAAATCTTTGCCACCTGCACCTCAAATACAGCAATAATCTCTGGGATATATAAAGAATTCAAAAAAATGTAACACCAAAAAAAAAACCCAATAAATAACTGGGCAAAGGAACTGAACAGACACTTCACAGAAGAAGAAATATGAATGGTCAACAAATATATGAAAAAATGTTCAACAAGTAACAATAAATGTTGATGAGGATGTGAGGGGAAAGGTACATCCATACATTTCTGCTGGGACTGCAAATTGGTTTAACCACTCTAGAAAACAGAGTAGAGATTCACCAGAAAACTTGGAACAGAACCACAATTTTACCCAGATATCCCACTCCTAAGTCTACACTCAAAGGTCTTAAAATCAGCATACTATAGTGATGAAGCCACATCAATGTTCATAGCAGCTCAATTCACAATAGCTAAGCTATGGAACCCACCTAGGTGCCCTTCAACAGATAAATGGATAAAGAAAATGTGAGATACACACACACACACACACACACACACAATGGAATATTACTCAGCCATAATGAAGAGTGAAATTATGGCATTTGCCAGTAAATGGATAGAACTGGAGACAATCATTTCAAGTGAAATAAGCCAGTCCCCAAAAACCAAAGGCCAAATGTTCTCTCTGATATGCTGATGTTGACTCACAATAGGTGGGGGGGGGGAGTGTAGGTACACCAGATTGGTCAGGGGAAATGGGGGAAAGGAGGGAGGATGGGGATGGAAAAGATAGTAGAATAAATCAGACATGATTTTCCTGTGTTAATATATGAATACACTACCAGTGAAACTCCATATCATGTACAACCACAAGAATGAGAAGTTACATTCCATGTATGTATGATATGACAAAATACATTCTACTGTCATGTATAACTAAAAAGAAATAATAAAAAACATAAGGAACAAAAACAATAAAAAGGAACATTATACTAGCATTACTCCTAATAACAAAAACAAGATGCCCCAAATTATAGCAAGTGTTGTATTAGTTATGAAGGAAATGATTCTATCAAAATGCAAAAGTTAAGGCAAAAATAAAATTCCAATTCTGTAACCCAGCACCTCTTAAGAATATAATCTAAGGGCTGTGGTTTTGGCTCAGTGGTAGAGCGCTTGCCTAGCACGTTTGAGACACTGGGTTCAACCCTCAGCACCACATGAAAATAAATAATTAAAATAAAGTCATTGTGTTCATCTACAACCAAAATAAGAGAATAGAATCTACAATATAACAAAAGACTTATGCAATATTATTATATTATTATAATAATAATGATAGCAATAATATAATCTTAACAATATTTATACTGCCAAATTTGGAAATAATCCAAGTATCCAATAAACATGTTATGACATACCCAAGTGGTATAATATTACCTAGTAGTTGCCATTTAGGTGTGCAAAAATTTAAATGATATGGAAAATGTTCATTATATAATGCTAAGAGAATTTAAGATATAAACCTGTAAATTTTGAAAAAAAAAAAATATATATATATATAAAACAATTTATGCACAGTGACTACAGTGTAATTTCTCATACCAAAAATTAAGCAACTTAAAAGTTCAAAATAGATTGTCATGTTATATCCATATACTAATATATGAAACATGTTATTATATCATTAAAATTAATTTTAACAACATTGCAAAATACATGTGAAGTTAATTTTATAGTCTGCCTTTTAAATAAAAATTACAATTTAACTAACAACATTATTTGCTTAATTTAAACAAATAAACCCTGGAAGGAAAGGGCTATGTTATCATATTAGAGTGGCAGGATTATAGAATAGCACTATATTTGTAGTTTTTAATATGATTCCCCCAAATATCTTACATAAATCTGTATTTTTTAAATCAGTAAAATCACATAAGTACATCATTGCTTACAAGAAAAAATTGAATTACATGTGAATACTACACCAAACTGTGTGTTGACAAATTAGATAATTTTGATGAAAGGGCTAAATTTGCAGAAAGACACAAACTACTGAATAAAATTGAACAAGAAAAAAAATCTAAATAAACCTATAAGTACATAGATTGAATTAACAATTTTAAACTTGCCACAAGGAAAAGTCCAGACAAAAATGGCTTCTTTGGTGAATCCTACCAAACATTTAAAGAAGAATTCATATCAACTCATCATAAACTCCTTCAAAAATATAAGAAAAGGGAACACTTGCCAATTCTGAGGCAGCATTACCCTGATACCAAAATCAGAAAAAGACATAAGAAAATCAAAGACCAGTATTTTCATAAATAGAAGTGCAAAGAATTCATAAGAAATAACCTAGCAAACTGAATTTGGCAACATATAAAATGGATTATACTTTATGACCAAGTAAGATTTATCTCAGGAATGCAAACTTGAATTAACATCCAGAAATCAATTAATGTAATTCACCATCTCAATAAAATAAGGGAAATTAAATATATAATCATCTCAATAAATACAGATAAAACATTTACAAAATTCTATATCCTTTCATGTTAAAACCACTTAACACATTAAGAATAAAAGGAAAGTTCCCCAACATGGTAAAGAGATTCTATGAAAAAAAAAAAAACAGATGTCTTCTCTCACAACTTATACTGTATAAGTGTCTGTATGTGTATTGCTGGGGATAAAACACAGGACCTTGTGCATACTACCTAAGCACTCTACCTACTGAGCTACTTCCCCAGCCCTAAATCTCACCACATCTATTCAACATTGGAGTAGAGGTTATAATCAGATAGTTATATAAGAAAATTAATAAAAGATACCCAGGCTGGGAATAAAACATTTAAAAATCTCTATTTGCAGATTACATTATTTTATATATAGAAAATTCTAAGGAATCAACTAAATACCACTGGAATTGATAAATCAGTTCAATAAATTTGAAAGATACAAGATCAGCATATGAAATCAATGCAATTTATATACACTAGTATGATCAAACCAAAAATGTAATTAGGGAAAAATCCATTTAAAATAGCATCAAACATAAGAAAATGCTTAGGAAAAAAATTCTAAATTCATATGAAGTGCAACAAATCAAGTTGTAGCCAAAACAACATAGAAAAAGGAGAAAATTGAAGGACTTACACTTGTAATTTCAAAACCAACTTACAAAACTACAGTAATCAAGAGACCTTATAAATAACATATACATCAATGGATACAATTGAGAATCTAGAACATAAAATTTTGGTCAACTTGTTTTCAACAATGGTACCCAATCCATTCAATGGGGGAAATAATAGTGGTGCAGGGACAGCTGAATACCTATGTGCACAGAAATAAATTTGGAACCCTTACCTCATCTACACAAAAATTAGCTCCCAATAAACAGCAGACCTACATACAAGAGCTAAACCTATAAGAATATTAGTATAAAATGTAGAGGTAAATTGTCGTGTTTTTGTTTAGCTAACATCTTTGTAGTTATGATACCAAAGCACAAACAACAAGAGAAATTAAATTAGATGCTGTCAACATTGAAAGCTTTGTGCTACAAAATATACCATTAAAGCAAGTGAAAAGACAACTCATGGAATGGAAGAAAACACTTATCTGATAAGGAGATTATATCTAGAATGTATAAATAATTCTTGCAAATCTGCAATACACAATTTTAAAAATTTCCAAGCTAATACACATTTCTCCCAATGGATATACAAATACCCAATAAGTACATTTGAAAAGATGCCTAACACATTACCCATTAGGAAAATGTAAATCAAAACAATGAGATGACACTTTACACCCACTAGAATGGCTATAATTTAAAGACTTAATAACACATGTTGGTAAGGATGTAGAGAAATTGAAACCTTCATAAATCAGTGATGGGAAAATAAAATGATGCAGCTTCCTTGGAAAACAGTCTGGCAATTCCTTAAAAGGTTAAACATAGAATCACCATATGACCCACCAATTGTATTCCTAAGTATATAGCCAAGAGAAATGAAAACACAAAATACTATACAGGAATTTTCATATAACCATTTTATTCATAATAGTTAAAATGGAAACAATAAAATGGACATTGACTGATCAATCTGTAAGCAAAGTAGTATATCCATACAACGGAATCTTATTAGGCAATGATAAGGAATGAGTAATGATATATTCTGCAACGTGGATGAAATGTTGGAAACACTCTGCTCAGTGAAAGAAGCTAGTCACAAAAACACTTAGTGAGTAATTCCATGTATATAAATTGTCCAGATTAAATCCATAGAGATGGAAAGAAGATTAATGGTTGCCAGGGAATTATATAGTGATGATTATAGCAAAACTCTAAATACAATAAAACTATTGAATCCCTTTAAAACATGGGATTATATGGTATGAAAATTATATCTCAATCTATTTAAAAACTGGACAAACCAGTCATTTAAAATCATAGTATAGAAAAATAGTTGATGAAACTCTTCCCCATATTCACACATGAAAAGCATATTTCTAGATTATGTCCCAATGAGTCATTCTAAAAGTTGGGAAAATTGAGCAACTCTTGGTCTCAACCAACCCAGAGACTTTTTGACATAAACTTCTATTAATAGCCTCCCTTTTCAGATCCTTCATGTTTTAGGGACCACAAAACACCTTAAAAATGTCACCAGGACATCATAATTTTCATTACATCAAACTTAGGTTCCTTAATTGGCACAAGGAGATATTATGGGCAGAAGAGGATTCTTTGTCACAACAGGAATAAGATAAACTCAAAGATGAGTTACCAAAATCTCTATTTTTAGGGAAGAAATTAGGTTTAAGCAGCTGGTGTCTGTGGACTTTGTTGAGATTTTGATTAGATGATATTAAATGGACACATGAATTCATGTTTTTAGAAGTCCAATTAAAGCCAATACTTTCCTCAATAAAATTAAAACCAGTTCTCCACTGCCCAACCCAGTTCTATAAAGTGTCTTAAGAAATGTCTACAAAATACCACAATTAGAACAATCAAGAATTCAAATTCAGAGAATGATCTGGCCCAACTGAGCTTAGCTAATTGCATTACCTATATAGCAATAAACTGGCAGGAAATGATATTGCATCTGCAATTAAAAGATTTTTAACTGATTCATAGCCCTAAAGGCAGGCTTTACAGATAAAGCAGTTGGCAGAATTTTTATTGAGCACACAAATGTATATTCCCTAAAATATTTCTCTATTTCTTAACTAAAATTTAATAAAAGAACAAATTTCTTGGCACATACTGTTACTTGGTATCTGTCCACAGGGAAATATTTTTCCTAAGAAATTATTAATTCCAAATATTTAACACTTTATACTTCATACCCCATAAGGCTATCAAAGGACTGGATTGGTAAAATTGGTAAAATCAGAAATCATTTGGTAATCAGACTTTGAAGTCAAATACAGGATTATGACCAGGGGGTTATAAATATCTATCACTCCTACTCTCCACACATGAGGCAGCCAGAACCCAGACATCCCTTAAGTTGATTCACTCAGTAAATACTGAAAATCAACTAAATATACTTAACAGACACAAATGATATAGTACTATGAGGAAAACAGACATGATCCTTGCTCTCATGAAGCTAACAATCTACTGGGAGAAACACTCATTAAACATTTAATTAACTACAGTATTTAATTATAATAAGCATAAGAAGGAGACATCTATGGTGCTTAGAGACCTAATCTAGTATATGATGGTTAAATAAGTCTTGCTTGAAAATGAGACATTTGGTTTGAGCTTTGAAGATGGATAGGATTTAACTAGGCAAAGAGGGAGAAAAATGTTCCAGTAAGAGAGAATAAGATGTGCAAGAATTGATTAGAATGATCTGACTCAGAAACAAAAGACAGTTTTCATAACTAGAACAGGGAAATAGTAGGAGAGAAACTTGGGAAAGTAAGCATCAGCCAGAAGCTGGCATCATAGACTTTGGTAAGGAATTTGGATCTGATCTAATCCTAAATGCACTGAGAAGCAAACATTTTAAGCAAGGGAGTGAGATGATGTGACTTCCTGTTTTGAGCCAGATTACTCTTAGGTACCCTGATGAAATGGATTAAATGTAGAAGCAGAGCTAGTAATATTGCCTTCTCAAAATCTGATACAGTCTTTCAAAGGTGATGTATTACATCATGGTTATTAAGACAATGATGAAAAGACATTGCTGAAGCAATAGGAAAGAATACCTTCAGAAAAGGTAAAAAGGTAAAAAGTGGTGCTTTTGCACTTTTTTGAGCTCCCAGAAAACAGTGACACTAACCCTACCCATAGATTCACTTTGCCTGGTTTTTAGATCCTGCCTACTTCTCTGACTGGACAGAACAAAGTTTGGATTCAGAGACCAGTTTGGAAGCTATTGCAGTGATTCAAATGAGAGTAATAGTGGACAAGCCTAGGGTGATAATAGTAAAGAAAAACATTATTGATCAAAAGTGTATATTTTTTAGTTGTTGACAGACTTTTATTTATTTGTATGCAGTGCTGAGAATAAAACCCAGCACCTTAGGCATGCTAGGCAAGCATGCTACCACTGAGCCACAACCCCAGCCCTCAAAAGTGTATTTTAGAAGTAACTGCTCACAAAACTGAAAATAGCACTTTATACAAGTTCACATCCTCTCTACTTTTTGACTTCTTCCAAATAATGTCTCCCACTAAGATCAACCATTGTTTCTTTGCCTTATTGTTGTTTGTTTGCCTTCTCTAGAGATCATGCTTTCTTGAAAAAACACAGATGTATTTCTTGTGTGTAGCAGGGTTGTTACTAGAACTTGTTTATATGCTTTAAGATCTATTTTTTGTGGATCAATTTACACATGTTCCTCTGGATACTATGAGAGACATATGAATATCTAGAAATGTTGTTAAGTCTCCTATATACTTGAGTTTGAACATTGCAGAAAAGAAGATGGGCTCAGGCTCACATCTTTAGAAAACGTAATAGCTCACCCTGAGCCAAGGTATCATCAACACCTTAAACAATAATGCTGAACACTCTGTATAGAAGTTCAGAGTTTAAAACAAAGTATTAAAGGGTTTGCTTCTCTGAAAAAAAAAAGAAAGGGGAGTATGAATTTGTATAATGTCATACATAATCCTTTGGGTTGAATAAGCAAAATCTATCCATTAATGCAGTGAGGATAAGGAAATAAATATATACTTTGTACTACTGTGTGTCATATACCATGGTAGGTGCTTTACAATATAATTATATTACAGTATAACTATATAAGCTGTAATCCTCTTGTCTCAATGTGAGTCCTAGCAGTTCCATTTGCTAGCTGGAGACTTTAGGAAACTTATAAAACCTGTTTGTCTCTGTTCTTTTTTCATTTATAAATGGTATAATAAGAGCACCTTTAGGTACTATTGAATAAGGCATCTCATAGATATAAAACCCTTTAAATCACCTCTGGCATAGAGTAGCAATTAGTTGCCATTATCATCATATCTAACTGCTACAGTATAATACTGAGTAAAATATTACTGCCAGTTTACAGATAAGAACACTGTGATCCAAAAAAGTTACACAAGTTGCTCCAGGATAACACAGCTACAAAAATATGGAGTTGGGATCCAAAAATCAAATCTTTTACACTCAAAACCCATGTGTTTCAACACATTTTATCATGTCAAAGAGTCCCAGGTATTCTGGGTGAGAATTTCAGCCACAGCCAAAACACCAAACCACTCCTAGCCTTCACAGGTTTCAGGAAAGTTTGGTACAGAGAAAGGCCCACATTTCCTCTTTGGAACTCTCCTTTCTGACTATATGGATTTTTCTCTCTGGTTCTTCTCATTTTTTAAAATATATATTTTTTTTAAAATGTTGATGGACATATATATATATATATATATATATATATATATATATAT
>NW_026000261.1:9936454-9942224 GCF_001458135.2 Marmota marmota marmota
ATATATAGACATATATATATATATATATATATATATATATATATATTGCTGAGGATCGAACCCAGTTGAATGGGTTCAATGCTAGGCAAGCACTCTACCACTGAGCCACAACCCCAGCTCTCATTTTTTTTTTTTAAGATAGGATACCCTCTACTCATGTAATTTACTTAAATAGTTTCTCATTTTGGTCAAATATCCTGAATTACAAACCACACCAAGGTTAAATTTCCTGATATGGGTTTAATCTTAGCCTGGCACAGATAAACAAGCAAAGTGGAACAGAGTAGAAAAGAGAAGATATAATGAAGCATATCTGGCTGTGGCTGCTGCTGCTTATTATTATTGTTGTTGTTATTATTATTATATGAGGCTGATATAAACACTAATATTATAGTAATAATAGCATGTTACTTAATGGCATAAAAGTAACCACCAGAATAGAAACTGCTACAGTAATGAGTCTAGACTGTAGCTTTTCCATTTCTACCCTTTCTATTTCATTTTTGTTGTTTTTATTAATTTTTTGTTTTGTTTTGGAGAAGAGTAAAACATTGCTTCTATAATTAAAATATTTCAGCCACAGCCAAAACACCAAATTACTCCTAGCTTTCTCAAGCTGGGGAATGGTTTAAGTCAGTAAGAAGTATTTGGTGGGTGAGTACATAAGTGAATATGTGGGTGGGTGTATGAATAGACAGATAAATGTTTAAAGTATGGCTCATCTACAAGGTGGAATGTTGTGCAGCAGTTGGGAAGAATAAAATAAGGATAAGCTCAATATACACTGTTGGTAGAGAGGCATAAGCTAGAAGAACAGTATAAAAACAAAACCATTTTCCAACATAGCTTATGCACAACAGTAATAATATCTTATTACCAGTATTCAAATAGTGCAGAAGTATATATAGTGAAGAGTGGTATATAATTTTTAAACAAAAAATGAAGTCATATGAGACATACTATTGGACAATATTATTTCACCTAATGATATATGGTGAGCTTCTTCCTATGCCAGTACAAGTAAATCCACCTCATATTTCTAGTAGACAAAAAGCACACCATGTAACTAATTAAATAATCCCTAATGATGTATATCTCTCAGTTTTGAGGATATTAAGTCAATGTTGTAATGAATATCCTTGTCTATGTGGGTATATATGTGTATATTATATTCATATGAAGATATTTCTGTTAGACAAATTTCTAGAAGAATTATGGTCCAAAGATAAATGGATTTTACATTTTGACAGATATTATGAAATATTCTCCAATTAACATGCAACCAAATTATACTCCCACCAATAGTGTGACTTCTTAACCAACATTATGTTCATTGGCATTTACATTTTCAATCATGAGTTAATCTTTCCATATATTGAAATAATTTAAATTTATTTGTAACTGATACAGAAAAAACATAAAAATTATATAATTTACGGCGTGCCATATTATAATATATGCATCATCGTATAGTGTTTAAATCAGGGTGAACATATCTGTCACTGTGAATATTTATCATTTGTTTATGGTGAAAATATTCAAAACCTCTTCTTTTTGATATTTCCATTTTTTCTGTAAGTAGCTTTGCTCATATTTTGTCTAATTTTCTGTTTAAATATTTATGTTTTAAATGATCCTTAATGAAAGTATCCCTATATCTATTTGTAAAAACTTTGTAAAAAAATTTTAAAGTCAGAGTATTTAAAAGCATTTTGAAAGTCAAAAATATTAACTGCCAAGTAGGATGAATGTTCATTCTAAAAATGAACACACTAAAACCCAGGTGTCTGAGGCATTCTTCTAAAAAAAAAAAAAAAAAAAAAGACACAGGAAGTCCTTTTTGTCTTAAAGAAAAATTCAATTTATGGAAATTGCCATCTTCAATATCACTGACTATTTACAGTGTTTTGACAATCATTAAGCCAAGAGAATCTGCAGAAATAGGATGGATACACATGAAATACATCAATGCCTGCCAGGGAACTTAACTACTTACAGAGTATACTCAAGTTGAAGACTTCTTTTATCCCTCTCATTCCTTTCCAATGAATGGACAGGAAGGTACTTGTTTGGTAAATTGTTCCAATGACAAAAGATTCCATATTTCTTATTTACAGTGAATGACTAGCACCTGGAACCAGCCTGTTAGACAACATTGCTGCAAATGCAATAAACTGAATGGCAATTCAGCCCCATCCTGGCCCTTTATCCTTCAAATGACTTAGCTACTTCTCACTCAGTTTCAAAAACATGGATCTGAACTGGCTTATTCCTCTAGATTTCTCCCCAATAGACTGAGAAGTCCTAATTCCAGAACTAGAATGGACTGTGAGGTAGGCCTCAATGGATGAAATAATCACCTTCTGCCAGAGGTATGCTGGTAACTGTTTAATAACCAACTCTCCAAGGGAAAGGGAAGCCCTGATTGGTAGCTCTTGCCTCTTTCTGTGTTATAAATATTCCTATCATGGCTGACCTCAATTTACCAATGTTATGTCATTTAACACAGCATTGAAAACCAGACAAATGGGGCTGGGGTTGTGGCTCAGTGGTAGAGTGCTCGCCTCGCATGCACAAGGCACTGGGTTCAATCCTTAGCACCACATAAATGTAAAATAAAGATACTGTGTCCATCTAAAACTAAGAAATAAATATTTTTAAAAAAACAGAGAAAGGTGGTTTCAGCATATTACTGCCCTCATCACTGTTTTATAAGCCTATCGGTATACTTCCTATACCACCAGAAGTATATTTTCCTTGATATCAATATATACTTAGAATGGGATGGCTTCAACCAAATATCCTGGGCAATTACCTTGGATGACAAACTATGAGGTCAAAGATCCAGAGATGAGATTATTGTTGTTCCCTTTAACCTAGAAAAATACAAATCATAGTCTTCCCACAAATCATAACATACCTTCTTGTTTAGAAGTGAAAGGCCAACAATAGATTATTCTAGACTATGCATAAATACAAACAGCATTACAATGTAAAGGCAGTTTCTAGACATTATAAAAACAAAGCATTTTTTAAAGCTTTAGCTTCAAATAGGAAGTTGTAACAGATATTTTATTGATCAGCATCTGATTTAGGAAGATACCATACTAGAAAACAAGGAGAAACTATGGGTGGAAATTGAATACAAAATTCCAGGATCTTATTTCCTTAAGGGATGTAAAGCACAGGTCATAAACATTGATTTTTCTCATTTTGACAGGAGACATCTGCATACTCTTCAGCAATACTATATCCACTGACTAAATAGATAAGGCACATTTTTGTAAGTTCTGCCCTCTGGGATCAATTGGTAACCACCAAACAACCTCACTCATCTAACCTGGTCATAGCATTGAAGTTGAAGTTTCAGTCAGATCCCATGTATACCAATGAGATTTTCTCTATACTGCAGTCATGAACCAAAAGCTTCACCTTGACCACTGCCCCCCAGAAGCATTATATTGATCCACAGGGAAGTAAGGTGAATGAAAAGGTTAGATGCAACCCATCTACTAATGAAAACAAGAGCCACCACCAACTGCTGATGACTTAGCATCATTTCTCCGTGTAAAATCCAAAAGTTAGTGACCCTAAGTGGCAAAAATTGTTAGTTACTTAGAGAAGAGACAAGAAAGGTAGATAGGGTTTGTTATATAACAGCCTCTCTAAAACCACATTCTGGCAACATCCCTAGAATATGAGCCAAAGCAGGAACAAACTTCTTTCTCTTCACACCTTATATCAGGATATATTCACAGTACCCTCTGCCGTTCTGTAAAAATATTACACCAACACTACGAGGGGGAAGAAAGGCAATACATTTGTGATAAAAGACTCATAGTCAATATGTATGAATATTACTAGGCAGCCTGTCTACATTGCCAAGGAAATTTTTCAGAGTGTATGTGTTTTCCTTAGGAACTGAGCTGCAAACAAGCAGAAGATAACTTTTATAATCAAGACTTCTCACATGAGATACATCTCTTTGGAGCTCCTGATGTTTTAAATGATATGACTTCATTAAGTGAACCTACATAATGGTTAGCTCAGGGCCAGTGTGTCTTTACAAGAGAAGTACTAAGGATTGACTTAATATAAGTGATTCTATATGCAAGCTGAAATAGTAAGTCAAATGAAAAATAATATAACTGAATCCAAACCACCTGAATCAGAATCCATCAACTGACAACATATGACAAAGCTACCAAGTACTAATTATAGTCCATCTTGCTACTGGGTTGCATATCTCTACATTTTCTCTCTTCTCTTCCCTCCTGTTTTGCTTTTATTTTGGAGAAGAAAAAATTATCAGTTTTTCTTAATTAGCTAATACCCACTCTAATGCCAATACCTCCTAACATTTATTTATTTATTAAAATGAAAACATAAAGTCAACCTAGTCAGAGTCTCTTGCAGTACTTGTCATTTGACAATAACTAGCTGGTTTTTAAAGTTTCATGGAACACAAATGGATTATTCCATATTGATGTGTAGTTAGTCCAAAAGCCAAGCATGAATATCTATGTATATTCCATCTCTTTTCTTCACCTCCTTGCCAACACAATAACTTTTGTTTTTTTAGGTACTAAGTTACAGTTAGATAAGAGTAAGAAGTTCTGGTGTGCTATTTGCACAGTAGGGTGACTATAAGTGATGATAATGTTACTGAATATCTCAAAAAGCTAGAAGTAAGCATTTTAAAATCTTTTCACCATAAATAAGTGATAAACATTTGAAGAGATAGTTATGTTTTACCTGACATAAACAGTACACAATGTGTACATGTATCAAAATATCACATAGTACCCTGTAACTCTGGGCAATTTTTATGTTAAGTTAAAAATAAATTTAATTAAAACAAGACTATACCATCTCTTTTAGCATACTACACATTGGTCATTTAAAAAAAATTGGGAGGATACTAGGAATTGAACCCAGAGGTGTTTTACCGCTGAGCTACATCCCCAGCCCTTTTTATTTTGAGCCAGGATCTTACTCAGTTGCTTAGGGCCTCGCTAAGTTGATGAGGCTGGCCTCAAACTTGAGATTCTCTTGCCTCAGATTCCTGAGCCACTGGGATTATAGGAATGCACCATTGCCTGGCTTAAATTGCATTTTTAAATTTTTGGTTCTTTTTTTAGTAATGCATTATGGTTATACATAACAGTGGGGTCAGTTCTGACATATTCATAAATGTGCATAGCATAGTTTACTCCATTTCAGTCCTCAAATCTTCTTCTTCCCCCATCCTCTTCCTCTATTCTATTGGTCCTTCTATATTTTTAATTAGTACATTATACTTATATATAAAATTATAATGCTTTGTGATAGATTCCTACATGCATATAGCATAATTTGGTCAGCTTCATTCCCCAATCCCCCCCCATTCCCTCTCTTCTTCTATCCCCTTGATCTCTCACCTCTACTCTACTGAACTCCCTTCTATTTTCACAAAGAGAAAATATTTGAACTGTAACACTCAACAGGCAATAAAGAAAACAAAATAAAAAGACAATGATCAGAATATACAAGAACTCTGAGACATTAAGATACCAAATGTAAGAGCTGTTGGGATAGAAGAAGACATAGAAATACAGGCTAATGGCATTAAGAACCTTTTTAGTTCCCCAAATCTTGAGAGGCTGAGGAAGAAGGATTGCAACTTTCAAGGCCAGTCTCAGCAACTTAGTTAGGCCCTAAGCAACTTAGCAAGACCCCATCTTAAAACAAAAAAATAAAAAGGGCTGGGGATATGGCTCAGTGGTTATGT
>NW_026000261.1:9942560-9959855 GCF_001458135.2 Marmota marmota marmota
GAGGGAGAGAGAAACATGGGTGGGGGGGAGAGAGAAATAAGGAAAGAAAGAGACAAAGTTTTCAGTGAAATAGAAAATTTATCAGACCTTAGGAATGAGATGGGCATCCACATACAGAAGCATATAAAACCCCAAATAGACATCCCAAGTCACATACATCATAATCAAAATGCCATCAGTTATTTTATGTTCTTAAAACTTTTCATGTTTTCCTATTTTCTTTTTATAATAAAGGTTGAAATCCATAACATGGCCTACAAAGTCCTTCACAATATACTTCTTGCCTTACTCTCCAATCGAACTTCCAGTCAAACTCCCTATTGTTTCCTGTACTTCAGCTACACTGAACTTCTTTAGATCCTGAGAATATGCCATGCTTTGTCTCATCTCCAAGATCCCACACATGGTCTCTCTCTGCCCATAATGCTGGCATTTCACCTGGCAAACTTCTCATCTTTCAAATCTCACTTAAGTATGCAAATTTCTACAGCATGTTTTCTCTGATTTGCAGATTTGACAAGATCCATGACTTTAACATTTCTATTGCATCTCTCCATGATTTTATTGCTCAGAACACTCATAATATTTCCTCAATGTCTTTGTTTGCTTGATTTTATATATTTTTCTCTGTAGTATCTAACACAGTATTATGTACATAGTGAGTAGTCATCAAATATATGTTTACTTGTAATACATGGACATCCCAAGTCTTCAATAATCTTTCTTAAATAGTAATATAGATAACTACTTCATGGTTTGTATGTCATATCCAAAGCCTAAGTTAACTGAAATTCTATAATAAAATAGAATTTTACTTTCATTCTTTCTTTTGAATAGGTACAGTGAAAGTACTTTCATCTTTCTATTTTCAAAGCATAAAACTTGATTTACTAATACTCTGGAGAGCTTTGTAGCTTCTAGTTCTGTACTGTTATGAGGCACTCATTAAAACAAAGCCCACACTTGATGGCAGTTTTATATTGCTAGGTTTCACGTCAGATACCTCTAGGAAACAAATTACTGTTTTCTGCATAAAGCATGAACTGCCAACACTCATACTTTTGTCTTTTAGTTAGTCCTGTAGATAATGATTTATGTTGCATTGCCTTTGATATTATTCCTCACTTTTCTCTGGCTTTTAATTTAAATGAGGATCTCTATCATCTCATCCTTCCCTTTTCTCCCAACCAGCTTTTGCAGCATATCATTGAAAGCATTTTGTTTGCATTTTTATTTTCTCACACTACTAATTTTGTAACATCAGTTTTCCTTCCCAGATGCCATTATAATGGACTTCTGATCACAGCACTTCTATTAACATACACATATCAACATTTTATAAAACCAAATAAAACATGCAGAAAACTTCACATTTCTCACAGGGATGAATGGACAACTTAAAGATTCCCTTAGCAGCATTACTTGTTATGAATCATGGAACTTTCTTTAATCTGGAGTTCACTGAAGAATAAATGGGCTTTAATTTATTCCTAATTCACTGAATATCTCAAATAACTGCTTTAAATGACACCACATACATACATACATACATACACACACACAATTCATAGAAAGTTTATATTTAAAAAAATTATATCTTGGTTTAGGGAGTTCTTCAAAGTAAAAATAAATTCATGAAAGTAATTTTAAATCAATAGTTGTTCTCCATGGATTCGTTTAAACTACCATTATTACCCTTTATGTACAAATCATTCTTTCAGGCCCTCAGGAGGACACAAACATAAAGGCATGGTCCCTACCCACAAAGTAATTTCAACTAAAATGTATACCATCTTCTTACCCCACTCCATCCCATTTTTATCACTACCCT
Source organism: Marmota marmota marmota (assembly GCF_001458135.2). NCBI lineage: Eukaryota > Metazoa > Chordata > Mammalia > Rodentia > Sciuridae > Marmota > Marmota marmota. The sequence continues at coordinate 9,944,392 of NW_026000261.1, forward strand.
CAAAAATAACTTCTATGTTCCCCTTTGTTCAAACTTCTACAAATAAATTTCACCTGGTATATCTACTTTTATTGTTTCCTCAGCCTTTATAAATAAATGTATTTTTTCTATATTCACTAAATGTCTTTCACATGTGTATGCTATTGATATTATTTATAAATTTTAGAAGATACCTCTAGGTCCCCACTACCATGGCACTTACAGCCTCTACTATTAGGATAAGTCCTTTAGGTTAAATAATTGTCCTAAGACCTTTCTTAAAATGTAATTGTTAGTTAGAAGTTATAGCACATTTCAAACAATGATTACCCATGAATATTCACAAAAATAGTTTATCAAATAGAAGAATGAGACATTTAATCAAAGGAGAAAGATAAAAGAAACAATGCCTACTAGAGAAAGCATGTCTAGGCAAGGCGCTGAAATGTGATCTGTGACTTAACCAGGGCATAACTCAAAGGCACCAGGTACAGGAATCCAGAACCAGAAAGAGGAGAAAGGAATACCAAAGGCAAATCTTATATACCTTACAATTCTGGTAAAAGCCAACTCTGCATTTCAACATCCCATTTTCACACTGAATTTCTCCCCTTACCCCAGACCCTGAAACCTGAAAGAACAACAAATATGGAGATGGCTTCAACTAGCCACTTTCCTTTGTGTCCATAAAAGTTGCTGAAAGTGGTTTACAGGCCATGGAGTCGTTATAAAATCTGAATATAAAAACACTTCTGCTGCTACTTGCTCTCATCCAAACTGCAGTCCTCTATCTTCCAGAAATCATGATAAAAAGGCAAGTGAAGAGTGCAAAAACCATCTAAACCTCTCATATAGGAAGACAAGCTTTATGATATTCTACATTGCCAGAATCCATTACCAAAAAAATATGAAGAAAATTTTAATCCAGAATAACACAACTATAACTCTTTGTAGGACAGTCATTGGTTAACATTTCATCAAAAGTAGACTAAAAAGACCACATAATGTCTAATCCTATATATTTCTGAAACCCAACTATTCCATAATTTCCATGAATTCTGTCAATTTCTAGACAAAAAAAAAGAATGTCTTACTTCACTTATTTACTTTTAAAAGTTACTACATTATTAAAAATGGAAACTCTGTGCATCTCTCATTTCATATTCAATAGGCACCTAAAATTAAGGTTGTCCAAAACTGAAATAAATATCTTCTTCCAAAGACTGTTGTGCCTCTCCTGTTCAGTGTATCTTAATGCTGTTTTTTTTTCACCTGAAATTCCAAGATAGAAACTTTAAAGTCACCTCCAAATTCATCTTCTTCATGGCATATGTCCAAAATTGTCATTAATATCTCTCATATCTATTCACTCTTCTCTGTTTAGTGATGACTTAATCCAGAGAACCATACCTTTCTCAACTGGGTCCTTACCAAAGACAGAGAAGTGATCTGCCTTCCTCAAATCAATCCCCTGTTTTGACAGCAGTTTTATTTCCATATGAAAGACACTTTGCCATGTCTATTCAGCATAAAGTTCTCCTCTAGCTTCCTATTAACCCTATTATCAAACCCAAACTCATACATGTGATCAGAAGGCTATCTGTGGACTTGGTTCAACCTCTCCAGCTTTACCTCTACCTTTCCCACTCACACATCACAAGGCTCAGCTACTTTGAACTTCTTACTGTTTTCAAATACCAGACTGGTCTGGATTCTGTCATTATTATACATGCTGGTTCCTCATCCTAAAATGCCTCTTTTCATCCTATAAAATGTTCCTCCTTCAAAAACACAAAATTGTAAAAATCTAAACTTTTTTCCATAGCTACCTTCTGGAAGAACCTAATTGCAAGCAAAGGGAAGGCACAATATCAAGGGTGTCAGACAAGCCTATTTATGTACACTCAGGGATCAAATAGCCAAGATAATCAGTTCAGTTCCAGACAATGCAGGGACAATTGTTTAGTCCTGATTTCTCTTGTAGTTATTTAATTAATGGTACCAAATATTTTATCTGTGCATACAAATTAAACAAAATAGTGTGTTTCATTGTGGCATATTTGTACATACACATAATTTAATCAATTTTAGATCCCAGTATCTCCCCAATTTCATCTGTGGATTTTGATCCTTTGACTAGTATCTTAATCTCAGTTCCAATTTTAACTATACTCTCACTAGTCTCTATATTATTCTCAAAACCAGAGATTCTAAGCTTAGTATCTGTGAACTTGGTTGGGGAAAACATTGTATCATTATTTTCATTCAGTTCTGATTGAAACCTAGCATTTTCTTTCATTATGAATCTAGGCAACAAACCATAGTATTAGCTGAACCTTAACTTTATCACAAATAGAAATTAAAGATAATTTAATGTCACATTACAATCATAGAAGATGACTCAAAATATTATTTGTGCTCATTCACTACTTCAAATTATAGTAGTATTAGACCTTCAAATTATAGTAGTATTAGACCTGCTGTTAGATCTCATTATTTAATGTGTTAGTAAAAAGGCATATATAAATTACTATATACAATTTGTTTTTCAAATATTTTAATGACTGTATTTCAATAAGCTTGGTTTCCTTTGTGGTCATTTGTATTTTATTTTATGCATGTAAAACAATTTTTCTGAGAAGGGATCTGATCTTCAGGATTCATCAAATTGCCAAAGGAGACTGAAGTATGAAAAAAAAAAATTGGTTAAGAATGCCTTGTCTAAAGCAATGCTCTTGAAATGTCAGCCTATAGGAAGAAAAGATTACTGGACCCCATCAGAGATTCTGATAAGTTGTTTTATATTCAATTTTGAACCAGAATTATCAAATGATTTTTATGTAGGAAGTCCTTGGACATTATTTTAATAATAGTTACCTAAACGTGATGGTCATCATTATACAAAGTACATGTATGAAGACTTGAATTTGGTGTAAACAGAGATATGAAACAGAGATATGAAAAATTTTGGTATATATGTGTATTAAGAATTGTAATGCAAAAAAGTACATGTATAATAGCATAAATTGATGTGAACATACTTTATATACAGAGATACAAAAAATTGTGCTCTATATGTGTAATAAGGATTGTCGTGCATTCCACTGCTGTCGTGTATTTAAAAAAATAATAAAATCAATTAAAAAATAATAATAATAGTGACCTAGGAATACTACCTAAATTTAAGAAATCTATATCATTTTTAAAATATGATGACAAATGAAAAATTACCTTTCAGAATTACTCTATTCTTGAATATTCTCATAGATTCTTGGATTGTAAAAAATATTTTAATTCTTAACAGTATATTTACAGAAAATATAATTCTGGCCACTTTGGGGACAGGGAGTAGACAGGAAAAAGACATTTCCTTAGGTCAAGCATCAAGATGACATACAAAGTTGAAATAACATAATACATTGAAATACATTGCCAAGTTGCCAATTTTCTTTTATCTTTCCTTGAACCATGGTAAAACCAACACGAACACCACTACCAAAAATACCACCATTACCATGATTATCATGAAAATGCATTTACCATCCACCCAACTTAACTCTTGCACCCCAACACCCCAATCTCAAATATATGATACCTCCAGCCACCAACAGATCAAGTCAGAGCTTAGGTATTATCTTTGACTCTTTTTCTTCCCACCCCCACATTAAATACAAGTGTAAGACTACTTACTGTGATTTCCAAAGTATTCCCCAAACCCTATATTTCTCTTCATCTCCCCAGGAGTTACATTTATTGAAGTCACTACTATCTCTCTCCTGGACCACTTCATCAGACCCAATTGCTAACTCTACATCCTTACTTACACCTATTCTATTTTCTATCCATTGCACTTATATTTGGGGTAAAATTTCCAAAACATGAATTTGATTGTTTCACTATCTTAAAATCTTTCAATAGTGCCTTATTCCATTCAAGATATACTCTAAGTACCTCAACATGGCACACAAGGTCCTGTTATTTCTCTCATTTAATAACATTCCTTCTTTCTCCATAAACTCTAGCTACACTGCTCTTCTCTCCATAACTAATTCATTAAGCCATTTGCCACCTCAGGAAACTTGCACATGTATTTCCTTCTTCCCCTGATGCTCTGACCCCAACTTTTTATATGGTTGGAATTCCTTACCCTGCAGGTTTCAAAGTAAGTGCTGCCTTTGCAGAGAGGCCTTTTTAACCACTCAAATAGGTCATTCCCCCATGCCATCATTCTTTTTCACAGCTTCCTGTTCACTACTTCCAAAGCAATAATTGTAATTATTTGCTTGTTTATTATCTATGGTCCTCAGAAGATTGTAAGCTCCAAGAGGGCAGGAGTACATCTATTATAGTTGACATAATGGTAGATATTCAATAAATATTTAATTGAATATACCTGAATGAATAAAAGAGCACCTCTTTCAGTGTGTTAGATCCAACATAGTACTCTCACAAGCTATTTGACAGACAATAGGGTTTGACAGAAATACTGCAGAAAATGTTTTTAGAAATTTTGGTGAGTAAGAAAGACTGATTAAATATTAGAACTAAATATTAACATATTTACAATTAGAATGTATGCATAGTGTGAGAAGTATGTAGCCATAATTCTGAATTCTTGACATCAATCAAACAAATACTTAGATACTAAGTACTAGTCTCTGCTAGATCCTAGTGTGACAGAGATGAGTAAGACACAGAAGCTCTATAAAGACAGGTATTCTTGTCTGTTTTGTTCACTGTTGTTTTACTCTGGGCCTAGAACAGTGCTTAGCAAAAGTATGTGTTCCATGAGTATTTGTGGAAGGAATGCAGGCAAAGGACAAGTCACAAGCCCTAGCTTTAAGAATATCAGAGGAGACAAGAAACAAATATATTTTGGGATAAGTAAATAATAGAAATGTGAACAAAGCAACAGAGGTAGCCCATAGGAGAGAGTAGGCTCAGCGGCAGACTGAAAAATCTTCATTAGAGATCACCAATCATAGCAGGGTATCTTAAAATTTAAGAATTACTGGGATAGAGGAAGGCATAGATTTCTAAACCAAAGGAATAAACGATCTCTTCAATGAAATAATATCAGAAAATTTTACAAACATGAAGAATGAATTAGAAAATCAAATACCAGAGGCTTTCAGGACACCAAATCTACAAAATCACAACAGATCCACACCAAGGCACATTATGATGAAAATGCTTACATCCTGGGAGCAATTTTACCCCACACATCAGATAGAGCACTAATATCTAGGGTATATAAAAAATTCAAAAAGCTAAGCACCATAAAAACAAATAACCTAATCAACAAATGGGCCAAGGACCTGAACAGACACTTCTCAGAAGAGGATATACAATCAATCAACACATATATAAAAAAAATGTTCATCATCTCTAGCAATTAGAGAAATTCAAATCAAAACTACTCAAAGATACCATCTCACTCCAGTCAGAATGGCAGCTATTATGAAGACAAACAACAATAAATATTGGTGAGGATGAGAGGAAAAAGGTACACTCATACACTGCTGCTGGAACTACAAATTGGTGCAGCCAATATGGAAAGCAGTATGAAGATTCCTGGGAAATCTGGGAATGGAACAACCATTTGACCCAGCTATTCCTCTCCTCAGTCTATACCCAAAAACTTAAAAACAGCATAACAGGGACACAGCCACATCAATGTTTATAGCAGCACAATTCACAATAGCTAAACTGTGGAGCCAACCTAGATGCCCCTTATTGGATGAATGGATTAAAAAAAAATGTGGCATATATACACAATGGAATTTTACTCAGCAATAAAAGAGAATAAAATCATGGTGTTTGCAGGAAATGGATGGAGAAGATAATGCTAAGTGAAGTTAGCCAATCCCCCCCAAAAAACAAATGCTGAATGTTTTCTCTGATATAAAGATGCAGACTCATAGTGGGATAGGGAAGGGGAGCATGTGAGGAATAGATGAATTCTAGATATGGCAGAGGGGTGAGAGGGAAAGGGAGGAGGCAGGGCATTAGCAAGGATAGGGTAATGTGATAGACATCATTACCCAAAGTACATATATGAAGACATGAATTGGCATCAACATACTTTATATACAACCAGAGACATGAAAAATTGTGCTGTATATGTGTAATAACAATGGTAATGCATTCTACTGTCATTTTATTTTTTTAAAAATCCATCAAAATTAAATTAAATTTAAAAATTCCTAACATACAGAATATGAATAGAATTTTAAAAGCCACAAGGGAAAAAATCAGATTACATATGGGGAAAACCAAATAGGATATCTGCAGATTATTCAACCCAGACCCTGAAAGCTAGAAGATCCTGGAACACAATCTTATATCCAGCAAAATTAAGCTTTAGATTTGATGATAAAATAAAAATCTTCCATGATAAACAAAAGTTAAAAGAATTTACAACTAGAAAGCCTGAACTACAGAACATCCTCAGCAAAATATTCCATGAGGAGAAAATGAAAAACAAGAATGAAAATCAGCAGAGGGAGGGATTACACTAAAGGAAAAAAAATCAAAGGAGAAAACAAGTTAAGTTAAATGCCAAAAAATAAACAAAAATGACTGGGAATACAAATCATGTCTCAATAATAACCCTGAATATTAATGGCCACAACTCACCAATTAAAAGACATAGACTGGCAGATTGGATTTTAAAAAGACCCAACAATATGCTGCCTTTGAGAGACTCATCTTATAGAAAAACACATCCACAGACTGAAGATGAAAGGTTGGGAAAAAAACATACCACTCACATGGACTGTGGAAACAAGCAGGGGTTTCCATCCTTATATCAAATAAAGTAGACTTTGAGCCAAAATTAACCAAAAGAGATAAAGAAGGACATTTCATACTGCTTAAGGGAAACAAACAATGGAGCATCTACATTCGTCAAACAAACTCTTCTCAACTTCGAGAGTCAAATAGACCACAACACAATAATTCTGGGTTACTTTAACATACCTCTTTCACCAATGGATAGATCTTCCAAACAAAAGCTAAACAAAGAAACTATAGAACTCAATAATACAATCAATAACTTAGACTTAACAGACATATATAGAATGTTTCATCCATCAATGAGTGAATACACTTTCTTCTCAGCAGCACATGGATCCTTCTCAAAAACAGACCATATATTATTCCACAAAGCAACTCTTAGCAAATATAAAAAAGTAGAGATCCTATACTGCATTCTATCAGATCATAATGGAACAAAATTAGAAATCAATGATAAAATAAAAAATAAAAGCTACTCCAAAACCTGGGGACTAAATAATATGGTATTGAATGAACAATGGGTTGCAAAAGATATCAAAGAGGAGATTAAAAAATTCTTAGACATAAATGAGAACACTGATACAACATGTCAATCTTTGGGACACTATGAAGGCAGTACTAAGAGGAAAATTCATTGCATGGAGATCATTCCTTAAAAGAAGAAAAACTCAGTGCATAAGTGACCTAACATTACATCTCAGAGCCCTAGAAAAAGAAGAACAAATCAACAAAGAAGTAGAAGACATGAAATAATTAAAATCAGAGCTGAAATCAATGAAATTGAAACAAAAGAAAAAATTGAAAAAGTTGACAAAAAAAGTTAGTTCTTTGAAAAAATAAGATTTATAAACCATTAGCCACAATAAGGAAGAGAAAGAGAGTGAAAATTCAAATTACTAACATCAGTGATGAAAAAGGAAACATCAGGAAGGACACTACAGAAATACAGAAGATAATGAAATATTATTTTGAAAATTTGTACACCAATAAAATAGAAAATATTAAAGGCATTGACAAATTTCTAGAGTCATATGATTTGCGCAAACTGAATCAATATGATTTTCATACATTAAACAGGTAAATTTCAAGCAATGAAATACAAGATGCCATCAGAAGCCTACCAACCAAGAAAAGCCCAGGACCAGATGGATATACAGCTGAGTCCTACAAGACCTTCAAAGAACTAATACAAATACTCCTCAAGTTATTTCATGAAATAGAAAAAGAGGGAACACATCCAAACTCATTCTATGAGGCCAATATAACCCTGATTCCAAAACAAGACAAAGACACATTAAAGAAAGAAAACTTCAGACCAATATCTCTAATGAACATAGATGCTAAAATTCTGGCCAATTGAATACAAAAACATATCAAAAAGATAGTGCACCACAATCAAGTGTGGTTCATCCAAGGTATGCAATGTTGGTTAAACATATGGAAATCAATAAGTGTAATTCATCACATCAATAGACTAAAAGACAAGAATCATATGATCATCACAATAGATGCAGAAAAAGCATTTGACAAAATATAGCACCCCTTCCTAGAAAAACTAGGGATAATAGGAACATATCCCAACATTGTAAAACCTATCTATGCTAAGCTCCAGGCTAACTATATTCTAAATGGAGAAAAATCGAAAGCATTCCCTCTAAAAATTAGAACAAGACAGGGGTGCCCTCTTTCACCGTTTCTATTTAACATAGTTCTTGAAACTCTATCCAGTGCAATCAGAGAGATTAAAGAAATTAAAAGGAAATGGATAGGAAAAGGAGAACTCAAACTATGAATATTTTCAAACAATATGGTTCTCTACCTAGAAGACCCATAAAATTCCACCAGAAAACATCTAGAACTAATATATAAATTCAGCAAAGTAACAGAATATAAAATCAACACTCATAAATCAAAAGCATTCCTATACATCAGTGACAAATCCTCTGAAAGTGAAACTAGAAAAACTACCACAATTACAATAGCCTCAGAAAAACACAAAATATCTGGGAATCAACTTAACGAAAGAGGTGAAAGTTCTCTACAATAAAAACTACAGAATGCTAAAGAAAGAAATTAGAGAACACCTTAGAAAATGGAACAATCGCCCTTGTTCTTGCATAGGCAGAATTCATATTGTCAAAATGATCATATGACCAAAAACACTATACAGAGTTAATGCAATTTCAATCAAAATCCCAATGACATTTCTCATAGAAATAGAAAAAGTAGTCATGAAATTCATCTGAAAAAATAAGAGACCTAGAATAGCTAAAGCAATCCTTAGCAAGAAGAGTGAGGCAGGTGGGCATCACTATACCAGAATTTAAACTATACTATAAAGCAATAGTAACAAAAATAGCATGGTATTGGCACCAAAATAGACTGGTAGACCAATGGTACAGAACCGAGGACACAGAGTCAAACCCTCATAATTACAATTATCTTATATTAGACAAAGGTGGCAAAAACATATATTAGAGGAAAAAAGATAGCCTCTTCAACAAATGGTGCTGGGAAAACTGGAAATCCATATGCAACAAAATGAAATAAAACTCCTATCTCTGACCATGCACAAAATTTAACTCAAAGTGGATCAAGGACCTAGGAATTAAACCAGAGACCCTGCACCTAATAGGAGAAAAAGTAGGCCCAAACCTTCATCATGTCAGATTAGGCCCCAACTTCCTTGATAAGACTCCTACAGTACAAGAAATAAAATCAAGAATCAATAAATGGGATGGACTCAAAGTAAAAAGCTTCTTCTCATCAAAAGAAATAATCAGTGAGATGAATAGAGAGTCTACAGAATGGGAATAAATTTTTACCACAAGCACATCAGATACAGCACTAATCTCTAGGATGTATAAAGAACTCAAAAAGCTACCCACACAAAAAAAATAAAAAATAAATAACCCAATCAATACCTGGGCCAAAGAAATGAACAGACACTTCTCAGAAAAAGGTATTCAATGAACAAATATATGGAAAAATGTTCCTCATCTCTAGCAATTAGAGAAATGCAAATCAAAACTACTCTAAGATTTCATCTCACTCCAGTCATAATGGCAGCTATTAAGACTACAAACAACAATAAGTGTTGGCAAGGATGTGGGCAAAAAGGCACACTCATAACTTGCTGGTGGGACTGAAAATTGGTGCAGCCAATATGGAAAGCAGTATGAAGATTCCTTGGAAAACTTGGAATGGAACAACCATTTGATCCAGCTATCCTACTGCTCAGTATATACCCAAAGGACTTAAAAACAGCATACTATAGGGACACAGCCACATCAATGTTTATATCAGCACAATTCACAATAGCTAAGTTGTGGAACCAGCCTTTCAGTAGATGAATGGATAAAGAAACTGTGATATATATACACACACACACATACATACACACACATATACATACATACATACATAATGGAATATTACTCAGCATTAAAGGGAATAAAATCATGGCATTTGCAGGTAAATGGATGGATCTGGAGAATATTAGGCTAAGTGAAGTAAGCCAATCCCAAAAAACCAAATACTGAATGTTTTTTTCTGACATGAGGATGCTGATCCATAATGGGATGGGGAGAAGTATGGAAGGAATGGAGGAACTTTAGATAAGGCAAAGGGGAGGGAGGGAAAAGGATGGGGAATGGGGGTAGGAAAGATGATAGAATTAGATGGACATCATTACCCTAAGTACATGTATGAAGACATGAATGGTATGACTATTTTGTGTACAACCAAAGACATGAAAAACTGTGTTCTATATGTGTAATAAGAATTAAACTACATTCTGCTGTCATATATAATAAATTAGAATAAATTTTAAAAAATGAAAAATAAGAGTGATGTGGAATGTTGGTATATGGGATTCTGCTTAACTATCACCCCCAGAAGAGGGATATATATATATATATATATATATATATATATATATATATATACATACACACACACACACACACACACACACACATACATACATACACACAACATATATAGACATGCAAGTAAGGGTAAGGCAGCATGCTATCCTTATAACATTTCAAAACATTTGGTATAACTGGAGCATAAAATCAATGTGATGGGTCGTAGGAAATGAAGCTCGAGGAGTAGAATATAGCAAACAATTTGTTACAGCTATTTGAAGGGATTAAATGGTCATATTTGTATGTTATCTTTTATAACAGGGATGCAAAATGGAAGATGAGGAGGCTGGTGATGTAACTCAATGTTACAGTGCTTGCCTAGCATGCACAAAACTCTGGGTTCCATACCCAGCATACATACACATACACACACACACACACACACAAATGGGGGAATGTGGCTGAATCCAAAGACACACAGATCAAGTAGGAGGGCATCACAGTAGTTCATACATATTTAGTTCCTAAACTTTACAGATAATTTACAAATAATTGAGGTTAAAATTTCTAAGTGATTTTCTTAAGGTTACTCAAATGCTTATAGATGAAATACAGGTTGTATGAGTGGAAGCTCATTGTTCTTTCTGGCACTAGATCTCCTCAGTATATTTTTTAAATAATGGTATTAGATCCTTGAAGGTAAACTCTCTTTGTTTCCAGACAACATGATTTTGTATATAGAAAACTTTGAAGATTCCACAAAAAATTGAAATAAACAAATTCAGTGAAGTTGCAGGATATAAAATCAATACACAAAAATTAGTAAAAAGTCTATATGCTATAGCACAGCTATCTGAAAACCAATTAAGAGAAGAATACAATTAACAATAGATATAATAGATATAAAAATAACAACCTTGTCCCTTCCTAATCCCACATCCATAATGTTCTTTATAAAAATCTCAATATAAAGATAAAAAATAACAAAATACCTAGGAATAATATTAACCGAGGTGAAAGACCTCTAAAATGAAAATTACAATCTATGAAAAAACTACAAATAAATAGAGATATCCCATGTTCATGGATTAGAAGAATTAATAATGTCTGTATTTCCCACTGTAATCTAAAGTTTCATTGAAATACCCATCAAGATATCAACATTGGGCTGGGGTTGTGGCTCAATGGTAGAGCACTTGCCTAGCATGTGTGAGGCACTGGGTTTGATTCTAAGCACCACATATAAATAAATAAAATAAAGGTCCATTGACAACTAAAAAAAATATTTCTAAAAAATATCAATGCCATCTTTCACGTAAGTAGAAATAGCAAGCTTTAAATTTGTGTGGAGCCACAAAATACCCTAATTAGCCAAAGCCAGAAAACCATACTAAACAAAAAGAACAAAGTCCTGGCATTATACTGCCCTGACTTCAAAATATACTACAAAGCTGTAGAAATCAAAGTACTATATTACTGATATAAAAACAGACACAAAGACCAATGGAACAGAATAGAGTATCCAGAAATAACCCCATGCATTTACAACTAATTGATCTTTTTAATATTTGTAGTCATAGATGGACAGAATACTTTTATTTATTTATTTTTGTGGTGCTAAGAATCAAACCCAGAACATCACACATGCTAGACAAGTGCTCTATCACTATCTACAACCCCAGCCTGACAACCAATTAATTTTTGACAAAGGAACCAAGAATATGCAATGTGGAAAGAACAATCACTTTAATAAATGATGCTGGGAAAACTGGATGTCCATATGCAGAAGAATGAAATGAGAACACTATTTCTCACTAGTTACAAATATCAACTCAAAATGTATTAATGACAAGATAATGCTTTAAAATGATCCTATAGACCTCCAGGTGCCTGAATGCTACCAATTACTTTTAAAATTATTATTTGGTCAATGGATGACCCCTGAGATGAAGTAGTCCAGGAACCTGATGACAAAATATTAGAACAATATACATAGTCATCATTATAATGTTACAATCAATAGCCCTGCAGATACTGAAAGAGAATAATTCTGCTTTTTCGGGATTTCAACTAGATATTAAGAACAGCTAATGTTTTGCCTACATTAATAGATAATCTTTTCTTCTGATCAATATGGTTCACAGACCCATCAGAAATTACTGCAATAAGTCTCCGGAACACATTTAGATATCACAGGAAGTGGGATTTGTCTGATTGCCATAATACACTGAATAGCCAGAGAACATTTCAAATATTCTTTACTCTTGCCATAATCCTAAAAATGTTCATGAAAGATCAAATGTCATTTTTCCCAGAATTCCTACTAGTAAGATGATGTCCAAAATGGAATTGGCAATGTTTCTTACCTCTAGATATAGCTTCATAATGATATGAAGAAGAATTTGAGGATCTGGAGAAATCCTTTGTGGTCACAGTCTCCTGGATTGAATTCTTAGAAGTACCACAATTTCTATCACATCCTGAACAACACTTAACCTTTCTTTTGACCTTAAATTACAGTCTAAGGGCCTTCTGCCCTACAGTATAAGTTGCTGGAACTTCTTAAAATATTGGCCCAAAAAAGGTATCGGGTAACGTGAAGGGGAGGGTGTTGGTAGGTGGATGCATGTGTTGAATTATGACTCTGTCATCTACCCCTACACTGTGATTCTAAAGGTACTCAGGCAATATTCTACAATTGCAACTATAATAAATATCTCCATGATCTGGAAATGAATAGTCCCAAATTTCCCTTAGCTGGCAACTGATAAGAACTGTATGGGGATGGGAGAAATTGGGAACAGGAAAGTATGTGCACAGTTTCAGATATGAGTGTGTTTGTATGTCTCCATTAAATGTGTGTCATTTTGCACTCTAAAACCAAACAAAAATGGCATTCTTATTATGAATATTTCTGCCCCATAGCATTATGTCAAATAATACAAACACGCTGGGGCTTTAAAAAATCATATGATGTCATCTATGACAAAAAAGTGTGGAAGATGTCAATATTGATTCAGTTTACTAACTAAAAAAATACCCAAATACCAATAATAATTCCCATACCTTCGTTAAAATAATTTATACCCCAGGACATAATATAATCTGTTTTCATTCTTAGCTAATATCAGAAATTCAAGCCTTGAAGAGAAAAAGAATTTCTTGAGTTTGCCAGTAGCATAAATAAGATATACTCCCAGATTCTATTAAGTCATACATACAATTGTATTTCAGATAAGGGAAACCATGCTTCATAATTTAAGTGCAGCAATGCTTCTGTTTTGATATTATCATAAAGAAATTACTTTTGTTCACAGTGTTATCTGACCTTCATGCAGAAACTGATTAAAATGTTTTCCCCTTACAACAAAGACAACTGTAAATGAAAGTTGAAATGAAATACATGGCCAAACATCACTATATAGGGAGATTTCCTGTTTTTTTAAAAAAAATCACTTCAGAAGGAAGAAACCTATGAAGTCTCATTTCTTTTTCTACAATCAACACAATTTCCTTATACACAAAGGATATTTCATCATTCATGACAGCAAGTTGTCACTTCCAGGGACAGCTTCAGTATAGCTTGGTGAGTATTTTATGTAGCTTATTTACAAGTATTATTTCTATTTAAATGACTGGTGACTTACAGGTAGGACAGATGTGGAAATAATCGGATAGGCTTTTGTATATTATATATACATACTAGTGGGGCACAGAGGTTCACTATACTGATTGTTCCTTTGTGTTTCTACAACTTTTTGTTGGTAGAGGTGGTGGTAGGCAGATATAAATGTTCCAGTTTCTCCTTGGCTATTTAATGTTAGCCCAATACTAATATTATTTGCATTTGCATGAACAACAATCACAGGAACAAAGGAAACGAAGCAGATCACCCAGACTCTCTCAACTCATGAAACAGAAAAGTAAAATGGTCACTAGGTAAGTAAGAATAACTTTAGATGTTTGCTCCATATGTTTAGTCTATAGAATATACTTATTTTCCTTGTCTGTGTATGTATACACTTTCTTCATGTGTAAAGTATACAGAAAGTCTGATATATCTGGAAATAATTGGAATTATGAGAAATTTTCTGGTCTGAAACAATTTTCCAGAAAAGCCATTCTATCACCTGTATGTTTAGGATACCCTGTGGAGTTTGAGAGATCATAAACAAATCAAGGGATTGGAACCAACTTATATTTCATGATTTAAAGCATAGAATCATAGGCTTTTTGAACTGGAAGGACCTAAGTAGTCATCCAGAAAAATATAACTTTTTGAGAACAAGTCAGTAAACTGAGGCAAAAAAAGGATATGTGAGAGGTAAAACAGGTAGCCAGTGTCAAAGCCCAGTCTAAAACACAAATCTCCTGATACACAGCTCAGAACTCTTCCAACACTCCTGTTCATACTAAGATGCAAATCATGGATTGTCTACCTTGATATATGCTACATCTTTTTAAAAGCCAGGTGCAGTAGTACATGCCTGTAGTTCC
The DNA here is from genome assembly GCF_001458135.2 of Marmota marmota marmota. Classification (NCBI taxonomy): domain Eukaryota; kingdom Metazoa; phylum Chordata; class Mammalia; order Rodentia; family Sciuridae; genus Marmota; species Marmota marmota. The sequence continues at coordinate 9,959,538 of NW_026000261.1, forward strand.
AGCAACTTGGGAGGCTAACGTAAGAGGATGACAAGTTCAAGGCCAGCCTCAGCAACTTAGTGAGACCTGTATCAAAATTAAAAAGGGCTAGGGATTTAGATCAGTGGTAAAGCACTCCTGGCTTCAGTTCCAAGTCTGTAAACAAGCCTGGATGGCGCCTGGCATTTTGCCAGAGGGAGTGGTTTGTGAAGTAATGCCAGCGAGCCATTAAGTGTGGAGATTCCTTATTGGTTGACTGCTGTATCTAGTTTATGCTAATTAAGATAAGCTGTGTGGAATGTATAAATATCGCTCTGGTCCTACAATAAACGGCTGGGG
>NW_026000261.1:9959874-9967184 GCF_001458135.2 Marmota marmota marmota
CAACTTGTGTAGAGTGATACAGCAGGAGTAGGAGCCATTTATTGTAGGACCAGAGCGATATTTATACATTCCACACAGCTTATCTTAATTAGCATAAACTAGATACAGCAGTCAACCAATAAGGAATCTCCACACTTAATGGCTGGCTGGCGTTACTTCACAAACCACTCCCTCTGGCAAAATGCCAGGCGCCATCCAGATTTGTTTACAGACTCTAACAAGTTCCTAGTACTAAATGAATAAATAAAAACAAGTCCATATGCTAGTGTCCCTTTCTTGAGTGTTATTGGTACAAGTTTGGATTCTATTTAAATGGAAGAAAAGGGAATGTGATGTAATGCTCCTATTTTTTAGAATGTTCCATCTAGATAAGAGCATTAGATTTTTTTCAAGAAATGGTGATTTTCAAAAGAATAGTATCAAAGCCTCATGGTAAAATATTCAAAACTAGTCTGATACGTGTACAAAGGAAAAAGACCCAAATCAGTCTAATATGGGTGGTAGTAAGGGTAACTAGTATATTAATTAGAATTTGCTTTTCATTCTATTATCAATGCTAACAATATGTTTGAGCTAAAGCTTCCTGCCTTCATTAGTGTCAGTGAGCAAATGATAACTTGTTACAATTTCACAGTCTCTTTTATTTCAGTCTAGAAATAAAGGCTAAATCTGATAACTGATCTCAAAGCAGAGGGGCTTATTAAGGCAAACAGGTGTTTCCCTTTCTCAGCACAAATGTGTCAGGCTTTCTTCCTCTTATTCTCTCCTTCATGATCCCCCTCCCTCTCCCTCCCCACTCCCCCTCCCTCCATCTCCCATTTTTTTTAATATTAAATCTTTTAGGCTATAGACCATATCTTGGTTCATGTAATTGCTGTCTATCTTCACAAAAGACATCAGCCCACTTTGAGTATTTACACATAACAAATATTATTTGCAAATAATTACCAAAACAACTTCATGTCACAAGGTTAACAAAAGCTTCATAATATCAAATGATATTAAGAAAGCTGGTTATCTTCTAAGGCACAAACATACAAACTAACCTTGTAGTGTTTTCTCTATATTTCTAAAAGAATGTGGATATTTGTATTTCACACCATTACAAAAAATTTCATTTAAAAATGAATAAAATAATCTTTCTTTTGTCTTTATAAAACACATGTCTTGGACATAATCTGTTTTCCTCTTAAGACTCAAATTGCATACATATTTCAAGAAATATGGTTGCTGCAAAGCAAACATTCAGTCATTAAGACAACAAGGTTTGCTGCTATTTTGAAGTCAAGTCTCCAAAGGAATTAAGAAATATAGAGATATCTATAAATACAGGCTGAATATTCCTTATCTGAAATTCTTGGGACTAGAAGTATTTCAAATTTCAGAATTTCTTAGATTTTTAAAATATGTGCATAGACTTTACTGAATGAACATCCCTAATCCACAGATGCAGAATCTTGTATTTATGAAGCTGTCCATCATAAATCTCACTTAAGTTTACTACCCTTTGCTTAAAATTCTATTCAAAATAAATCATGCTTTAAATGAAAGTTAACCCTTCAAATCTCTAAAAATAAATCCTGAAATACTTAAAAAAATCTGAGAGGGAACAAACCTTATTTGGAACTAAGTTAATTTAAAGTTGTTTTATCTTGCCGGGCATGGTGGTGCTCGCCTGTAATCCCAGCGGCTTGGGAAGCTGAGGCAGGAGGATCATGAGTTCAAAGTCAGCCTCAGCAAAGGTGAGGCACTAAGCAACCCAGTGAGACCCTGTCTCTAAAGAAAATACAGAATAGGGCTGGGGATGTGGCTCAGTGGTCAAGCAGCCTGGGTTCAATCCCTGGTACCCCTCCCCCCCAAAAAAACAACGTGTTTTGTCTTTTGGGTTTGTTTTTATTAGTGCATTATAATTATACTTAACAATGGGGTTCATTGTGACAAATTCATGATCTCCTGGAGTTCTAGAAATAAGTTTAAGACTGGAGATTTTGACTTTCAATATTAGTGAAATATTAGTGGTTTCAAAAAGATGGATTTTCAAAATGCCCTTTTCCTGTAATCAATTCCTAGTACTATCTAATCCTACACATGGCCTGAACCAGAAGAATGTGTAAGCAGAGGAAGAATAATTCCATGAATTTTTGCCTTTAACATACGCATCAGAAGGTTTAGGAGTGGTATTACTGACATATAAAGGAATAAGACTCAAAAAGTAGAAAAGGAAAATTTAAGCCAGACATGGTGGGAGGCTAAGGCAAAAGGATTGCAAGTTTGAGATCAGACTCAACAATTTAGCTAGACCTTGTCTCAGAATAAAAAATTAAAAAGGCTAGGAATGCTGCTCAGTAGTAGAGCCCCCTTGGCTTCAGTGTCACGCTCGCATGCATGCACACACACACACACACACACACACACACACACACTAACAGCAGCAAAAAGAAAAGAAAAATTTAAATGAGTGTGAGTGTGTGTGTGTGTGTGTGTGTGTGTGTGTGTAGGTGGTGTCAGGCATTAAGCCATGTAGAACTTGGTGGTAGTGAGTTTCCAAAATGCTATAGAGACCTAGAAAATCACTATAAAAGGAAAATTCCATTTCTATAATAAGTGGAGAGACAGGTGTTGCGCAGCATTGGCTAAGGACAAATGAGGATTCAAAATTCCTCAAAGCCCTCATTTTTCTCTTTTCAGGTAAGACAGAATGGGAATGTATTTCAAAGCAATCAAATAAAACATTTTGCCACTAAAAAGAAAAAAAATCACCAGGCTCATTAAGCACTAGTCACATAATAAATGTCTAGTAAAAACGATAAGCAATCCTGTTTCCATCTTCCTTGAGTTTTCTTGTGGGTTTTGTCTGGTAAACTCAGCAATGTGATTAGGGCACACTGCTAATGACACAAGGGTCAAAGGTATGATTTCTGTTGTCAAAGGTTCTCTTTCCGCATGGTAAATTAACTTTACTTAGTTCCATGGTTATAGACTATTTGACTGTATCTCCTGCATCCACTTTGCAATTACATGCCCTTGGTCAGGAGCTAGAGGGCATATATCTATGCTAATTCATTACCATGATTGAAAAAAAACACTTTATAGTGTGTGCCTTTTGTCCCACTGAAAGCGAGTCAGCAGCACTGTTTGCATGGCAAGGCTGTTTCAATAGTACCTTGGCAGTCTTTAAAATTATCATAATAAATATAGGCATGTATTTATCGTATTTTGTTTCCTAAAGGGTGCTCTACAAATAACCTGCATCAAAATCACCTGGAGTTCTAGTTAAAATGCACAATTCTTGGGACCCCCCCACCAGACCTACCACCCCAAAATAGGGCTTGGAGTTTTGTTTTTAATAAGGCTCAACCCCTCCCCCAAGGGATTCTTTTTAAAAAATATTTATTTAGTTGTAGATGAACGCACAGTATATTTATTTTTATGTGGTGATGAGGATTGAACCCAGTGCCTCACACATGCAAGGCAAGCACTTTACCACTGAGCTACAGCCTCAGCCCCCAAGGGATTCTATTTATGTCAAAGTTTGAGAAACACTGTCTGTAGCAATAGTTTGTAACTTAGAAGTGGCTATCCGAACCCTCAAGGAGCTTTATTAGAATTCACATGCCTTTGCCATAGCCCGAAGCCTACTAAATCGAAATGTCCTCTGAGGATAAGCCTGGGAATTTGTGGTAGTAGTTACAGAATGTAGCTAATGTGATACTAGCAAATCAGTAATTGTCCTAAACTCTTTACATGAGTCCCTTCATTTAATCTTCACAAAAACCCTTGGAAGCATGGACCATTATTGTCCTTATTGTGCATGTATAGTAACTGGGGCAGGCTCACAGAAGTTAAGTGATTTGCCCAGAATCACAGAGCTCACAAGTGATGAAAATGATTTAGTACCTCTGCCCTAAAAATTTATTTCAGGTCCTTTCAAGGTCTTTAAAACCTAAAAGTACTTGGATTCTCTCACATGGCAATGCTTACAGACCCCAGAAGGATGCTCCCTTTCCTTCAGTGTTCAACAACCTAAAAAGGATTAATTCTCCAATGAAGGGATGAGCAGCTAAATAAAAAGGTACATAAGAAAAAAGAAGGTGAGAAATTTGCTTTTAGAATTAAGAAAAATAAAAGCTTGGATTCAGATCCCAGACTTTCTTCTAATGCAAAAAAGTGGAAGGCCTTTCACAAACAACAAAATGCTTTTGGTCAAATTAAAGCATTAATAATTAATGTTTACATGATAACCAAGATGTTTTAGTTATAGCCCAAAGAGTATTCTTGTGGGTGTTAAGAAAAGTTGTTTGTGACCTGACCACTGGCTACTGCAGGAAATGAAATTTCACAGTCCATAGAGCAGTTTAGTTTAGTAGTAATTATTTAAGAGCTGGGAGGAGCCACAAATCATGTGAATTTAGATGAATTTAAGCAATATCCCTCAACATACTGACCTGAGAATCTTCTTTATTGAAACTTAAGTCACAATGAGGAGTAGTTGTTTAAAGGCAGAACAAGCAAGCTATTTGGGGAGATTTGAGTGGGGAAACTAAAGGAGCAAGAGGAAAAAAAATATGTCACTTTTCTCACATTAGGGCACACTTTGTGCTGCTTTCAGCTTCATTCATATCAGAATCTTCTCTATGTACACACAAACATCCTCTCATGTGCAGGACTTCTAATTAATCTCCTAAATTATCTGGCTCTACTCTGCTGTGACACTTTCAGTTATATCCTATAGTACTCAGAACCACAAAAAACACCAACAGAAAAACAAAATGAAACATGTTTATATCACCTCTAACCATATTCAAGATTGATGTATTGATTAAACCTTATTGTGACCTCCATAGTGAAAGGTTACCCTGCCACTGCTCCATTTTTATTATTTCTTCCCCAGCCCTTTCTGGCCTCTCACTTCACATGTCCTGTCATCCTTCTCCCACTGTGTCACCTCCTACACAAACATCCGTGTTCTGTCACAGTTTTTACATTTGAGCAACTACTCATTTTATAGGCATTACAAGTAAAATACATGGTCCTGCAAGGAATATTACAGTTGTGCTTCAGGCCTGCATATTTTATGATGTCAACAAGAGAGATCCATTAATTTATAGTTTTGTACTCAGCAGGGGAGCCATATAATATTATACATATATTTAGTTCTCCAGAATGTAGCTTAATCAATATGGCACCTCAGGCAACCTGAAATACTGAAAGCAACATAAAAGTAAGATTGTCAGACCAAGAAATTTTATGTCCACTGATGGGGGTTTAACTGCTTTGGAGGCTACAGAAGGTATATATATTTAGAAGATTATAGTAAAGTCAATGATAGGAAAGAGTCAAATGGATGTGTAATAAAAGGTATTGAGGGAAAGAGGAGTCTATGCTTTGGACCCCAAGGCAGGGACTTCCAGGTTCTAATCCTTGCCTGCCAACCTTGAACACTGCAGTGATTTCAATAATATTTCCTAACTCTGAGTGTCAATAGACATTTATAAAGTGAATGCCTCACACAGGGAAACCTGCAATACCACATTGAGCCAACCATTGACTACCTCCTGTCTCAGTTTCAGCATAACAAATGGGGTGGGGCAGTTAAACTACCTGCCAGTAGGTGGTTTGAGGCCCCATGGTGCTATGATTTCAGTACCATGCTTTGCTTGTCTCGAAAGGATGTTCTGAGGCTCAAATAAAATATTTGATATGCAAGTGCCATAAAAGTCTTAAAGTTCTATACAAACACAAAAGTGCTTTAAATTATGCATCTCCAAATATAACCAACAATTTGTACGTGCTCTCCCAAACAAATCAAGTGGACTACTAAATTTTGATTACAATTAGTCTCAAATCATACAATTTTACTTCATTCCAATTTTCAGAAGCAAAAGGAGCCAAAGTTTCAAATTATGATCTTTATTAAGAAGTACTAGGTCATTTAGAAATGCTAGGCATATTCTGAGGCTAGGCCAATCTTTTTCACTGCTGTGTGGGTCCCCCAAATAGCTTTTATTGTGAAGACTAATAAAAATGAAAGGAGAGTTGAAACTGAACAGAATTAGATTAAACTTTAATCTATATTCTGTAAGGGTGTGTGTGTGCATGTGCATGCACACACATGCTCTCCTATAGGCTTCTAATCTCTTCACATAGTTTGTGGACCAGCTATTATTTAATAGGTTTTATCATGTGATTAATATTTAGGTGTTTGAAAATTCGTGTGGTGCATGCCTGTGAATGTAGCAAGAGGTTGAATCTGCATTCTCACCTTAGGAACAACAGGATGAAAGGAGGGACCAGAATCTTATTTGCTTAAAGAATGTCAGCTAGGACCTCTCTAGGTCCTGGAGAAAAACACTGCAGAGGACTTTCTTTCATTAAACAAACATCCATTAAGAGTCCAATATATGCCATATGCCATAATAGCAGCTGGGAACAGAGATGGAAATGAATTGCACCTTTCTTAAAAGTTCATGCATTCCAAAAGAGAGAGAGTGTGAGTCAGCTCCCATGACTCTAAGACTTACATTCCAAGATAAAGACTAAAAGGCTAAAACTGCCCTGAGGTCATGTTCAGGGGGAATCAGTGCCCACAGAAGACAGGGAACTTAAAGGATATATTTGAAATTTTTCATTCAATCTAAAATACATCACTTTCTGCCTAACACTGCATTTGGCACATTATATCGTGAAATCTCTTTTCATAGCATGCACACTCTACTGCTATTTGCACAGCTACAAAAGAAGGCAAAGCCAAGAACAGCTACACCAGTTGCTGTGGTTTGCTAATGGACAGAAATGCTTGAATTTAGCTACAGCAAATGTAATAAATGTTGACAGCTATCAACTAACAAATTGCTTCACACAGGGTGGAATCCTAAGGCCTACCTGAAATGGGGAGCAAAGTGTGATTTAAAATGTGTCCATAAAAAAGAGATTGCAAAAACTGGCATGAGTTTGATTTTCCCTTTGTATTAAGGGTTATTATACTTCCTTTAAATTTGGTGAATAGTCAACAAATAATCTTACAGCTTCTTTTATAGAGATAGATAGAATAATACATATAAACATATATACTGGCACTATTGAGATATAATTTGCATTGCATAATTTTATACATTTGAAGTGTATACCAGAGTAAGGTTTCTCCAGACTTATCTGTTTGCTTTCAAAATCCAGCTGTCACCTTTTTTGGTGCTTTTGGCTTCAAATATAAGCAAAGTAAAATAGAAAAAAAAGTGCATAATTCAGTAGCACTTTAATATGTGTATATATATATATATGTGTGTGTGTGTGTGTGTGTATATATATATATA
>NW_026000261.1:9967209-9995257 GCF_001458135.2 Marmota marmota marmota
ATATATATATATATATATATATATATATATATATATATATATATACACACACACACACAGAGTTATACAACCATCAACACGATCTATTTTAGAGATTTTTTCATCCCTCAAATAAACCCAATACCAATTAGCACTCACACTCCATTTACCTGACATCATGAACCAAGCCCAGCCAAAGGTAACCACTAATCTACTTCCTGTCTCAAGGTTACAGAGCATGGTAGAGAGTAGCAGGAAGCTGAGGTTAGGAATCCTAAAATAGCACTTTCCATTTCCTTGGGTACCATCCTTGATCACATCCCCTTCTTTTCCCTGTGAATATTTCCTCCCTCACATACTCCATAAATGTCAGTGTCTGACACACCATAGGTGCTCAATAAAATACTGATTTGTTTTAAGCTTGGTCCTACGTGAACTAAGTGACTAAGGGTCTCCTTTTTGGGCAGTGTTTGATAAAAGTAAAAAGTAACAAATAGAAGGCCCAAGAAAAGAATACCAGACCCAGGAGGGAGATCTCTGTGGTTCCTGACCCAAATGTTGAAAAAGCTCTTAACTGAAAAACAGTTTTCAACCAAGGGCTTTTGGTGACTAAAGAAGCTGTGTAGTGACATTTCCTATCCAAGGTCCTGAAACCACTCTGCACACCCACTGTGATCTATTTAAAGGAGCCAGGTCTTTTTTCTTTTAGAAAACACTTTTTGCCAACTTTGCTATCAGAGGAAATCATAAAGTAGGTGAGCTACATCCATGGCTAAAAGGTAGTGTAAATTTTTCTAAATGAAAGTTGTTGTGTGTATTAAAAAGACAAACTCAGTACAAACTCTTTCTGTGGAGTAGAGAAAAAGCAAGGGAGCCTTTTAAATTGCTTTTTTTTTTCTTTTTTGGTTTTTTTAATTACAAAATCAGTGTTTCATTGTAATTAATCAAACAAAAACATAAATAAATGAAGAAAAAACAATTATCCTTATTCTTCCGGTTTTTCTCCCAATATGCATCAGTTTAGAATCAATCCTTATACACTTTTTTCTATCCTTGTGTAAACTATACACCACTTTATATACACAAAAGACATGTTTATAGATATTCTAGTACTCTAATATATTTCTAATTCAACACCACAGAGTCCTTTCTAACTCTCTCTTTTCTATATTTATTCCTACTTTCTTTTTTAAATTATTTTATTTTTTAAAGATCTTTTTAGTTGTTGATAGACATTTATTTTATTTATTTATATGTGGTGCTGAGAATCGAATCCAGTTCCTCACACATGCCAGGCAACTGTACTACCACTGAGCCACAACTACAGCCCTTATTCCTGCTTTCTATGCCAGTGAGAAAACTATTCCAATCATTGTTTTTTTTAATTTATTTTTTAGTTCTAGTTAGACACAATACCTTTATTTTATTTATTTATTTTTATGTGGTGCTGAGAATTGAACCCAGTGCCTCGCACATGCTAAGCAAGTGCTCTACCACTGAGCCACAACCCTAGCACACCCCATCATTCTTAATAGATTTCTTGGCTTATGTTTTAATAGACAGTCAACTGTCCGACATTTCCTAGGTTGCTGTTCCACACAGAAGCCTTCTTTGTTTATGCTACAATCCCTCAGATGCCCTACTTCTTTTGTGAGCCCACACTACTATTAGTCTACCTCAATCTCCTGTTCTTGTATTCTCTTCACACAGACCTATGTTTTCTTCCCATTTTACAATCCTGTTTTATTTTATCTGTCAGTTCCTGATGCTTACTTTCCTATGCAATTTTAATTCATGACTCATCACTTCTATGACTTGAACTATCTTCAACTTCTTGTTTAACCATCCTTCCACTGAATCCTGGCAAAACAGCCCTGGGTCAACTCAACTGTCAGCTGCTTCCATTCTCAAACTTGAGCCCAACTTGAAAAAACTACACTTATTAGTCCATGATCTCCATCTTCATCTGAATCCTCAATGTTAACTGAATATCCTTCTGTCTTTCCTCCAAGCTCCAGTGCTCCAATTCGCTACTTCAAATTTCCTTCCCAACTACTTCCCAATTCACTCTCAACAAATGTCACTGTCCATTACTTCACAGAGAAAACAGAAGTCATATGAAAGCTCTCTCAACTCCTTCCAGCAAAACTATAATACATACATACCTCCCTTCCCCCTCCCTCTCCTTGTTAAAAAATCGTGTGTGGGGGGGAATCCTTCTTACTGTGAAATATTAATCTCTCTGAAATATTAATCTTCTGACATGGAATTCCTGAACATTGGTCCCAGTGAAATTATTCTCTTAGAACAAAACACTGGGGAATTGGTGAGTTCAGAGAAGGGAAGGACCTGAGTAGAAGTAAGAGAGAAAGAGGAAAGAATGAATACAGTTAAAAAGTCAAATATGACAGTGAAGTAAAGGGCAAGGGTATCTGCTTGAATGAAAAAATGTAGCATGAGATGTGTGGTAAATGGTTCAGATAGCTACTATGGGAAACAGTTGGGAGAGAAAGCTGAATAAGTATATGTAAAAAGCCTTAACAACTCTTAAGGCCCCAGATGAGGTTATTGACAAGGCACTGGTCCTGACACAGGTGTAATCTTCGCTAGAGTAGTTCAGCCATAGTTGTTGAACCAGAGAACGTGGTCATTAGATTGATCCTAGAATGAAGATTTTCTGGACATGTTTAAAGATAAGATAATGAGTCTAGAATTAGATATTAGCAAGAGAAGCATACTACTATGTTTAGGTTGGATAAGAAATGAAGCAGCTGGGCATGGTGGCACATGCCTGTAATCCCAACAGCTTGGAGGCTGAGGCAAGAGGATAGCAAGTTCAAAACCAGCCTCAGCAAAAGCAAGGCATTAAGCAACTCAGTGATACTCTGTCTCTAAATAAAATACAAAATAGGGCTGGGGATATAGCTCAGTGATCGAGTGCCCCTAAATTCAATCCCTGGTACCCCACCCCCCAAAAAACTGAAGCAATATCACAAACCAGCAACTAGACTCAACTTGGAAATAATTGTACATTTTAGGTTCCAATGCAATTTCAGGGCCGTTCCCCATTAACCCTTTTGGACATAAAATGCAGTTACCTTTAAGTGAACAGACTGCAGTTACCAACTTCAAATAATAATTGAGCTTTTTGATTAGTATGCACCATCATACAAATACCTTAGTATTTGGGGCTGGGGATGTGGCTCAAGCGGTAGCGCGCTTGCCTGGCATGCGTGCAGCATGGGTTCGATCCTCAGCACCACATACAGACAAAGATGTTGTGTCTGCCAAATACTAAAAAATAAATATTAAAATTTTTTTAAAAAAATACCTTAGTATACTTTTTGAAAAGGAAAAAAAACAAAGAGTTGATTAAGGTTGCTGTGGCTCATTCTGAATCGTTAATTCAATCTTTAATATCATGTGTTTTCTGACTATAGAAATAACATATCCTAATCATAGAAAATTTGAAAGCAACAGGCATGAATTAATAATGACCTGTTACCACTTGTAGCACGAAATATGTGTACGTATAGTTTTGTGTCTTTGTTTTTTTGTTCTTTGGTTTATTGTTGTTGTTGTTGTTTGGTACTGGAGATTGAACTCAGGGGCTAATCTACATCCCCACATCCCCACATCCCCATCCCTTTTTAAATTTTAAGACAGGGCCTCACTAAGTTGCTGAGGCTGCCTTTGAAATTGCAATCCTCCTGTCTCAATCCTCCAGGTTGTTGGTATTACAGGCATGTGCCACCACACCCATCTGGTGTCATGTTTAAATGCATGGTTTCCAAAGACTGGTTTGGTTTTTACCCTAGAACCACCATTTTAATAGCTCTATGACTTTATACAAATTACTGAACTTCTCTGTGTCTCAGTTTCCTCTTCTGAAAAGGGTAATTTAAAAATAGTACCTGACAGGGGATGTATCTCAGTGGTAAAACACTTGCTTAGCATGCATGATCCCATGAGTTCAATCCAACCCTTGAATTCTTCTGAAGTGTGCATTTAATTTTGACTATCTTGTAAATTATATAAGCATAATAATAACTACCATCATGCATGAATATTTCATATTGAAATAAGCATTTTACATGCATTATATCATGTGCTTTTATTTTCGTCACTGTAAATACAAACAATAATTAAAAGCACAAACAAAACTTTTAAAAGAAAATCCCAAATCACTTCACCTATAATTAACATTTTGGTGAATTTTTTCTATATATTTTGTAGGTTTTGGGGGGGGGGACATAAATACATAGACAAGTACAGAAATCAAATTGCTTTGTAATCTACCTTATCCATTAAATTATATTTATAGATATATTTCCATATCAATAAATGTAATTCTATTGTATCTTTAATGTGTACTAAGTAGTTGACTAAACTGGTATATCCCAATTGATCTACTCAATCCCCTATAACAGCCATTTAGGTTGTTTTCAAAGATTTGCCACTATAAGCAAAATATTAATAAATGTCCCTATCTCTACATCTTTTAGCACTTGCATTCATCTTAGGATAACTTCTGAGTGAAACTGTGAGATCACAGAAGGTATTTTACATTTTTATACAGATTGTCAACCTAACCTCTTAAAATGGATCAGGTTAAATGGAGCATTAAATTATTCATATCCCCATGACCTTTCCAACACTGGGTTTTTGTTGATCTTTTAAACCTTTTAAATCTGATACGTGAAAATTATTAGTTTTTATTTGCAAAGTGAGTTTGATATTCATTCTTTTGTGAATATTCTATTCATGAATTTTCCCCATTTTTATATTAGGATATTCAGATTTTAATTGAGGTGTAGATACTCTTTTTATACCAAAGAGTATCTAAGCCAGGCATGGTGATGCACGCCTGTAGTCCTAGCAACTCAGGAGGCTGAGACAGGAGGATCACGAGTTCGAAGCCAGCCGTACCACAGCGAGGCCTTAAGCCACTTAGTGAGGCCTTGTCTCTAAATAAAATATAAAAATGGCTGGGGATGTGGCTCAGTGGTTAAACACCCCTGGATTCAATCCCATTGTTATAAAAAGAGTATCAACTCATTGTTATAAATCACAGACATATTTCCTAGGTGATAGTTTTTTTTTCTTTTTGTTTTTGGTACCGGGGATTAGACTCAGGGGCACATAACCATTGAGCCATATCCCTAGCCCTTTTTTATTTTTTATTTTGAGACAGGGTCTTGCTAAGTTGCTCAGGGCCTCACTAAGTTGTTAAGGCTGGCTTTGAACTCACAATCATTCTGCCTCAGCCTCCCTAGCTGCTGGGATTACAGGTGTGCACCACCACACCTGGCTAGTTGATTGTTTTTTAACCTTGATTATGGCATATATTTTTTTGCCACACAGACATTTTGGAAGGTTAAATGTATATATCTCTTCCTTTAAGACTTCAGTTTTCATAAAAATAAATTACAAAATTCTTTTCCATCTCAAGATTAAAATATTATAAAATTTAAAATGCTTTAAAATTATGTAACATATTTTGAGTATCATTACAGTTTTATTTGTTCAATGCTTGTGTGTGTGTGTGTGTGTCCATGTATGTATGTATGTGTGGTGCGGGGGATCAAACTCAGGGCCTCAGGCATGCCAACAAAGCACTCTACTACTGAGTCACATCCCCAGCCATTTCAATGCGTTTTACATTTTAAATATTGATTTGGCTGAAATTAATTTTGTTTTTTTAATATATTTTTAGTTGTCACTGGATCTTTATTTTTATTCATTTATATGCAGTGCTGAGAATCAAACCCAGTGCCTCACACATGCTAGGCAAGCACTCTACCACTGAACCACCACCTCAGCATTTAACTTTGGTTTTAACAATGAGTCTACATGTAGCCTTATTTAAATTTCCCTCAGTGACTAGTCCTGTTGTCCTAGCCACTTTTGTTGAAAAATCCATCTTCCCCCTCCAAACAATGAATTTGAGATGCCTCTTTATCATTTCTTAAAATCCATAGTATACTTGAGTTTATTTCTTTGGACACTTTTCTGCTGTATTAATCTGTTTGCACACATAACACAAGATTTTAATCATTATAATTCAGTGAAAATTTTTTGCAGTGGGATAAGTTACAATTTGTCTTCTTAATAATTTCATCTGCAATTTATTTTGGTGTTTGAAGTGATGTAAATATCTAATCCCTGCTCCAAGTAGAGAAAATGTGTTTCCTATAATGATACCAACTTATTTGTGTTCTGAGAAGGAAGATAAGTGGTAGTTCTATGGTACTGGGAATTTATTGATTGACTGATTTTAGTTGTAGATGAACACAATATCTTTATTTTGTTTATTTACTTTTTTATGTGGTGCTGAGGATCAAACCCAGTGTCTCACACTTGTTAAGCAAGCACTCTACCACTGAGCCAGAACCCCAGCCCAGTACTTGGAGTTTTGAATGACTATATGAACCCACAAAAGATATTCCTGGTAGAAATAAATGTTAGGAAATATTGTTGTATACTAATGCTGTCCAATAGAACTTCCTTTAGTGATGGGACTGCTCTATAGCTTCAATTTCCAAAATGGCAATCATTAGCCACATAAACCTGTTAAGCACTTAAAATGTGGCTAGTGTGACTGAGAAACTCAATTTTTAATTTTATTTAATTGTAATCAATTATATTTATATAGCCCCATGTTTGGATAAAGCCCTTCTAAAACATTGCTATTTTTTTTTTAATCACTGCCTTATTTTACTATTTCATAGGATTGCTGGCAGGTAAAATAATTGGCAATTTCCTATTTAATCTGAAACTATCATTTAGGTTAAGAGAACTTCATTAAAACATTAAGGTTAAATCTGAGATTTCAAATACAACTCAGTTACTTATTTAATGTGTGCCCACTGTATGCTTGTCACTCTACAAAATAAAAGAGGTAAGACAGCCTTCAAGAAGCTTAAAATTTAGTAGAGGAGATAAAGTGATATACAAATAACAATAATGGTTGCAGAACAAGGTAAACAGTAAAAAAAAAAAAAAAAAAAGGAATCAACAAAGTGGCAAGAAGAATTCCAAGAAAGGAGCAATTTTTTTACCTATGGGGCATGAGAAATTAGGGAGGGCTGCACGGAAGAGGTGACAATCTGCTTCCTGAATATGGTTCATTTTCAATAGGCATCGAAGTAGAGATAGGAAGAAAAAGAGGAGGATATTCCAGAATAAATGACATAAGGCATGAAGGACAGATAACAAGGGTCATGTGTGATGTTAATAAGTGATCTGTTCTAGCTAGATCATATGAACAGGAAAGCAAGGCTTGCTAAATAGACTGAGGCTAAATGTGAAAGGACCTTAGATTTCTGACCAAAGAATCTGAACTTACCTTTATAGCTAGCAAGAGGAGAATAAAGTTACTTTAGACACCGGGGCTGGGGATGTGGCTCAAGCGGTAGCGAGCTCGCTTGGCATGCACGGGGCTCTGGGTTCGATCCTCAGCACCACATAACAATAAAATAAAATAATGATGTTGTATCCACCGAAAAACTGAAAAATAAATATTAAAAAATTCTCTCTCTCTTTAAAAAAAAAGTTACTTTAGACAGTGACATCTGACCTCAAGACCCCAGAGGAATAATAGACTGTGGTCTCTATAAAATAAAGTTTTACAACTTGGCAATATCACCCATCTCACAATATTATTGTAAACATTAAGCAAGATAAGGAAAAAGGATATGCATTTAACAAAGTATAAAGCAAGCTTAACACATTGTTGAAAATTTCATAACCACAGCTGGGGTTATGGCTCAGTGGTAGGGTGCTTGCCTAGAATGTGTGAGGGACTGGGTTCAATTCTCAGCACTGCATATAAATAAATGAACAAAATAAAGGTCTGTCAATGTATAAAAATAATTTAAAATTTTCATACTTAAGTAAAGTGATGTATATGGACACACACCCACGTAAACCAGAACAGAAGTACCTATCTGAGTATAATAACTGACTGTAAGAGAAGACTCTAAAACATAGTCATAATAATTTTAAAATGTGGAATCTCTGAGGGCAAACTGATGGGAAACAACATACTATTTGGTTTCCTATATGTTAAAAGAATGATATAGATTTTCTGGGTTAGTAGTAAGAAATATCATGTAGTCTGATCTCCCAAATCTGATATTTGGGCACCCATCAAATCCTTGGTCATGCTAGTACATATCTGCAATGGTCCAGAGTTCTTAGGCAACATATTTAATGTATTAGGCAATTTGAATAGTTATAAATTATTCAAATACAGTAAGAATCTGCACCACCTAGGTATCCAACATTTAGGTATCCAATATTTTTAAGAACCAAATTAGGATTTTTGGAAGATTAGTCAAAATATGCAAGATATATTGGCATATCAAACAGATAACAGGAAGCTTTTATAGCAGACCAGGCCAAGAATTCAGAGAACCTGACTTTGAATGCTGACATAAGAATGAAAAAAAAAATTCATGGACAGAATACAGGGCATTTTATTAAAAAAAAAGAAAACAGTATTCATGAGGCAAAAATGGTTAAGGCAAGTAGGAGGAATCACAGATTAATGAGATCAGAAGTCCTAAGAACAGAGAGGATCATTAAAAGAAGAAGACAAAAATAAAAGTTTGCTTGAGAAAATGTCAAATTAGTGCCTGAATTTAGGTGGCCCTCCATATCAATATGTTCTACATCTGCAGACTCAACCAAAGATTGAAAATATTCAGAAAAAATATATATGTATTAAACATGTACAGACTTTTGCCATTATTCCCTAAATAATACAATATAATACTTATTTAGCCTTCATATTGCATTAGGTATGACAACTAGAGATCATTTTACAGAATATGGAAAGATGTGTGTCTGTTATATACAAATACTACACAGTTCTATAAAAGGAACTTGAGCATCAACAGACTTTGATATCTGAGGGACTTTGGAACAAATCCCATGCAAATACCAAGGGATGACTATATCGTACATGTGAATAGGACACCCAGATAGAGGAATAAAGCAAATCAGGTAAAAAGCATCTTGGAGCTCAGGAGAGAAGCCCAGGTACAGCAATATGAAGATGTGAGCTTCAAGGGGAAAAAAGTCAAGCAAGAAGGCCAAAGTCAGGCTCCTTAGCACGGGGAATACCATTTTTAAACCATTTAACCAAAGATCTGGAGCCATGTATGTGGAAGAGGAAGCCCAGAAGAAACTGGCTTACAATGAACTCCCTGGAGTATCTCCGATCTGAGCTAGTTCAAAGCAAACCAGTCCATCCCAGTACTGGTAACTGGCCAGAAGGAATCATGCAGCACAACATTGCATCAAGCCTTACCTTGGACAGATATACTTTAATTTGGCAAATTCCTTGGCACTGACAGCTCAGTCTCAACATAATAATAGTCTTACTTTCAATTCCTATCTCAGAAAAAAATAAAGCACATATTGTACATTCAACATTTATCTTTCTCAATCAAGTTGGCTCTGGTCATGGCTTCCTAACCTAGGCTCAAGGATCAAAGGGTGTAAGCGGCTTACTACAGTTAGATATCTACCCTGAAAAGGCCTATTAGCCCATACTTTGAAGTTAGGTGGTGAGTTTTATTTTATGTCTTATTTCTGAAGAGCTCAAAATTGGGATTTTTTTTTCCATTTGATTATAGTGCATTTTCACCAAACAAACAGCTTATGGCTATTTCTCAAATGAAGAAGGAAGTGTGTGCATTCTTCTGCTAATGGTCCCTGTTGTGATCATTACTACCACAGTGACACAAATAACCAAATATAAGGGAGAAAATATATTTCCCCCTTTAAAGTATAATCTATCACAGAAGCTACTCAGGCTATCACCATGAACACAGTGATGACTTCCTTTAAGAACAGATGTGAACACACAATTTTGTTTTTACCAAAGTATAAGATCACTTCAACCATACTGTGACTCATTTCACTTTCCCAATTCTCCCTTTCCAATAGTAAATATTTTTCATTGACTGAACCACTTCACTGAATTACACAAGCCAACATATTTTAATAATGTGAAGTTGATTGATTTAAATGAAACTGGAATTGTTACTTTAAATTTCATCTTTTTTATACGGTCAGGTTCTTTAAGTATGTTTTCATAGAGTAAAACATCAGTCAGTTTGCATCTATGAAGACAATGTTCCAGGTGGGTAAACTGGGCTATTCCCATGTAGTCACACCATTAGTCCCCCCTAGTAAGAAGCATATGTGTGAATGAACTCTATTGCTGGTTATTGGCAAACTAGAAGGTTCTATTCATTTAAGAAATTGTCTCAGCAAAGTAATGGGTAAAACAAGACTCAGACTTGATTTTACCTGTAAAAGCCAGGTTCAGGGGCACCTCAATAACCCCCCAACACCTGATCAGCACTTTTTGCCTCTGAACAAAATGGTTCTAAATGGTATGAGCTCTGCAGAAACTGAAAACAGTCCATTGTTCAACCTGAGTTAAGACAACACAGAAATCAGAAAGGACAACTACACTACAAAGCTCGGTTTAAATTTCAACCCTACTGCTCTGACAGCTTGGTCTGGGCCTAAGGGCAGAAGGAGCCTTGGCTGGCTGTCACCAAGGCAGCTCCGGTTGCCACTTGCCCCTCCTTCTGAGTTGGTGAGGCAGAAGCCTTTGATGCTGCAGCCTTTTACCCACGTTTAAATGCTTTCTATTTAAATCATCTGATTCCACCGCGGGTAATTGCCGGCCTGTTTAGCCGGGAGCCGCCGGCAAATGGGAGAGTTAGAATGAAACTGAGCAAATGGCACAGAGCTGAAGCCACTGCATCCTGCATCGGGTCCAGCCGCTGCGCGGTGCGACAGTAGTGGCCCTATAGCAGAGGTTACTCAGCGGAGGAGAGAAGTAGAAAAGGATGGAAGGGGCAAAGGTAGGAGTTTCCATTGATGCCTAGGCTCAGAGATTCCCGAGTATTCCACTTTCCCTAGGTCCTTGTATAAATTGTCCAATTCTTATATGGGGAAGCAGGGAGCACTAAGAAAGTGTTCTGAGCCCCAAGGTGGAAGCAGAAGTATCGGAGAGCCTGTAGGCAAAGAGCCCAGTGGCGCAGCATTGTGTGGACAATACTGCCCTCAAATCCTAAGGAACAGCTGGTACTACTGCGATGGGTTGGAGGATTTTAATGTCAGTAGTTAAATGGTCCCCAATCCCCAACACCTGTTCTGGACACTTAACTCCTTCCTTCCTAGGGAAAGGACGTAACTGAGGTAGTCTTCTTGAGCTGTATGATGTGCCCAACTTACTTGCAAGCCCTGAAGAAAATGTCATTTCCTATCTCCCTCCTTTCCTTTGAGTTTGTCCGGCTGCACTGCCTGTTTAATAATCTACAACCTGGTTCCCGAGGACGGAAAAAAGCATTTCTTCCTGGAAGTCTACACAAGCTGAGATTTAACATATGGATGATGGACAGGTGCAGCTTCCCCATTAATTCCAAACAACAATGAAGAAAAAAAAAAACACCCATGATTGGTTCCAAAGTAGCTTTCAGCAGAGAAGTACTTTTCCAGTACTTCAATCTAGCAGCAACTTTTGCTGGGGTATGAGAATCCTTAAATACATATTTACTAATGTTTCTCCCTAAGTCCCTGGGTCCCAGAGATGGGGTGGGGGTGTCTACAGTAACTAGGTAAAACCCTAGAACAAAGAATTGTTATAGCATACACTTTTTTCTCCGGATGTCATTGCCAAAGCCTTTTTCTTAAATGTGATAGTGACAGATCTCCTGGTTGCTCTATTCACAGAGCCCAAGCAAGGACAGTCACACGCGGGTGACTGTCCCTATGATACCTTTCCGGGCTTCCTTCACAAGAATTCTGACGCACAACTAACTCATCCTGGGTCGGTCCTCACCCCTGAGCGATGGTGAGGAAAGATTCTCTCAACCTAGCAAACCCGCTCAAGGGGTGGCAGGATTTTTTTGAGATAAGGAGAGGGTTGTTTCAAGGGTCCGCACGGGGCCATCCCTTCGGGATCTCAGGACAGAAAGACAGAGATGGCTTCAGGTTGCAGCACTTTCCAGTCTTGTGCTCGGTGGGAATCCCCAGGAGCGGGAGCGCATGCTGGGGAACCCCTTGCTGCTCTACCCAGGAACTGCCTTTAAACCCCATCCCCAAGAGGGTTGCTCTCCAGTCCTCTGGCAGAAAGGTGGGGAAATCAGAAGCGCCCAGTAGGAAATTCCCTCAGAGGCTACAAAGCCAGTGCGCCAGCCACAGAGACCACAAAGACACCGCCTCGGAAATGGAACACACCGGCAATTACCTGAACAGCCGCGTATGCTCCTACTAGGTGAAGAGTCACACTGGTCTTGGAAGCTCTGGTCTCTAAACTTTCTGAGAGGACTGAAGATAAAGAAAGAAAAATGGCAAGTTTCCAGTGCAGGAGGACTAAAGCCTCCCTTGGCCGTGGCCAGTCTGTTCCCTGCTGCCACCTGAGAGCTTAAAGCGCACTCCCCCCGCCCCACCTTGGGGGCCAACTCTCTGGTTCTGTGAGCAGGGTTACCTGAGTCTTGCAAATCAACCAGCAATGTACAGCAGGTCTCAGGCGGGTAGTTCCATTTCCAGGAGGAGATGGCGAGCCGGCTTCTGAATAGGCGGGCTCAGACTTCCCGGGCAGTCAGAGAGGCTACCCAAAGACAAGAGCTGCTGGAAGAGGTGTGGGGAAGACTACGTCTCCCCAAGTAGCGGACAGAACAGCCCCGCCCGTTTTCTTCACTCCCAGTCCTAGCAAAACAGGACGCCAGGAAACTTCTCTCTGCTCCGGGATGACTTCTAGAGTTCAGCGGAGCTTTGTGGACTTTTTGAGGAGCTGGAGAGGGAGAGGTTAAGGAGGGTTCCTAAATCATTCAGCCCTTTAGTTAGGTGCAGCCTCCTGGCTAAGTGACTAGACTCTTAAGACGCCTGCCTCCCAGCCTCCTCCTCCTGAGCGACTTTGCTCAGGAGCAGCCTTCTTTCAGCCGCACCTTGCCTAGGCCAGGCGGAGCACGCCAGGACGCGGGCGCCTCAGCCTGTGGCCCTTGTACCCCTCGGGAAGCAGGCACGCTCCAGAAGGGAGCAAACCCACCAACTCACCCTGACTGTAACGCAGGCGGCAGGTGTGAACTCTGCTGATCCCTCTCGCTCCTATGCTGCTCCAGTTTTTCAGGGGAACCCTTCAGCCAGTGCGCAAAAGCCCACACGCCCTGGCTCTGAAGAGGGAGCGGCGCCCAGGGAAGTGAACTCCAGGCTGGTCTCACATCCTGCCACCTCTGCTGCCGCCTCCGAAATATGCCTGGAGTAGTGGGTGGGAGGGTAGTGAAAGTCACCAAGCTCTGCGTCTTCGTCGCTAACAGTTTGGTGCCTCCTGGCTGACTGGTTGCAACCCGGAGGAGGTAGGAATTAGAACCGCTCTGGCGCGTCATGGAAAAGGGCTGCTTCTGTTGCTACCGCTACTGCTCCTCCTCCTCCTCCCCCTCTTCCACACCCCTTTGGATTGGGGAGCGCTAGGAGGGGAGGCAGAGTGAGGAGAGTGGGAAAAGCTGCCAACCCCGGATCCTCCATCCCCTGGTTTAAAAACATGCTTCTCTTACCTTTCATGGGAGAAGGGAAGCGTGTCCCAGCAGCGCCGTCTAGCGTCCGTACCAGTGTAGACCGGCATGCATGGTTGGTGCAAGCATTCAAATGAGTGCAGGTGTGGAAAGTCACCAAAGCAAAGTTTTTCGGCTTTCCTGGTCCTCAGTTCCAGTCACCGAACAGGTACCCAGTTTAGTTAGGTATTCCCCTGCTTAGTTTCCCACAGCCCAGAACTTACTATTTTAAAGGTGCTGGCCACCTATTTTTTTAATTTATGAAGTGAGGTTACCATTGTCGGAAAGAACTCCTCTCCACGTAAAAGATTCATGAGTCTCAGGGTTCTGGGGTCCCACCAGTCATAAGAGTAGACAGGTAAGGAGCTGGAAGTGGGCTCACAGGTAGATTCAAGACCAAGATCACTCTTCCCAGTGCTTGAGTCTCTCCAGCCATGCTCCTGACCACCTGCTTTCAGATGTCACACAGCCCCAAACTCTCTTTAAGCGGTACTGGGCCGGGGGAGAGACAAAGACTCCGGAATCTGCAGAATCTAGATCGCAACAATGAAGAGTCCTGTTTCCGCCCCAGGTATCTCCTGGAGCATTCCCCTGGGCTCTCGGGCGCCGCGCTGATTAACACACTTAATAGGATTGCTCATTTAACGGGTCAGCTGAGCCCTGTGTGCCAGCATTTGCTGCTACACTAGGCTTCTATTAATTTGTCTTTATCTAAGCTTTCTCCAGCTGTTCTCCCCAGGCTGTTCCTTCGCTCTGCATTATCCACAGAAAGTGAGCCAGCAAGCGAGAGAGACGGAGACAGGGACCTGGAGGAAGTCAGCGCTTGGTGCTTGGTACGTGGCAAGCAGGTCAGACCCGCGCCTGTCCAGTCCTGGCTTCTTTGAACGCTAGACCTCCGTTCACAGATCCACTCAACTTTTAATACTCGAGACTGTGCATAATTAAAGTTACTCTTCCTCTCGCACCTCTCTTGCCAACTTATTGATTCTTTTCCCCTTATGGACCAGGCTTCCAATCAGCTCTGGCAAAAACCCAATTTCCATGCAATTGGGGTTAAATCTAGAGAAGTCAGATGTGAAAGTAAAAGTCCTATAGACAGGCAGCAACCAGCAATACCAAGTTGCCCTCCCCCGGTTTAGTTGTTTTCATGCTCAGGGAAAGTGGGCTGTATTTTTGAAACAGAAAATGTCCTGCAGTTTCTGTTTCATAACAGCTCATTTTCAGATAAAAGCACATTCTTCTAATGGGAGATAGCCAACCAATTCAATTCTCCCTTTCTCCTGGCTATATAGAACATGCAAACTTCCCTCTGCCTGGGTGCTTGCCCCGTGCAACCTTCATCACCACTTCCTTCCAACCTAGGGGGCCTATATTACTGTTACTGGTGCTTAAGGCTGTGAGGTGTGCTTCCAACTAGCTGGCTACCATAACGTGAGGTGAAATCCTCAGTGGAGGAACACAATCACCTCAAGCCTCATATTTCTGGTCAGGTCATTGGTGCATACAGTCTGGCTTTTAGCATAGTGCTATCCTGGGCCTTAGCTGAGCAGCTGGGCTATCATAAGTGAGACCATTTGGTCAATCCACAAGACCCCTCACATTAGGGTGTTCAGGAGCCAGCAGTCAGGGTAAGGGGAGCTAAATCAGGATACTACCCAGTAATATTGCCTATGCAAATTGTCAAGTGGACAATACATGCATTTGGGGAAATTAGAGTTTACAAAGATTAAATAATTTGCTCATGATCTTTTCTAACTTGTTTTTCTGCTGCAGCATACTACCTGGTCACTGGAAAATACAGGCTAAAATGTATACCTCCCCATTGAAAATGGGCATATACCCAGGCACAGTGCCATAGGCCTATAATCCCAACAGCTCAGGAGACTGAGACAGGAGGATTGTGAGTTCAAAGCCAGCCTCAGCAATCGCAAGGTGCTAAGCAACTCAGAGAGACCCTGCCTAAATAAAATGCAAAATAGGGCTGGGGGTGTAGCTCAGTGGTTGAGCACCCCTGAGTTCAATCTCTGGTACCCTCCCCCACCCTCCCAAAAAAGAAAAAAAAATGGGCATATGGAAGTTTAGTTTTTCAGGGGCTTGGGCTATTTTACTCAGTTGATAGAGTGCTTGCCTCGGATGAACAAGGCCTTGGGTTCAATATCCAGCATCACACACACACAAAAAAAAAGTTTAGTTTTTCAATTTAGGACTCTATTTTTTTCTACTTTCATCCTCCTCCTTTTTCCCTAGAAGCAAAAATGAGAGAGGCAAAAAACATGAGCCCAAGTGTACATATGCACATAGAAAGAAAGCTGAATATATGTCTGCCATTTTGCTTTTTGTTGTGTACTCCTCCTTACTGCTTTCTTTTGAATTAAGTAAATATTTTCTGTGTAACATGTAAATTCCTTTTATAATATTTTTCATTATATTTTTATTTACTTTCATAGTGGTTGCTCTAGGCATTATGAAACACATCTTATGATCTAGATATATTTTTCTTAATCCCAATGATATATAGAATTGTTAGTCCAATATAGCTCTGTCCCATGTTCATTTTTGTACTATTATTATGCACCTATTACATATATAAGCCCGACAATATATTGTTATAATTATTACTATTAGTCATTTTATATCTTTATGGAAGTTGAAAAGAAATGAAAGCAAATATATATTTTTTTAGTTTGTTCTGGTATATTTGAGTTACCATCTGGTGCCGTTTCCTTACTCTGATACAATATTGCTCCCATCCATTTCTGATTTTTGTCAAAAATATTCTATTTCTATATCATTGGGCAAAACCACATTTTAATATAAAATTTTACAGTACTTTTGCTGTTTAAATCAGGAAAGACAAAAAAATAAATATATCTTTATATTATCTTATATAATTATGTTTTTTCATGTGTATTCATGTTTTCACTTGCTTTCGTGCTAACAATCTCAATTAGCATTTCTTAATTTCCATGCAAAAAATTCTATTATTTTTTTAAATATTTATTTTTTAGTTGTAGTTGGACATAATATTTTTATTTTGTTTACTTGTTTGTATGTGGTGCTGAGGATAGAACCCAGGACCTCGCACAAGCTAGGCAAGCGCTCTACTGCTGAGCCAAACCCCAGCCCAAATTCTCTTGTTATTGATTAATCTTGGAATGTTGTATTTTGCATTATTTTTGAAAATATTTTTTTAGTTGTAGATTGACACAATACCTTTGTTTTATTTATTTATTTTTATATAGTGCCGAGGATCAAACCCACTGCCTCACAAGTGCTAGGCAAGCACTCTACCACTGATCCACAACCCCAGTCCTTTTGAATTCATTTTTAAAGCTAGTTTTGCTGCATATGAGATTATTGGTTGATATTTGTTGTCATATTTTTCCTTTCCACACTTTGAATATATCATCCTTCTCTCTTCTGACCTCTATATGTCTAATGAGGAATCAATAAGTTACTTAACTTATTGATGTTTCTGTATATGTGATGACTTATTTCTTTTGCCACTTTTAAGGTTTTTCTTCTTTGGTGTTTAAAATTTTTATTATGTATCTGTATGTGGGTTGCTTTGTTTATCCTATTTGAAGGTAATTTGAGTTTCTTAGATATGTAGATTAACACTTTTCTTCAAATGAGGGAGCTTTTCAGCCATCATTTCCTGGAATATTTTGTTCTGCTCTTTCCTCTCTGTCTTGCCCTCCTAGTATTCCTAATTTAGTGTGCTTAATATCATCCCACATTTCTCCAAGGTTATTTTTTTTCCATTTTTCTCTGTTCTTTGGACAGTATTACATCTATTAATCTATCTTCAAGTTCATTGATTTTTTTTTTTGTTCTGCCTGCTCAAGACTACTATTGAACTTTTCCAATAAATTTTTCATTTTGGTTACTGTACTTTTCAACTCCAAAATTTCCACTTGTTTCTTCTGTCTTACAATAATTTCTGGGGGCTGGGGCTCAGTGGGAGAACACTTGCCTAGCATGTGTGAGGCACTGAGTTCAATTCTTAGCACCACATGTAAATAAATAAAATAAAGGTCCATTGAAAACTAAAAAAAAAAATTTTAAATGATTTCTGTATTTTTGCTGGTATTTTCTATTTGACTCTACATTTTCATTCATAGCTTTCTTTACTTTTTAAATCATAGTTTATTAATCTAAGCATATTTATATTAGCTTCCTTGAAGTCTTTGTTACCTCTGACAACTTAGCCCTTTCATAGGCAGCCTCTGCTGCCTTTAGGTGGTAGTGATCTCTTCTTCCTATTATTGTCATTATTATTCCTGCATACGGATAATACCTTCCTTTTTTTCTTTTTTGCATATACTGCAATTTTTTTGAAAACTATACATTTGAGTTCATAGACTGTAGCAACTCTGGATACCAATTTCACTCCCTGATGCTTGGTTTTTGTTTTTGCTTGCTTGTTTAACAACTTGGCTAGGCTATTTTAATGAAGGCTATATTTCCCATAACATGCAATTTTTGTATCATTTTCCTCAAAGGATATCACTATGGGCATACACACAGTCATAGTGGGATTACTGTGGTTTTAGCAGAGATCTCTTTCACTATTTCCGTCTTTGTTAGGCTGTGTGCCTTGGATTACAACCAAGTATCAAGCTCCACTACTTAGACCTGATTTGTCTATCATTTTCAATAATGCTCTTACATAAATTGACCTAAAGTCCATTCTAGTTAAATTTGGGCAGGAATGGTTTTGTTGTCATTGAGGTTTGTTCTTACCCCAAGCACACTCCTCTTAGGTGAATATTTCCTTGCTTCCTTCTAGGAAACAAGACACCCTATGGTTTAACTTCTATCCTCTTACATGTTTATATCCAAAATCTCCATTGTTTCCAAGAGTTTCTTATGTATGATCTTACCCATACTCTGTTCCAATAAAGTTAGCTCCTTTTAGAAATCTTCAGAGATTTCTGTTCTTATGTACTGTCGCCTGTTGGACAAAATGTCTAAGCCACTACTCCAGGCACAGGGCAGTGTTGTTAGCCTCTGACTTTCCAGTGTTTCTTTCCTGAAATGTGTTCTATAAGCTAGGGTGAGGGTGGTTACAGTCTTAGAATTTTAATTGTGCTATGGCTTGTGCAGTTTCCACCCCTAGAATGGAGACTCACTGGAGGAAGGGAACCCTCAGTCTCTTAGTTAAACTGACCAGGAATTGAGCATCTCTAGGTTGGATCAGCTAATAAAAGCAGGCAAACTGTCCCTCTCAGTAAAATATCAGCTTCCTGGAAGATGAAGAGAGACACCTCCCCCTATCTTCATGATCATGACTATTAGGAATAGAGCTTCCAGGAAATAGGGCTAGGAAGGAGGGAGGGTTGAGGAAGTTAGTAGGTCACAAATAAAGTGTCATGTACTCTGCTTTTACTGATTTTTAGGTTTTCTTGGATATGTTTATTATAATATTTTTGGTGCCAGCAGGGATTGAACCCAGTGGCACTTATGTGCTTAACCACATCCCCCAGCCCTTTTTTATTTGAATTTTTATGTTTGAAGAAGGGTCTAGCTTAGTTGCTTGGGTCTTTGCTAAATTGCTGAGGCTATTTATGAACTTGTAATCCTCCTGCCTCAGCTTCCCCAGTTGCCAAGATCACAGGAGTGTGCTGCTGTATCCAGCCTTGAATGAGTATTTATTTGCCTATATGTTCTTAAGACAACAAATGTCCAGCTTTACTTTGTTTTCATTAGTTATCCTTGTTTCACCAGGGGATAGGTCTGTGGAGACTTCATGCTGCTCATCAGCAAATATTATCAGAAGAAGAAAACTGAAAGGTCTCCACAACTCATGTAAGAATTCAGTAAGCTCACTTTAAACTGTAGAAATTATTGTGGGGAGTCACAAGGGAGAAAAAAATGTTGGGAGAAATCAAAGAAGGCTTCATGGAGGAGGTGGCACCTGAAGATGACTTAAAATACAGGTGTATAATGAAGGAGAATTTAATGTAGAGGGTATACTGTCAATTCACTCATTTTTCAGTAAATATTCATTGGGCTCACAATGCGCTAGACACTGTTTATAGGTACTGGATATATAGCAGTAAAAAAAAACACAGATAAAAATCTCTGCCTGAATGGAAATTAAATTCTGGTGGTGGTAGAAAACAGAAAAGAAATGTAATATATAAGCAAAGGGCATAATGCAGAAAATGATGCTATGACAAAAATAAAACAGGATAAGTGACATGGAGGAGGGCAATATCACTTACTGAAAATTTCATTTAAAATATGTTATACAAGAAGACAAAAAGAGGGTGAGGAAAGAAACCCATCCTATATGTGAAACTGAGTGTTCTATGCAGAATTAACAGGAAGTTCAAAGGCTTCAAGACAGGAGCATACCCAAGAGCGAACAGCAAAGAGACCAGTATGAGCATGCTTGATGCAAGAGGAAACAATCATTGAGAGGGTCAGAGTCTAAGTATGAGCAAGTGTGTAATGGCAGAAAGTTGTGGTATGTTTTTTTTAAAAGGGAACCATACAACATGGTTTGTGCCCTAGAATCTCTAGAAAGGATAAAATACTAAAAGGCATAGAAAAATGGGTTGGGGCCAAATTGTGAAAAACTTCAAATGTCAGGATAAGTAACACACATTTAAGTCAGTAGGAAAGACAGCTTCATCAGTATTACCCTTCACAATCCAGAGTCATAATGAGGTACTATATATGTCATCTGCTACTTTCTCCTCATCCTCCTCATTTTCTTACCTAAGCCTGAAGTGGGCAAGCAGCAGGAACAAGAATAAGAAGGTGGGTACATGCCAGTAACCATTTTTTCTGACTTTTCCCTTTCCCATCTCAATCCTTGATTGACTTCGTGGTGGGTAGGAGATTCCTGCCTAATATTCCACAGCTTTATTTAACAAAACTAGTTCATATGTTTTACTCCATTGTCAGAAAATTTCTTAAGTCTCAGCTAAATCCCTTTACCTTTGGATGATTCCTTAGAGCCAAGCAACTCTTCCATCAGCTTGGGTTTCTGAAGAAAGTGAGAGAAAAATAAGCCTCAGACTGAAAAACCTCTGTCACCCACAAAGAAAGGAAGTCAATATTTATTTATTTTTATAATCACCAAGAAACCCCTTGTCAAAGGAAAGTCAGATATCTCTAAGCATCAGCACATTTGCCAGAAAGGGTGAAGTCGGTTATAAACAGCCTTCTAAATCAATTGATTGGAGTTTGGGCTTTTATCACTAAAAGAAGAAAATCCTTTGCATTAAAATAAAAGAAAATCCTAATCATAGAACAAAAAGAATTCAGAGCTTTAAAAAGCACCCGACACTTAAGGAAATGGTTTTTACTATATCAGGAGCCAATGCTATTTCTATAATGATGCTTTAAATTGGACTTGGAATTCAAATAGCAATGTTGTACCTTAAGATCTCTGATTTTGACATGAGTATTTTAAAAACACTGAGAAGTTGGAGCCAATCTTAAAGAGAATGAGCTCCATAAGGCAATTACTTATTGCTGATCAACAATCAATAATTGTTGATCAATTGTTTACTCTAGATCAACTTTCTTATGCAGAGCTCTAGCATTTAAAACTGTCCACTGTGACTCCAGCTCATCAGTGGCACAAGGAAAATTGCTCTTTGTTAAGATGCCCTGGCAACATCATGTGATTGTATGTCATCCAGAAGATGCCAAGTATTATTGACATCAATTTACTGTCAAGTATATGATACTACTGTCATTATTAACATTTGAAAATAGTCATATGCATGCTAACTTTTTTGTAGCGAGAATTCTGGATTAGCCAGAACATTGTTTTCCTTAGCCGTACATGATAGCTGATATTTTAACACAGTAAGAATGTTTTATTAGAAAGTATTATTACAGAAACAGAACAAACACCAAGGGTAGATTTATCACTTCATGTCATGGACAGATGGCCTTATAATCTGCTTATACAAAATTTAAATTCCCTACTCTTTAAAAGTGCCTACTTTAGGCAGATTAACTCAAAAACATCAGGAGTCATTTAAAGCCTTCAATAAGAATACCTCCCAACACCCAGCTCTATACCCACCCCAAATATGAATCTTCACTTTTTAGAATATAAGACATCTTGGGGATCTCTGTAACTGTTATTTACTTCCTGTGAAGGTACCAATGAAAACTCACAATGGTCAAAAACATCACTAATGAACTTTCAGAAAATAAAATTTAATTTTGTTGGACATTCATGGCATGCTGGTTCTTTTAGATCACACACATTGAAGCAAAGAAGCAAAGCTTTGTGCAGAGCATATTAGGGTAGAAATCAGAAAATCCGAGAAGTTTTTCTGTTGTTGTTTTCCAAATCTTAGATCTGCTATTCATCTGTTCCTTGTTTTGTATCTCTGTTTTTCCTTCTCTAAATTGTCTTGGGAGGAGGAGGTGATGAATATTGTCACCTGACAAGGATATGGTACAGAATAATAATAATAATAAAATTGCCTGCAAAGCATTTAGAATGCCTTGGAGATAAATACCAGCTAGTTACTATTATAGTATCCTTAATAAGCTAAAAATAATAATCAGACACATTTAGAGAAAATGCTGGGTTAACACAAGATGTAGTCTCTCATAGAAGAAAGTATGGGTTGGGATCTTGATATTTTTCTTTCTCTTCTTCCTAGTATCGCCATTCCATCACGAATCACTGCAGACATCCATTCAGAGGTCCTCTGAGTCAATCTCCTTATGTAATGTTCAGGTCTCAAATTTGCTTCTCCTTTTCTTGTCATTGCCACAAGCTCCAGACAGGACAGTGATCCTATGAATTCATTCCAAATCCAAAAAATCATTATCAACTTTGAATCTTTCTAAATTGTTCAATTAGGTGTCAATAATCATAACTTTCCCTTTCATATGCCAAAACTTCATACAAGAATTCTAATACCTTTTTCAGCAATTTAAAACTTTTGCCACTTTACATCATCTTTCACTCCTCTTGTCAGAATTATGGCACAAAATGTTATGCTTTAAATTATTTTTCATGTCACTTCTTAGAATCATCTCTTTTTTTAGCTGAATTAAGAGATTAGGAACATTGGAATAAAATAACCCAGGGACTTTGAAATATACAGTAAGGTGAATTATATTTAATGATACCTTTGATTTATATTTTAATTTTAAATGCACAGATAAAGTGATATCATTAAACATACTTTAACTTTTTATAATAAATCAATAGTACCTTAATTATTATGTTATAAAGTAAGGACACATAAATTATTCATAAATATCTACTGCAAATTGAATTTTTAAAACTAGTTTTATTTTCCATATTCTGGTCTCATCTTAGTCACTAGTGGAAAATAGTCCATTTCACAGCCACTGCTAATATGACACAGTTGGCAGTCTTTACTCTGAATAGGCTTAAGACTGAATGAAAAGAGAAATGTCAATGTTGTGGAATATAGATCAGATGAGAACATACTTCCAGCGAAATTGAGCATTTATACAATGACAGAATAAGAAATGAGTTCTCAAAAAAGTTTCATTATAAAGAGAATTTAGACATCCGATATTTTAGAATTTGTTTTTTGAGGTTTTAATGATTTTATGCCTTTTTCTTTTTTAACTCAATGTGATAACATCACACTAAGAATCTAAAGATGTGTCTGTCTCTCCCTCCCTATTTGCTCCAGTTCTGTTGTGCACTTATTCCTATCCTCCAAGGGCCTAGGTGAGCACAGAACTGTCACTTTATACCTAGTTAGGTGTGAAGAATGGCCAAGGGTGAGGACCAGAAATCAGTGGTCCCATGGAAGCTGTAGATTCAGTCTCTTCAAGGTCATGATTTTGTTTCTCTGGTCTTCTCTAAGGCTGGTGCATAAATATAGATGAGACAAAGGCCCTATTTAGCCCCTTTCTGTGGTGTCAGTTGCTGTGCCACAGAGGCACTCTCATTGTATCACTACCAGAGGTGGAGGGAAATCCTCACCAAAATGATCAGTTTGATTCTGCTTTTATTTTCTTTTGGTAACCAGACCCCAGAAACCTACCCAACCCATACATTGCCCAAGGGTCCCCCATTTAGTCGCCTCACCTGGGCCCTCTTTTGCCCACCAGGACCCCACACTTCCACCCATTTTCCTGTTCTTCTAATCCTTCAAATTTGACTTCTCTTTGGTCCTCCTCTTGGATCTTTACTCTTATAAACTGTGAAGGTGCTTCAATGGTAATGGGCTGCTGAAAGGTAGCAACATTTGAATATAAACAGAGACCTCTGCTTCATTCCTTAAGAAGAACCCAGTAATGTCCAGCTCTATGGCAAGCAGGGCAGTTGTGTAAGGAGTCATAATCATATCTCTCACAGTACTAAGTTACCCAAGGACACACAATGCAACAACAGATCAGATATCCCCTGCCTGATCTCTTACTAAAAGGAACACAGTCTGAAAGATGTTAGTATCTGACAAAAGGAAAATAATTTAGTCATATTGGAGAAAATTAGTGAACTTGAAAAACTTTCTCTCACTTATTTTAAGGCAGGTTTGGCTTTTTATGGGGGGGGGAGGCATAATCTTTGTGATTAGGACCTCTAAAGGACTTGTCCCTGCCCATGGCTGGCCAAGAAAAGATAGAGTGTTAAAGCCTTTGCCACAAACCTCCCTCCTTTATAAGGTCAAGCATGGAGCTAGGATGCAGGGAGGAGAACATGAGTTGTAGCTCATGGGGCGCAGTGCAGACAAAGAAACAATATGTCTAGAAATTTTTAAAAATGAATAATATTCCATTGTCTAAATGTACCATAGTTTCTTTGTCAATTCTACCTACCAGAGGATATCTTGTTTGCTTCCAATTTTCAGCATTTCAGTTTTTTTTAAAGGCTGGGCATGGTGTCACATGCCTATAACCCCAGCAGCTCAGAAGGCTGAGGCAGAAGGATCATGAGTTCAAAGCCAGCCTCAGCCACTTAGCAAGATGCTAAGCAACTCAATAAGACCCTGTCTCTGAATAAAATACAAAACAGGGCTGGGGATGTTACTCGGTGGTCGAGTGGCCCTGAGTTCAATCCCTAGTACCCCCAAAAAAACTTAAAAAGAAAAACCTGTAAACAACCATGTGCAGGTTTTTGTGTAAACATTTTTCCGATTCCTTTGAGTAAATACCAAGGAGATTATCACTGAATTATATAATATTTTAAAAATATTTTTTAGTTGTAGATGGACACAATATTTTTATTTTGTTTATTTTTGTTAGGTGGTACTGAGGATTGAACCCAGTGACTCATACATGCTAGGTGAGTACTCTACCACTCAGCCACAACCCCAGCCCTGAATTATATAATGATATATGTAGTTTTTTTAAAAAAAGAATTTAACCTTTATTTTTATTTATTTTTTACATGGTGCCAAGGACACATTGCATCACCTGTGCTAGGCTAGTGTTCTGCTACTGAGCTACAACCCCTGTCCCTATATATAGCTTTGTAAGGAACTACCACACTGTCTTCCCAAGTGGCTGAGCCATTTCATATTCCCACCCCAATGAAGGAAAGGTCCTGTTACTCCACATTTCCACCCACATTTGGTGTTGTGGATTTTGGTAATTTTAATAGTGTATAAGTAGTACCTCATTGTTGTTTTAATTTGTATTTCCTTGATATATAATGTAGTGCATCTTTGCATACATTTATTTAACATCTGTGTATCTTCTTTGATGATGGGTCTATTAAGGTTTTTGCACCATGAAAGCTACAATATTAAACAGAATGGTCAAGGTAGGACCACTTTTAAGGTATCATTTCACTTAAGACCTATAGCAAGAGATAAAAAGATAAATATGGATGTCTGAGGGAAGAGCATCTTATGTAGAAAAGCACAGCAAATGCAAAGACTCTCAGGTAGGATTATGCCTGATATATTCAGAGAACGGCCAGGAAGGCAGTCTAGCCCAGAATTGTGTTAGGGAGGGAGAGAGTAATAGGATGTCAGAGAGGTAAGGGGAGAAGTTGGATCATATAGGACCTTGTGGGTCATAATAAGGAATTTGGCTCTTACTCAGAGTGACATGAGAAGTCACTGAATAGTTTTTTTAAGCAGAGTAATGACATGACATGCATTTTAAGAGGCACTCAGCAGCTATATTGAGATAGAAAGAGGAGAAAGGGCAGAAGTAGCAATCCAACCAAGAGATAATGGTGGCTTAGACTAGAATGGTAGCTGGTTATTATATATTTACATATATCAGATGATGATAAATATTTGGGACAGTACAACTTTAGCATAAGAGGAAAAGAACATTGGGATAGGGTCAGAGTAGGATTTTCAAGGAAGTATGATATTCATAGGACCCACTGTAGGAATAGAGGATAATATTGTAAAAAGAATAACCCAGGTTATATGCATTTATTAATGTCAAAATGAACACCACTAATAAATATAACTATAATGCACTAATAAATAAAAAATAATAAAACAGAAAAGCCATTTTGGGGGAAAAAAAGCCCTTGCAGGGCTAACTCAGTTAGTTGTTCTTGACCCTATTTGTGCATTGTGACCTCGTCAAGAGAGAATTTTTTTAAGTGAAAGAAAAAAATCCATTCCCCAGGCCCCATTCCAGATTGATTAAATCTGGAGGATTGGAGTCTGGGTTTTAATATGTTTTAGTGCTCCGCAGGTACACCTAAAGCATATCCAAGGTGAGAGCCACTGACCTAGATACATGTATGCACCTGCCACTCAACTTTAAGAAGAGCCCAGTTGAGTTCGGCTTCTGAGAATACTATTGGCTCAGTTGATGCCATTGCCTGGATCATGTGATACATAACCTAGAATATTCCTACCATTCAAGAACTTCCAAATCACTTCCAAATTGCTGCCACCCTTTCCAAATATTGATTTCCAATCAAGTTTGCTTTTTTGAAGCCATCTAATTTCAAACCTGGTCTAAAGATGCCCTTTTTATCAATCTCTCCTGCTTCTCTACCCTATACCATGCATCAAGAATGCTTCCTCTAAGAAGCTCTGGTCACTTAATGCACATTGACAGAATGTTCCCCTTACCCCATCTGCCACCATCTATACTTCAAGCTTAAAATATAACTCAGAGGTGATTTCCTTTATAAAAGCAGTGTTCAGCAATGGTACTCAATACTGGTTGCATACTAGAATCACTAGGGAAAATTTCTAAAAAATTCCCAGGCTCATTCCTTTTCCCAGACCAATTAAATCAGAACATATAGAGTGGGACCCAGAGGTCAGCACTGGGAAAATCTCCCTAACTTATTATAATGTACAGAGTTGAGAATCACTGTGCTACATCTATGATTTTAATATATGTCCTCTAACTTTACATTTCACTTTGTTGTTTAAAATCTATTTTTTACAGTTTACCTAACAAGCAAGATGAAAAACTCTTATTCCACAAAATTATAACCTTAATGATACTAACAAACTAGGATGTATCATAGATGGGATAGTGGAACAACTTCCTTGGGTAAGGTCAATAAAGGGTACATTTTTGTTAGGAAATTTAAAAACAATAATAAAACTGAAAGTCAGTTTGCTTTTTCATTATCATCCTGTGCCAACACTTATACACAATACTAATGGTAAAATCTCACAAGGCAGATGGCTCTTACTGCCCTCCCCTCTTTCTATGCCACTTCTAAGAGAGAATCATTTTCAGAAGCAGGTGGGGGAGGGGGGACCATCACTATTACTGTAATTCTGAAATGCAGAGAACACGAAAGACATCTCTGCATAAAGAAAATGTTTCAAAGTTGTTAATTTAATGTAGGGAATGCATTCTTTAATTATTATTCTGGTTTTGCATAATAAACTGCCCCCATTTCTGCAAAAATAGTGATATTTGAATAAAAGCACATTATATGTGTTACATATGCTATACACACACTCTGTACACTGATGTAGTAAACAATGGATTGACACACAGCATCCATTCCTACCTCATTCTGGTGTGCCTTCCTGTACAACAGATAATAAAAGACAAAAAAACAAGGTTCTGGAGACAAATTAGGAAATTTTAAATGAAGTATGAATACCTTCTTGCCACTTTGACCATTGCTAATCACCAGAAGCAAGATCTGGAAACCTTGGGTCTTGCTGCCAGCAACATTTGTGTCCAATCTTGATTTTGTTTGAGATTTGGTTATAATAACAGCAGTGAATACCTTATTTATAGATTCCAGATACAGTCCTCAAGACAAAATTCCAGTTGTAGCCTCTTCACTGGTGTCATTCATCAACTTTCTGAATGTTGAGGAGTTAGCAGTACCCAATGAGCCAGGCTGACAGTGTTAATCAGAGTTCTTGCTAGATGCCTAGCCTAAAGCCCACTTCTCTAGCCAAGAAATTTGTAAGCACCAGATTCCCTGTAGTCAAATATTTTATCTTTGGTGCTAAAATAGCTATATGGAAGAAAGAAAGAAGGAAAGGAAGGAAGGAAGGGAGGGAGGGAGGAAGGGATAGATAGATAAAAGGAAGGAAGGAAGGGAAGGAAAGGAAAGG
>NW_026000261.1:9996046-10008596 GCF_001458135.2 Marmota marmota marmota
ACACACACACACACACACACACACACACACAAAGGTAAACTATAAATGGATTGAAGAGTGATCAGAAGGGAGTATGGGGTAGGGGAGGGAGTATTAGGGATTGAATTGGAGCAGATTGAGTTTCACAACTTTGTGGTAATGTCTGAGTGTATCCTGGTGTTGTATATAACTAAAAAAATTTTTTAAATAGCTAGAGTGGCTCCGTTGAATGCAAACAAAACACTAACTGATACAGTATTTGGCACCAACCATTCAACACATATTTATTGAGCAATTATGACAGTGAATAAGACAAGCAAAAACCCCTGCCTTATAGTTTACATTCTGAGAGAAGTATACAAAGAATAAAAAATACATTCTTGAAAAGCAAATGATATAATGCCCTAGAAAGTGATAATGACGTCAAAGTAAAATAAGAGGGATAAAGAGCACCAGGATCTAGAACAGAATGAAATTTTAAATGAAGTGGATATAGTATTCTTTATTAAAAGAGTACCAATTTTTAGATTCCAAATAAGTGATATCATCAACTATGTCTTTCTAAACCTGGTTTATTTCACTTTTAATTTATTACACTTGTTATGTATTTATTTTATTCTTTTCAGTTATATACAATACCAGGATATACCCTGACACAATCACAAAACATGGAACATAACCTGTTCCAGTTCAGTCCCTAGCACTTTCCCTCACTCCCCACCATTGCCCACCTCCCTCCACTCCACTAATTACACTTTTTATTTCTAAAAAAACACCTTACTTACAGAAATCTTATAAGTTGATGAAGGTCATCCTACCTTGCTGAAATATTCCATATCATCACCCTTTAAAGCCAGATTCAGGGAAAGGATTATGCAAAAATAACTCCAAGATTCTTCTAATTTGTATCAGTAGAAACTTGAATAAAATATATGCAGGAGTGGTTCTAATAATGCTAAAGAAGGAAACAAACACAATTTAGATTTGTAGAAATGGATACAACTAAAATAATTTCTGGAGTCAACATGCTATCTAAGTGATTTATCAAAACCAATAAGGATAGAAGCTCTGGTAAAATTCATGGACTTCCAATTGAAACCTTAGAAATTCGCACACTGGGATTCAGGGTGAATTGGCAGTAAAACATCTTACATACAGATTGCACCTTACTTTTAAGTCATTTTGGTGACTCAGAATATCTCAGTCCTAACAATGTAAGATTGCTAGTGTTCATAAATGTCTGGAAGAAGCAACACAAAATGCTCCAGAAAATAAGATATAATTTGGAGTGTCACACTATTTCTAAAGCAAATATAAGTATCAAATGTGGCATACATGAAAGATGAACCAAAACAGGTGACTTGAACAAGGAGCAACAGCAATAACAGAACACAGAAACTAAACTGCAGGGCTCCAGATGCTATGCATAGGTATAAAAATAAGTATGTTTACTGATTTTTAGGTGATAAGAAAAAGATAGGTAATAGAGAACATAGCCAATTTTTTAAAAGATAGAAGTTATAGATGTAAAATAGGCTATGGTTGAGAATAAGAAGTAGTGGTTGGGTTAAACAGAGATGAGATGCCACAGAAAGAGAAGTACTGAACTGAATATAGTTCTAAAGAAAATATCTAGAAAGAGGTATGGAAAGTAAAAACTATGGGGAAATAAAAGGGTGGTCAATTCTGCTTCTGAGTATATACCAAACAGAAAATGCATGCATATGCATTGAGATTATATATATATAAATGCTCATTGACACCTTTTTGAAACAGTAGTGTTGTGGTTTAAATGTGTGCCTACAAAATTAATATGTTGAAATTGAATCCCCAACGTGTTGTCTTGAGCGGTAGGGACTTTGGTAACTAAATAGGTCATGAGGGTAGCGACCCAATGAATAGGATTAGTAACTGTATTCATTTATTTTGTGATGTTATGAAAAAAATACTACAGACTAGGTGGTTTATAAAGAACACACATTTATTTCTCATAGTTTGAAGGCTAAAAAGTCCAAGATCATGGTCCCAGCATCTGATGTCTATGAAGGGCTTTTTTGCTGTGACTCACATTAAGAAAGGTAGTAAATAAAAAGGAGATGAATGTTGTGCCTTTGCATAGCAGAGGAACAAGAAAGGATAAACCCACTTCCACAGGCTTTTTTTTTTTTAAATGGAATTTATCCATTCAAGAGGACTCTGGCTTAATGACCAAAACACATTATATTAAGCTCTACCTCCCAATACTGTTCTGTGGAGATTAACTTTCAATGAGTTCTATAAGGGATAAAACATTCAAACCACAGCACTGACCTTATAAAAGGACCTGAGCGAGTATTTGTTTGTTTGTTTTGTTTTTAGGTTTTATTTGTTTGTTGCCCATTTGCCCTTCTTCCATGTGAGGAACAGCTGGAAGATACCACCTCAGAAGCAAAGAACAAGTCCCTACCACCTACCAAATTGTTATCTTGATCTCAGACTTTTCAGCTGCCAGAACCATGAGCAATAAATTTCTGCTGTTTATAAATCACCCAGTCTCAGATATTTTGTTAAAGCAGTTTGAACAAACTAAGAAAAGTACCAAAGAAACTCAGATATTTTCCAACATAATGAATAAATTATAGTATACTCACAGAGTGAATACAATACAATGAATATACACTGTAGTTATATATGACAACATGGAGAAGTATCACTACTCCAACAATGAGTAAAAGAAACCAGACAAGTAACTCATACTCCTATTTAAAATATACTATTAATATATTCATTTAAGTAATACTAAAAACATGTAAAATTATGTGATTAGGTATGCATGTTGAAGTAATAAAATTATAAATAAATATACAGAGATACATAAAAAGTAACATGATAATTGAACTTTGTTGGGAGGAAGAGGTATTTGAGAGATTCCATGCAGAGGATTTCTAGAATGTAGGCCATGCTCTATATTGTAATCTGCATGATTATTCTACAAATGTTCATGTTATAATATCTCACTAAGGTGTACATTTCTGTGTTATGTACTTTTCTAAGTATATATTATATTCCTCACAAAGAATGGGTTTTAAATG
Organism: Marmota marmota marmota; assembly: GCF_001458135.2. NCBI lineage: Eukaryota > Metazoa > Chordata > Mammalia > Rodentia > Sciuridae > Marmota > Marmota marmota. Next base: position 9,999,097 of record NW_026000261.1, read on the forward strand.
AGCACCACATACAGTGGTTGTGGTGTGTATATAAAAATGTGAGATCCACAATAGAAATCTGCTCCCTTAATTTCAATAAGAATTAAGATTTCAGTTGAGCATGGTGGTGCACAACTGTAATCCCAGTGACTCAGAAGGCTGAGACAGGAAAACCAGAAGTTCAAAGCTAGCCTCAGCAACTCAGTGAAATCCTGTCTCTAAATAAAATATGAAAAAGGGCTTGGGATGTGGCTCAATGGTTCAGGGTCCCAGGGTTCAATCCCTAGTATAAAATAAATAAATAAATGAATAAAGATATCAACAGTGGCAGATACAAAGTGGTAACACTTAATGAACAGAGACAAAGTGAGCATGCTTACTGTAATAAGTAGCAGAGTTAGAGTGTTATGCAAATGGTTTGACATGAGGAAGATATTGGTAGTAGCTAGATACATGAGGTCCTTGGATTAAAATACAAGTAATCAAGTAAGGTGATACTGGATCTATATAAGATTATGGTCCCTTCATCAATCCCCAAATCTGAGTCAATTCACAGATCAAGAGACTCTTCTGAAAAAAATCCTATAATACCACCCCGAAATATACACTGAACATCTTTCTCCCTAGCTTTACCAATGGGACCTTTGGGCTACTTATCAGAATAACTGTATACTGGAGAAAGATAAGTACCTATAACCTTTAGGAATCACTGTATACTGCCTTTGAGTAACATTAATTAATAGGGCTCCATAAAGCCACTGTAGTCTACTAGTAAGTACAAAGACTTCACAAAATCAGATGACAAAATTGAATTTTGGCCATCTCACTGTTTGTTGGTACAGTGGATCTACAAAAACATTCTGAGGTTATGTCTTAGTTCCTTTCAAAATGCAAAGTTGGAATTATTCCTTGGCAAATGACATAATACCAACATTGGCTTCCTAACCTATAAAGCCAAGGGCTATTATGGACAGAATGGCAAAGTAAAAACCTGAAGAATTACACTTGGTACAAAAGTAATATGATATTCCTGGGAGAAGCACAAAGAATAGTGAATGACACTATCAAAGATATGTTTAGGGATTGTGATTCCTATCACATTCCATTTAAGTAGTCTATTTTGCCTTTACTGAAGAGAAGGATCATAGAGACTGACAGTGAATTATCTTTAGCTTAATCAGTGAGAAGCTTCAATTTACAGCTGCTGTTCTAGATGTAGTCTTTAAAAGAGATTGGTGCAAATCAACACAGTCCCTTGCACCTGGTATGCAGTTATCAATCTGGAAAATGTGTTTTTATTACTGTACCACTATGCAGAAAAGACCCAAAACAATTTTCATTAACCTGACAAGAACCACTCTTACATATTCACTATTTTATTTCAGGGATACATTGATTTTCTGTCATAATTTAGTATACAGTGACATGATCATCCCACAGAATGTCACACTAGTGAATATTATTGACAACATTATGTTGATAGAATATGATGAGCAGATATCCCAAATGTCTTAGTGGGCAAGAGATAAAACCCATAAAAATCAGGGATTTTCTACTTCAGTGAAAATTATGGAGACCCATTGGCCAAGGATATACTGAGGTATCTTTTCAATGAGGAAGATAAGTCTCTATATCTCACAATCCCTACCATTAACAAAGATGTGGGGATTTCTTTGTTATTTGGTGGAAGCCTATAATTGAATGAGTTGGTTTGACCCATTTTATCAAGTAACTGGTAATTCTGCCAACTTTGAGAGTCTCAGCTCCAGTGGTTAGACTGCAGAAAAAGCAGCTCAATCACTTGGGCATATGACCAAAACACTCAATGAAAACTTAAAAATACCTAAAAGCAAACAGAATGAAAAACTATATTAAAAAAACTTGTAGAATGTAATAAAATGTATTTTGAGGGAAATGTATACCTGTAACAAAAAGGAAGTTTTTGAGAAATACATAGCTTCACAAGAGAGTTATCAAAAAACAAAAGAATAAACCAAAAGAAAGTTCAAGAGACAATAAATATGAGACCAAAAACTAATGAAATAGGGGGAAAAAAGAGAAAAAAAATTTAGTAGGTCTTGCTATAAAAAAATAGTAACAAAATAGAAAAACTTCTAGAAGACCAACATTTTTGAAAACTGGAGAAATGGAGAAATTCCTGGGAAAATACAATTTATACAAAAGTATTCAAACAGAATTTTTAAAAACAATTAAACTATCTTAACAGCTATTTTAAAAATTCAAAGCAGTGGTTAAAATCCTCCTACAAAGGAAACCCTAGGCTAAGAATATTTTATAAATGAATTCTATTGAGGTTTCAAGAAAAACATAATCCAAATTTTTAAAATACTTTCAGATAATAGAAAAACAAGTAATTTCATCCAAACTATTCTGCAAAGCAAGTAAGTAGACTTTGACACCAGAATTTAAAAAATTATGAGAAATAAAGATTATAGATCCATTTAACTTATGAATGGGTGTAAAACTCCTAAGAGAATATCAGCTTGATTTAAACACAACAGCAGATATAAAAGATTATATGTATATACATATACATACACACATATATACATACATACATACACACACATATAAATTTAAAAAGCAGAAAATATATTCCAGGTATGCAAGGATGGCTTAGAACATCCATAAATGCAAATTATCATGTTAACAGATGAATTTTAAAAAACAATACGATCATTTCAGTAAAGAAGAAAATTCTCTCATCGAAACCATTTTTGAGGGGCTAGGGTTGTGGCTCAGTGGTAGAGCACTTGCCTAGCATGTATAAGGCACTGGGTTTGATCCTCAGCACTATATATAAATAAAAAAATAATACTCATCAACAACTAAAAATATTTTAAAAATAAAAATAAAAACCATTTTTGATAAAATAATACTCTTGTTAAATTAGAAATGGAACCAATAAAAGTATCTGTAAAATAATCTAAATACTAGCATTATCTTAAATGAACAAACATTGGAAGCATTCCATTTAAAATCAGGAATGAGATCAGGAAACACATTATTACCACTTTTTTCAATATTTTACCTTTAGTCTTTTCCTGTGTAATAAAACTTTATTAGATCTAAAGATTAGATATAAAGATTGGAAAGGAAGAAACAAAATTATGATTGCTTGCAGATTTGTAGATGATGTGATAATGTCTATAGAAAACCCAAATGATGTATCTTTGCATTATTAGAAACAATAGAAGACATTAGCAAAATGGCTGCACAGAAGATTCATTTGAATTTCTATTCACCAGCAAGAAACCATTGAAAATGTACTTAAAGAAAAGACATAATTTGTAATAAATAATATCAAAGATGTCAACTATCTAGGAATAAATCTTATAAAAGATATACATATTTTAAAGACCTAAATAATTTAAATATGCTCTTTTTTTGGACAGGGATACTTAATATCTTAGAGATGTTGGTTTTCCATAAATAGATGTAGAAATAAAGTCAATGCAATTTAAATTTATATTTCAAATATGTTTTCTTGTGGCATGATAATTAGAAAATTTATGTGGAAGATAAAAGGGCCAGTAGTAGCCAGAATACACTTGAAGACAGAGAGTAATTTGGGGGTATTTCCTTGTAGGATAATGGACATTACTATAAAGCTATAATAGTAAAATAGTACAGTATGGAACAGGGATAGATGAAATGACCATACCAAAACCAGACTCACCCATAATATAAGACAAAGATGGCACATGTGCTCAATAGGGAAAGTAGGGGCTATTTAGGAAATGAAGGTGGTAAGATAGTTACCATTTGGAAAAAGATTAAATCATCCCCGGCTTCACACCACATCCCAAAAACATCTTCAGATAAATAAAGGATTTAAAAGTCAAAATAAAACTAAAAAAAAATCTTTATAGAAAGCATAGTTGAAAATCATTTTGTCAATGAAGTAGTAAAATATTTCATTTTATTTTAAAATTTTATTGGTGCATTATAATTACACATAATAATGGGATTCACTATGGTATATTTATCACTGAACACCATATATTTTAGTCTATTTGATTCCCTCTTACCTTCCTTCTCTCTCTTCTTCCCTCCCCTGATCTCCAGACTATAGTCTACTAGGTGTTTGTCAACAGATGAATGGATAAAGAAAATGTAGTATATATACCCAATGGAGTTTTACTCATCCATAAAATACAAAATTATGTCATTTGAAGGAAAATAGATGGAACTAGACAGCATCATGTTAAGTGAAATAAGTCATCCTCAGAAAGACTAGTGTTCTAGGTTTTCTGTGTTTTCTCTCATATGTGGAAGCTAGAGACAAAAAGGGAAAGAAAAGAAACCTCATAAAAAATCAGGAAATATTTCCTCACAAGACACTGAAAAACAATATTTTTAACTATTTCCAAACTCTTTTAAAAATACCTTAAACAAAGTATGAAAGTCCAGGCATGGTTGCACACTCCTGTAATCCCAGTGGCTTTGGAGGCTGAAGAAGAAGGATCTCAAATTCAAAGCCAGTCTTAGCACCTTAGCATTGCCCTGAAAATCTTAGAGAATCTGTCTCAAAATAAAAATTAAAAGGGCTGTGGGCTATGGCTCAGTGGTTAAGTGCTTCTGGGTTCAATCTGTAGGTAGGTATGTAGACAGGAAAGAAGGAGAGAGGGAGGGAAGGAGGAAGAAAGAACATACACAGAAATTCTATATACCACAAGAGAAACTCAAACAATGTATTAGAAGAAGTGGACAAAGGACATTTAAAAGAAGAGGAACCACATAAGACCAAAATACATATGAAGAGAGTTTGACATTAGTGGTGTTGTAAAAATGGAAAACAAGACATTAATGCCATACCAACTTATACACATTTTACTAGCAAAAATAAAGTCTGACAATACATAATGTTGGAGATGATGTGAATCCACCACATGGCTTACACATTGCTTCTAGGTATTAAAATTTGTTCAACCAGTTTGAAAAAAACAGTTCAACTTTACTTGTTAAAATTGAACATTTATATAACTTATGGTTTTGCAATTTCACTCCTATATATGTACCCAAGATAAATTTAAAAAGCATACTGATCACAACATGAAAAGTTTGGAAATGACCCTAATGCCCATCAGTGAGAGAAATATTAAATTAATATTAAATATTTAAATATTAAATTAATTAAATATTAGATTAATATAAACCAGTCAAAATGAAAGAACTACAACAACACACAGAAATGTGTGACTTTTAGCAAAATAATGTTAAGTAAAAACAAAATAAATACAAAAAATTATATGCATCCTGATACCCATTGTATAAGGTAAAACACAACTAAAATTTTAAAGTATACTCTTTAGGAATATATTTCCATGTAATAAAACTATATAAAATGGAACAAGAGAATCATGAAGAGGTGAAATATGCTGGTACTGTTTCAGATGGAGGGAAATAAGAGGGATGACAGGATGTAATGTGAGGAAGGTTAATTTCAAGGTCCTACCTTTTGTTTTGGGTGGTTGAGTGGAGAATCTTATTACATTGTTAAAAACTATACTTAACTAAATAACCAATAAATACATACATACTACAAATGAGGGAGAGATGAGACTGTGTCCCCCAAGTCCAGCAAAAGATAAAATTAATAGAAGACTACAGAAATCCAGTACTAGTAGAACTAAGAACTTATGTTTCTCAGGAATGTTCTTAGGTCTTCTCACAAACTAAAGAGCTCCGACCTCCAGACATTTGACTAATAGCAAAAAAACATAGAGAAGTTAGAAGAAGCAATAATTTATAAATGCTATAAAACCCTGATCTTATAACCAGTTTCAAAATGAGAACTGCAGTAGGTACCCATTTTTTCTACCTTGCTTACACATAGATACATATACATATTTTCCTTTTCCCCAACTATTTTATATATAATGTGTTATAAGTAATTAAGTTCATAATACTCTTTAAGTTAGATTATACCAAGGTGAAATGATGACAAAATCATAAGATGAATGATCATTATTTAGAGATAGATTTGGTGACTGATTATACCATGGATCTTCCCTCTTTTGCTAGAACATGGCCATCGTTTTGTTGAGAAAGAGTTGCACATATCAGTCATTGCTGATTTTTTGGAAGGTTATGTATGGAAAGATAAAGATATATAATTTTTGGTAGCACAAAAAGATGGTGAATCTGCTGGATTGAACTCAACACTCACTCTGACCTCCTCTTACCATGCTTTCCTGTATTTCCCAGTATGGAAAAAATAAAAATTATATTTCTGAGACTGCCTTACAGTTGTTTCACCAATTAGATGTACTTTCATGAGATTTAGAAGCAGAAGTAATTTTATCATTTTTCTGCAAATGTTTTGATTGTCATTGCTGGCAAGAAAAGTTTTCAAGACTTTGGATTTTTCTGGACCAGTATTCTAGTGTCCATTAGCTTAATTGTTGTTGAGAACTAATTATATTGGTGATAGAGGATGGACTTAGCCGTAGATGCCCTGGCACCAAATTCATGGGGTTTACACAGCTGTAGTAATGGTGATTTCCCAATTCCTCAAGCAGAGCCCTCAACAGTTCCAGTGGAAGGGTTTTGATTCCCTGCCTTCCTGTTATGAGCAGAGGTAGCATATAATTTAGCAGACCAGTTCCACAGTGTTATTCTGAGATCAATATCTGGAGGCCCAGTTTAGAACTCATTTTTCTGGACCCTGCCAATATATTTGAAAGACTCCACTCCCTACTTTAAATACCTAGAAAGGACAGTGGTTTTTTGTTTCCTATAACTAAACCCTAGCTGATAGAGTTGTGTTCTTGAGAAATAAACTTTACAGGAAGTCCTTATTTTCTTATTGAAGAAAAACATAGTACAAGAAAATCACAGTTTAATTTTGATTGAATTTCAGGGGTTGTTTGGCTTACAAAATGTTAAATTTAAATTTTTCTCTAATGCCCAGCTTATCTATCAAGCTTTTAATTATATATGCAAACATGTTTCCATAAAATAAATAATTAACCACATGACAAAGAGAAATTCTGCTCCAAATATTTATGGGTTTATAAATTACACTTGTCATTTAAACTAAGCCTTTAAAATACAGGCATTTTCACTAAAATAAACTGAATTAAACTTAGTCTAATATCAGTTTATATTTATCAAGGGCTTGTTCTGAGCTGAACAATTTTCTATCATCTTGCTTTCATTATTTTCTCCTTGCTAAGAAAACAGCATCCTTGCCTCCCAACAATAAACTAATCAGAAATTATTATTTTTCTTTTTGAGACAGTCTCACTATGTTGCCCAGGCTTGTCTCAAATTCCTAGGTTCAAGCAATCCTCCCACCTTAGCCTCCCAAGTGCTAGAATTACAGGTATGCCTGGCAATGTGAGATTATTTTAATGAATAAAGCATACACAGGTGTTTTTGCAGCTTGACAAGCTGTCATCTTCTATGGATTTGGACTCATTTCTAGATCTAGTTAAATTACCACTAGAAGTATCAGAAAAAAATGCAAAGTAAATAAATTCCTACTTGTATGTTAATAATAGGAAATGCAGCCCCACTCCATAAGGATTGTTCTATAATGGGTTCATATAATGCTATTATAGTTAAATATTCTAATTTCTAGAAATACATTTCCCAGTGACAAATGGAGGGATACATTTTATCTCCAAACTCTCCTCTTCTCTTCATCTCTACTTCTACTACCCTCTTACAAACTTCTCTCATTTCTCATTTTGTTTTCTACTGCTGCATCTTAACAGGTCTCCCTTTTTTATACTCTTTCCTTACAATCTACTCTTCTCCCAGTAGCCAGAGTGACCTTTATTAATGGCTAAATCGACTCATACCCTACCCTTCTTGAAATTCTTTAATTCTTTCTCTCTGCACTGAAGACAATAATTCTACATCCTTAACATAGGCCAAATGATCCTTGATGTTCAGGTACCTGCTAAATCTCTAGCCTTACTCTGAGGCTACTTTGCCATCTTAATATCTCCATTCTGGACTTGTATTTACTTCCTTGAATACCTAGATCCTTTCCCATCACAATGCCACTCCAGCTGCTATTTCCTCTGCTTAGAACACTCTCCCTGTAACGTTCACATTACTGGGTCCTCTTCATCTTTTCACAATCTGAAATATCACTTCCTCCAATAGGCCTATTCTTTCTCTTTGGACTCTGTGCTCTTCCTTCATAACCCATATCACAGTTGTGTTTATGTACTTGCTTGAGTTGACTTTTTCTTTCTCTCTCACTAGACTTTAAGTCTCATTGTAGTAAGAATGGAGGACTCTGATTCCTTCACATGCTGGTATTGTTAGGGCAGAGTGGAGAACTAATGTTCCAATCCCCACCAGGCAGATCTCTGGTTCTCCCACCTCATGGTGTTGGCAAGCTGAGTAAGAAGTTGGTCTTCGATACTCTACCATGGGAAAAAAGTAAAGCTCTGATCCTCCTGTAAGAATAGTGTCATCAGGGTCCAGGGGAGAGCCAAGTTTTCACCGACTCCTAACACCAACAAAATTAAATGGTTCCATACAAGTTGAAGCTAGTAAGCACTGTTATGCCCACTTTTCCAGGTGGCAATGTGGCCTCAATGTAGCAGCAATAATGAGACAGTGTAAAGCATGGCCAATTGATATTCCAATTCCATTTCCCTCAGAGTCAAAAGAACCCAGTGGGGAGCTGGTGAGTCTCAACACCTGCCAGGCATTAATGAGACTGAATGTAGCAGTGTTAGGCTTTGATGGCTGGTATTCTACTTCCCCTTCCTCTTCCACTGGTGTCAGTAGGGCCCAGCAAGAGCTAATATTATGGTCCTAATGCTGCAGCAACAAAGCAGTGTGAGTCAGCCTACTTCCCCCCAGATTAGGGAGCAGTTGGGCCCAACAGGGAGGTGACCTTATACCTCTTCCAGTTGGCAATGAGTGTACTACTGTCACTGAAAAGTATCACCAGTTCCAAGCAGGGAACTAATCTTCTATCCCAGCCATCTGCAATGAGGCAGTGTGACTTGGTATCTCTTTGCCAGGTATCAGAGACAAGTGGGAAACTTAACATATACACCCAACTCTCATGCTACATTTCAAAAGAGGACTGACTTCTAAAAAATATTAAATATGATTCAGAGTCCCATAATGTCAAAAATATACAGAATGAAATAAAACTTACTTATCATACCAAGCACCAAGTATAAAATAAGTGAGAAAATACAATCAATAGATGCCAACATTAAGATAAATCTGATATTGGAAATATCTTTTTTTAAAAATGATTGAATAAACAATTACAAATGAATTTGAAACAAATAAAAAGAACAAAGAGAACATCATGGCCACGAAATAGAAATTATTAAAAGGAACCAAATGAAAATTATAAAAATTAAAAAATGCAATATCTAAAACAAAAAACTCAGTGATAGATTTGAGATGACAGAGGATAGAATTATTGAACTTGGGGGCAGACTGAGAGGATTCTACCAATGCAAACAACAAAGTGAAAAACAGAATGAAAAAAAAAAAAAAAAAAAAAAAAA
>NW_026000261.1:10008611-10024685 GCF_001458135.2 Marmota marmota marmota
AAAAAAAAAAAAAAAGAATAGCGGCTGGAGTTGTGACTCAGTGGTAGAGTGCTCACTTGGCATGGGAGAGGTCCTGGGTTAGATCCTCTGCACTGCATATAAATAAAACAAAAGATCTATTGACAACTAAAAAAATATTTTTTTAAAAAAGAATAAACAGACAATCTGAATAGGTATATATATATATATATATATATATAGAGAGAGAGAGAGAGAGAGAGAGAGAGAGAAATTAAATCAATAATTAATAAGATTTCAAAACTAAATCCCAGTCCTAACATGTTTTCACAAGTAAATTCCACCAAACATTAAAGAAAGAAATCATACCAATTCTCCAAAATCTCAGGAATTAGAAGCAGAAGTAATACTTCAATACTTCCTAACTCATTGTCTGAGGCAATATTACCCTAATATTAAAACCTGACAATGACATTGCAAATAAGGAAAAATAGAGAACAATCTCTCATGAATATATATGCATATATTCATAAATTTTCAACAAAATATTATCAAATCTTAAAGAGCAATATATAAAATCATTTATACATCATGACCAAGTGGGATTTACTTCAGACATGAAAAGCTGGTTCAACAGCTGAAAATCAATTTAATTCACTATATCAAAAGAAAAAATATACAATCATATTAATACAGGAAGAAAAATCATTTAGCAAAACACAAAACCTACATATGGCAAAAGAAAATAAAACCTCACAGCAAGCTAAGAATAGAGAAGCACCTCAACTTGATAAAGAACATCCATTAAAATATGTAGCTAATATCATACTTAATGGTGAGACTGAAGGGTTTTTCCAAAGATGAAGAACAAAGCAAGGATGTCTGCCCTTACCACTCTTATTCAACATAATACTGAAATCCTAACACTTGACAAACACAAGAAATAAAAGTTACACATATTTCAAAGAAAAAAATCAGACTGTGGCCATTGGAAGATGACAGGAATGTCTATGTAGAAAATTCTAAAGAATCTAAAAATAACTCGTCTATAATTAATAGGTTACAGGATACAAGATTGATATACCAAAACCATCATATTTCTGTATATTAATAATGAACACATGAAATTTGGAATAAAAACAAAGACTTTAAATTGCCCTAAGAAAATGAAATACTTAAGTATAAATCTACCATACATGTATACTCAAAATTACAAAACATTGCTAAAAGAAATTTTTATAAAATCTACTTAAATAGAGGTGTTCAAGGATTATAAGACTAAACATAACAAAGATATTGATTTTCCCCAACCTCATCTACAGGTTTTACAAAACTCTTATCAAAAATCCTAGAAAAGTTTGGTAGACATAGACATGATTGTTCTAAAATTTGTATGGAAAAGAACTAGAAAATCTGTAACAATTCTGAAGAGAGCAGAATTAGGATGACTCCATCCTCCTGAACCTGATTCTAAAGCTTATTATGCAAGTGTAGTAACCAAGACTGTGCGGTCTCAGTGGAGATTCAGGCACATAGATAAAAGGAAGAGAATAGAGAACCTAGAGAGCTACATAAATATACCCAACTGCTTTTGACAAAGGTGTAAAAGCAATTTGATGAAGACAGGATAGTATTCAACAAATGGTTTAGAATTACTGGACATGTATAAGAAAATATAAAATAAAACTTGGCTTAAATCTTACATCTTACACAAAAATTAGCTCAAAATGTGCTATGGAATTCAATGCATCCTCAGGATCTAGGGCTACTCGAAAATTTCTTAGATTTGGTAACTAAAGTACAGTTCATAGAAAAAAAACTTGGTAAATTGGGCCCATTCAAAATGTAAAACTTGCTCTACAAAAGACAAGCAAAGGATGAAAAATGAGCTAGATAATGAGATAAAATATTTATAAACTGTGTACACAGCAAAGAACTAGTAACTAGAAAAGACTGAGAAAGAACAGCAATATGAGCAAACAGATATTACAAATGATTAAAGAAAACTCACTTTGTGACTGATGTAAAAATTGGAGGGCTAGATTAGTAGGATAGCCAAAGGGCAACACATGCACAAGAATAAGGGTCTGTTAGGAAAAGTCTCTAGGCATAGGGCACTATGAAAGCATCTTTCAACTGGTGTTTGTATGGCTATGAAGAGAACAGTTTTGATCATGAAATACAAAAGAGCAAAAATGAAGCTTGCATCGTCAGAATTCAATGGCAGTTGAGAGGGAAATAACATAAGCTTGGTCTGGGATAAAAGTAATGGGGAATGCCAGGTGAGAGGGCACACACCTGTAATCCCAGCATGTCCACAGGCTGAGGTAGGAGGAGCATAACTTCGAAGCCAGCCTCAGCAACTTGGGCCCTAAACAACTCTGCCTCAAAATTTAAAAATAAAATAAAAATAAAAAGGGCTGGGAATGTGGCTTAGTAGTAAAACACCCCTGGGTTCAATCCCCAAGGCCAAAAAGAATAAAAGAAAAAAAGTTGGGGGGCGGGGATTATCAGGTAAGGTATGAGAGAATTGCAAGAGTCAACCAATCTAACCATACTAAATAGTGAGTTCATGTGATATCAGATTTACATAATGAAATGTGTCCTTAACTGACTGACTTGTATGTACAATACTTGGAAACCACTAAACTTATAGTAAAGAAATGCTGTTTTGGTTGATAGATGATCACGTGATTTGCTGAGAACCACTGTTAAAAGGTGAGTTCCTGAGAAATGAAAGACATTCCAAGTTTGAGGGGCAGCCTCTTTGGAAACCCACTCCCTAGCACAGGGGTATCTTCCTTGATAAAAGTGGTTTATAGTGTTGTCAATACACTCACTGTCTTTACCACTACTCCACCTAAGTTGGACTGCAACACAGGGAGCAAGACTCCACCCATGGGAGAATAGGACCATTCAAAATGAACACTGTGTTAGAACTCATTGGCGGGGCCAAAGTGGTGAGACCCAGCACTGGGCAGAAATCAAAGGTCCTGTACACAGGCCAGAGCTCATAAATGGACTGCTACACTTGCCCACGGTATTGATAAGCAGAGACCTGAATGCCAGTGGGACAAACTCAAGTTTCACATGACAACAATGCCAGGCTGGAGTGGACATGGGATACACCCAATCTCCCTGAGACTGTGTAGGTCCCCACATCTGTGACATTCAGGTAGGACCAAGCATAGCATTACCCTTGGTGGCTAAAGACTGTCCCACCACCCATGCACCAACTTCAAGAACCACAGCCAGGTCAGTGCTCATAGACAGGACTATAGAATTGCCTCAGCATCAGGCAGGGACCTACACTCCAATTGGATGGGCTCATGTTTTACCCTGCATCACTACTGGCTCTGGGCTGTGGTGGAGGACTCAGTGCACCCTCAAAATTGTGCAGGTCCTTGCAGTTGTAAAATCTAGGTGCAAACCAGTTTAGCGTCATCCTGGGCAACCAAGGGCTTGCTTTAATCAATGCTACCTCAAATTCAGTCAACACAGCCTGATGACACAATTTGCTAGGGGTAGGACAAGGTTGTGAGCACAGGACTCTCTCCTGGAATTTAGAAACAAGCTGGAGAAATATAACACTAGATAGATCCTAATGGCCCCAATGTCCAGGCCTGCCTTTGGAAACAGACTCTGGAACAGCTTCATTGCCAGAAGAAGATGTGATGCCAGTCTATCAGACTTCTATTAAAGCCAGCATCACCTGTGGCAGGTCCTAGCAATTTGGGGCCACCAGTCTACCTCAGCAATAGTAAACCCATACTAGCATGGACCCTGGTCCTTCCTCAGTGCTATCCTGTCTTGGCAAGATTTGGGCTCAAGGTGTGGCATAGCATGGCGGAATTATTGGCGGCATGTATAATATAGGAGCCTGGGGCTGGTCCATGGTTACTCTGGCCAGAACCAGGCAGAATCCCCCAGAGCCTTACCATGGGCTGGTGACTATGAATGAGGCATCTGGGCCTGCTCCATGGGGAGAGGCTTGTGGACACAGACTACTCTTTCTATATGTCACTCTAGTTCATTTTGAACAACACACCAACTGTAGGTTTGGGACAAACCTGGGCTTTATTCAACTTATAATGCTAAAAATGGGCAAATACACCACCAGCTAATTCCAAACAAAGCTGAAACTTGGTGACATCCAGTGCTGAAATAGTGGAAGGAACTCCAGGCACAGAGAAAATAACTTCCTTCAAATTACTGAAAAGACAGGCACAAACAACTCCAGGTGAGAAACACTGGATTACCATACCTAAACTTTCAGTGCTCAGATGGCACCACATGCCAACAAACAAGTTACCAGGAAACCATGACTTCACCTAATGTTCAAAATGACACCAGAAACTGACAATGTAGTAAACAATATAGGCAAACACTTGGATGAAGAATTCAAACAGCTGTTTTGAGGAAACTCAATGAGCTTCAAGAGAACACAGGGAAAATATTCAATACTCCAAAAGAGAAACTTAACAGAGATGAAAGCATGTTTAAAAATCAAACAGAAGTCCTTGAGAGAATTAGTGAGCTCAAAGATAGACCATGGAAAATCCATATTTAGAGGAGAAAAAGGGAAAAAGAATGGAGAACAATGAAGAAAATACTTTTAGACGATATTAAAAAAGAAAATATTTAGTTTATTAGGATTCAAGAGGAACTTCAGAATGGCAAAAGGGTAGAAAGTTTATTCAAGCAATTAAACAGAAAACTAGAGAAGGATATGTATATCCAGATACAGGAAGGACAAATGTTATCAGTCAGATTTAACTCAACCATGTATACCTCAAGACATCAAGATCTCAAAGGTGAACATCAAGGGTGCATCTCAAAGGTGAAAGTTATCTCAAGGCTGCTAGAGAGAAAAAAAAGAAAACGTACACATGTCTAAATCCTCCTGACAATACATTTCTCAACAAAAACCTTACAGGTTAGAAAGACTGGCATGAGATTTTCATGGTAATGAAGAAACAAACAACAACAACAACCAAAAAAAAAAAAAAAACCCTGCAAGCTATGAATACTTTGATGGTTTATTTGGATTGTCTACTTGATTGGATTAACAGATGCCAAAAATTAAGAGGCTTCAAGGTGCATCAGTGAGAGTGGTTCCAGAGATGATTGCCATGCAAAACATCAAACTGAGAGTAAGACCTGCCCTAAATGTGAGCAGCACAGTACAATAGGATGAGGGCCTGGGTGATGCAGAAGTTCTGTTCTTGAGCAGGTATTGGGATTGCTACTGTGGTGAGGACATTTGACTCCACAGCTTCTTAACTCTTCCAAAGTGGTCTGACTAGTGACTCTCCAGGGAGTTTCCAGGCCTTCAGTCTCAGACTGGGGCTGTCTTATTCTTCTGAGGTTCCAGCTTTGTGGAGTGAGCAGCTACTGGTTCTTCCATCTATCATGTGCAGATAGTCATTGTAGGACTATCCAGCTTCAGATCCTGTAAGCCAATCTAATAAATCCCCTTTTCAGAATCAGAATTACACACACACACACACACACGCGCGCACGCATGATATATATCTCCTATTGGTTGTGTTTCTCTAGAGAATGCTAATACAAATATTTTACCCACCAAAGCTATAGACAAAGACATTACCAGAAAAACAAAAGCTGAGGGAATATATCTCCACCAGAACTGTTCTACAACAAATGCTAAAGAAAGGGGATCCAAATGGCAGAGTAAAAGTAGGCTATACATCCCAGTTCCTCAGCAGTTTGGAATCAAAACTGCTGGAGAATAGCTATAGTGAGATGGGTGTCTAAGGGAATACACTGAGGTTAAATACTAGACTGGCAGAGACTTGGTAAAACTCAGAGATTGTGGTTATTGGAACAGAAAGCAAGAAAGAGTTAATCAGATCCGAACCTGCACTGATGCTGCTGGCACAGGGAAGGTAGAAAGAGTAACACAAAGGAAAAGAAAGGAAGCAAATTTAGAAAAATCACTTTTAGAAACAATGGTCTGATTTTCAATATGTGATGAGAGACCTGTGGTGGGAAACCATTTTGTGAAGGTGACACCTAAGCTTTCAGCTTTAGGAAAGACAAATTACTGCATCTTCATCTCTCCTGGAGATAGCAGCAAATACTGTCATCACGAAATACCATTGAAGCAAGCCATCTAAATAATATATACAGTGTGATTTCTGCCAGCCAAAGGTCGCTAAGATCTGCTATAGAGATTTGGCACTAATCAGTGACAGGAACAGAGTCAGTTAGGGCACACTCTAGTGCCTGGGCACATGGTACTTCTCCCTACACACCAAGATCTTCCCAGGCACACACAGGACCATCATCCTTACCAGGGAGAGTTCTGTCTGCTAGTTCTAGAACATTGGCATCATCTCCTCCCTACAAACAGAAGGCTCTTCAGGTCTGGGGCCTACTATGGAACTTCCAGAGCCACCCTGACCTGGCCAAAGAAGGGCAGGGTGAAAGCTTGTGTTAATAGTTCCAGGTACCTGGTGCTTCACTGTATGAACACACAAAGCAACTACCTGCATCAGGAAGGAATCTGGATACTGGGCACAAACATCCTAGGACCATCCCCTCATTGCAACCAAAGAACACACTGGTGCCCAGGTCATAAAGGAGCTGTCAAAGTCCCACAGATGTGTGCTAGAGTTGGGCATGGTAAGACTATGGGTAAAATTACCATAGAAAAACCTGTATCATTGTTATATGCAGATAGCAAATTATCTGAAATACAATTCAAAAAAGCAATTCCATTTATATTAGATTTTTTAAAAAAAATCTAGTAATCAACATAACCAAAGAAGTTAAAGGCCTGTGTAATGCAAATTATAAAATACTGATGACAGAAACTGAATAGGACACAAAATATGGAAAGACACTAAAGGAAACAAAAATAAACATAAATAAATGGGATTACAACAAACTAAACAGCTTGTGTACAGCAAAGAACCTACAGAATGAGAGAAAATACAGTTATCTATCTGACAAGGGAATGATATCCAGAATATACAAGGAATTCAAAAAATTCAATAGTGGGCTGGGGATATAGCTCAGTTGGTAGAGTGCTTCCCTCACATGCACAAGGCCCTGGGTTCAATCCCCAACACCATAAAAATAAAATGAAGCAAAAACTCAATAGCAAAAATCATCATCATCATCATCATCATCATCATCATCATCATCATCATCATCCTCATCATCAGACTTAAAAATGGGCAATAGACCTAAATAGACACTTATCAAAATAATACAGACATACAAGTGGCCAACAGGCATACAAAAAAATGCTCAACTTATCATTAGGGAATGGCAAATAAAAAACCACAATGAGCTACCACACACCCCAGTAACAATGACTATCATCAAAAAGACTAAAGATAAGAAGTATTGTTAAGAATGTGGAAAAAAAGGAACCCTTGCACCATCAGTGGGAAGGTAAATTAGTACAGGCATTATGGAAAACAGTATGGAGATTCCTCCAAAAAAATAAAAGTTAAATTTTAAACCGTATGATCCAGCAATCTCCACTACTGGATTTTTACGCAAAGGAAATAAAACGGCATGTAGAGTGCAGGAGAGACACCTGAACTCCCATGTTTATTGTAGTATTCACAATAGCCACAAAATGGAAACAAAGTATGTGTCCATCAATTGATGAGTAGAGAAAGAAAATGTGGTACATATGCACAATGGAATACTATGTGCAAGAACATGTAAGGAACTAGAGATCATTGTGTTAAATGAATTAAGACAGACACAGAAAAACGCATACTGTATCATTCAATCTCACTCATGTATAAATTCCAAAAACACTGATTTCAGAGATGCTGAAAGTAAAACGGTGGTTTCCATAGGCTAAGGAGAGAAGGTGAGGAGCAATGGGAACTAATTTGCAGTTACATAGGAGAAAGAAAGTCTGATGTGCTTTTTCCACAGTAGGGTGATTATAGATAAGAATGTAACTATATATTTCAAAAAAGCTAGAAGAAAGTATTCTGAATGTCTTCAACATAAAGTAGTGATAAATGTTGGAGAAGATGTTTAGCATGATAAAAACATCACTCAATGTATACATGCATCAAACCATTACTTTACCCCATCGATGTCTAATTTTTACGTCTTATGTAGGTTTTTAAAAATAAATTTGATTAATGAAAATAAATGTACAATTGTCCATTTCTTAGGAAATGATATCTTCAAATGACCAATGCTTACTTGTTGAAAGTACCCTGCATTTGTCTTTAATGCCTGACAATAGACAGTACCAGACTTTAAGCAAGGATGGCTACTCTCACAACCCACCCATCCTAGAAGGAACTCAGTGTTTGCATTTGTTCACCTTGATCCTTGATCTGTGAAAATGCCCACTCAGGAAGCCACTATCTATAACAGCTAACCTTAAGTTCTTCAGACTTTCTCATAAAAATAATGATGCAACCTCCTGTTGCTTCATGTTCCATCTTGGACTCTTACTCTTAAATGCTTTCCAGTGCCAATCAGAATCTAAAATTTCTAAATCTTTTTTTAAAAATATTTATTCTTAAGTTTTAGATAAACACAACACCTTTATTTTACATTTATGTGGTGCTGAGGATCAAAACTGGTGCCTCGTTCATGCTAGGTGAGCACTCTACCACTGAGACACAACCCCAGCCCCCTAAATGTTTCTTTATAAGCCTCCATTTTCCCAGAAGATAGCATTGTTTCCCAGGCTTTGGCTAAGATATTCATCTCTGGCTCTTCCTTCTGACTTCTATAGGTAATACTCAATGTTGTACACTGATTTCAGTTCCAAACATGAAGCCCTTGCTTACTAGACCAGAATCTCAACCAGGCTCATAGAGACCCCTCTTCAAGCATACAAGGAAAATAATATTAGCTGCTGAAATTTGGCAGGGGGAAGCAATATAGAGGATAGACAGGGTTACCTTTGTATTTTCTTCCTTCCTTTGTTTCTTTCTTTGCTGGAGGTGGAACCTGGGACCTTGTACATGCTAGGCAAGCACTCTACCATTAAGTTACATTCCAGCCCCACACCTGTAACTTATGAATCAAGACCAGAACCAGAATCAATGTGGGTTAGAACACAGGTCTTACTAACAATATCAGTGGTTACATTAATAATGATAATAATTATTAAGCAATTTATTATGCACCTAATACTGTTGTAAGATATTCATGTTTAACTCATTTAATACCCACAACAACACATTAAGTACTATCATTATACCCATTTTTACATATGAAGAAATTGAGGCATAAAGATACTGAGTAATGGGGCTGGGGTTGTGGCTCAGTGGTAGAGTGCTCACATAGCATGCATGAGACACTGGGTTCGATCCTCAGTACCTCATAAAAACAAAATACTGTGTCCACCTAAAAATAAAAATACATAAATATATAAATATTTTTTTTTAAAAATATACTGAGTAATATGCCTCAAAGACTCCCAGATAGAAATTGCTATCTAGGAGACAATCCCAGGTAATTTTCTGCAGAATCTTTGTTCTTAACTATACCATAGTGCCTCAAAGTAGTAACTAAGTAATAGGAAGATATGCAGTCACTCTAATATTATGTCATTCAAAAGAGGCAAGCTGGCTTTATTGTTTTCTCACCACTTTTTAAAAAAGATATGAACCTGCTATTGACTGAGTTTTGTTCCCCAAAATTCTTACATTGAAGTTGTAGTCACCAGTTTTGAAATGGGTCCTTCAGAAAATAATTGGGTTTATATGAGGTCATGAAAGTGTGGCCCTCATGATGGGATTAGTGCCCTTATGAGAAGAGATACCAGAGCATCTCTTCTCTCTCACTCCTTGTCATATGAAGGAAAAGTGACAAGATGACCACCTGCAAGACAGGAAGACAGCCCTCACAAGAAACTCACCATGATGATAACTTCACCTTGGACTTGAAGCCTCCAGAACTGTTAGAAAATAAGCAGTAGTTGTTTAAGCCACCCAGTCTATGATCTTTTGTTATGGCAGCCTGAGCAAAGATAGGGCTTTATAAGCATGCCTTGTCATTCTGCCCTCTCATGCTGGCTCTAGGTAGAATGTTGATAAGAAAAACAGAAAAGACATTTCCATGTATGAACCCAGCACCTAAGTGGCCATAGAGACATTATTTAGAAATTAGTTTTATTGGGACATAAAAGATGCACAACAGTGAAGTAATTTCATTCAGATATCAACTTTTAGAGTTGTTTTAAAAGGTAACCTGATGCCAAGTTGGCTAAAACCCAAAGCAATACAGTGACCTGAAAGGGAAATTGGAAAGCCACAAAAAGTGAAAACCAGGCTAGATCCCTAAGGAGGAGCAAAAAGAAATAATAGGAAACATAAAAGGTAACAAGAAAACATTCCCTGATCACTCGGGGTAAGAAAGAAAACCCATAGAAGATGGCTCTCAAATAAATGATAGAAGCTGGGAGCAGGTGGATTGAGCAAAGCTATTCTCTAGTCTTTCTGAAAATGTACCAGCTGTGATCAGTTACAAAAAATTAAAGCCAGTAGTGAAGAGAGGGTGGTATGTCAGACATAAGAAGGAAATCAGCAAAAAAAAAAAAAAAAAAAAAAAACCAGCCATCACAATGCTGAATGGGTCATTTCAGAAAATTGGCCAATGTGAAGCCTTAGAGATCTTTTTTGGAAGTGAGCGCATCTAGAATAAACAATGCCGACAACCAAGTTTGCAAAAGGTTAGCTTAATTTGCCTGTGATTCATTAACTCATTGCAATATGACAGCTGAAATCCTCTTTCATATTTTTTCATGTCATTCTCCTCACACCTAGAATAAAATGGAATACATACCTGGTGCTGAGTAAATACTTGACACCATCACTTAGAAGAGCACTGTATTCTGGGTAGCAAACGTTTCTGTGAAGAGAAATTTATAACAAGTAATAACAATACCACTGTGATCAATTTTTAAAGTATGAAGAAATCATAGGTGAAATGTCATTGGATATAATTAAGGAGTTTTATATTGCAATAATTGACACCCTCCCCAATAAGACAGAAAGAATGGACTTGGACCAAGGATACCAACTTAAGACTAAACATGAGAATTCACTAATTTCAATAATGAAGAGCCAAGATGAATCCAAGTCTTGCAAAGAATATAAACAAAAGAGCAATTAAAAAATTTCACTAGTTTCATGAAAATATTATTCCCACTGCTAGTTATAAAGTTTTTCATGTATCTCTATTTTACTAATTTTAGGCCTTACAGAGTACATTGTTACAATACTAAACAGAAAGATCATCCAACTGCAGGTGGTTTCTTTTTTTCTTTACATTTGCTTCTTGGTTATGTCTAAAGCCTTTGAGCAGCTATACAAAGCCATGGAGCAGCAGTTTAGTTGACTTCCACTCGGCCAATGCCACTGGAAGTTAACAAATTATCAATTGGTATTGGTTAAAAGGTAAAAAAAAAAGATAAGTACTAGAGATCTACAGTTGACAATGCTGAATTATATAGTTAAGAATTTTCTAAGAAAGTAGATCTTAAGTATTCCTATCTCAAAATAATAATATGTATTTATGGGAGGAAACATTTAGAAGGGGTGAATAGGTTTATGGCATAGAATGGCATAGACTATGGATGACATCACATCTGCTGTACTTATCTCCAAAACTATCAAGTTATATGCATTAGTTATGTGTAATTTTTATATGTCAAAAAACTTAAACACAAATAATAGTTATATCTACTCTCTGCAGAACACTGTTCTAGACAGGTTACAGCAGTGAATAAGATAGAAATGGCTTTGATAAGTTTATGTTCTAGTGAAGGAAGCCAGGTAATAAAAAATAAAACAAAAAATATAGTTTCAGATACTGATGCGTATAATGAAAGAAGTGATACAGTAAATAAAATGATGGAAGGCCACAGCTAAAGTGATCAAGAAAGGCTTGACTATAAAAGTAATATTGGCCAGGCATGTGTGCACACCTATAATCACAGTGGCTCAGAAGGCAGAGGCAGGAGGATCACTGAATTCAAAGCCAGCCTCAGCAACTTACTGAGGCCCTAAGTAACTTAAATAAAATATATTTTAAAAAGGGCTGGGGATGTGGTTCAGTTGTTAAGTACCCCTGTAATTCTCAGTACCAAAAAAAAAAAGTTATATTGGAAGTGGGTCCTGAAGGAAGAGGTAGCCATGTTCTTGTAGAAGAGCATTCTAAGGAGAAAGATCCATAACTAGTTGATAAGGCCATTATTTAATTGTTCAGAAAAATACACTGGCAAACTCTTATCTCTCTAAGCTTTGCTTATGGTCCTGTAAATCATTTCATATTATATTCATTTCCATCTGTGTTTACTATTTTCATCATTCCACAAAACAATTCCCTGAAGTAACTTTTCTAAGATTTTGAAAACGTCTACCATAACCTAGGATTGTCAAACAGAGTGCATCAGAATCACCTGAGGGTATTAAAACATCACAGTCATAGCTGGGCGTGGTGGCACATGCCTGTAATCTCAGTGGCTCAGGAGGCTAAAACAGCAGGATTGCGAGTTCAAAGCCAGTCTCAGCAAAGGCAAGATGCTAAGCAACTCAGTGAGACCCTGTCTCTAAATAAAATACAAAATAGGGCTGGGGATGTGACTCAGTGGTCAAGTTCCCCTGAGTTCAATCCTTGGTACTTAAAAAAAAAATCACAGTCATATGCCACTGTTTTATGGACATCTATCACTTCCCACTGTGACCCAAATTTTAACGTAGCAAATGAGTGAAAGGTAATTTGATCCCTAGAAGAGGCTATTTTCCTGCGCAGGAGGCTAAGACAGGAGAATTGCAAAGTTGAAGCCAGCCTCAGCAACTTAGCAAGACCCTATGCAACTTAGTAAGAATCTATCTCTAAATAAATATTAAAAGGGCTGGGGAATGTGGCCCAGTGGTTAAGCACCCCTAGATCTAATCCCTTGTACCTAATAATAAATAAATAAATAAGTGGCTATTTTGATCTGTTAAAACATTTTAGCTATCAATACTGTCAATCACATCTCATAATTAATATGCAATTGTTTCTTACATGAGCCTAAGAACGAACAATGGAAGGAATAAAAATTCCTTCAAAGACACTTTAGATTCTCCAAGCTTCCTGGCACAAAGTAAAATTTTAATATAGCAAAATTGGCTTGAAGTTCTGTAGAAAGTACTGGGTACAGTTCAACTTTGAGCATGCTCTCTAATTTAAAAAGTCAATAATTGGAAGGTGAAAAATAATGAGCTCTATTACAGTGCTGATAGCTTAATGAGGGATTTGGGGTTTGTTTATGCACTTGGTATTATTTTTCTCCACTGGCCTCCTGTCAGAAATTGCTTTTCAGCAATAGTGCAGAGCGAATTCAAAAGTGAAAGGCCAATTCAGAATCATGAAAATACAACACAGTATGGGTAGGTTTTTTCATATCGCATTTAATGTCTGACTCTGGAGCCCAAATATGTGTGCCATGTTGCCAATAACTGGTAGGGATTCCTCTGCTGTTCTGGATGGAGGTGAAGATTTCCTCGCCATCTGCTGCCTCAACCCTGAAAGTCAAGTTTGCACTGTCTAAAGGAAGCCATGCTGATTTATATTACTGATACAGAAACTCCTCCCTCACTAAGGAGGAATTTAAAAAAAATTAGTTATAGATGGACACAATATATTTGTTTTATTTGTTTATTTTTATGTGGTGCTGAGGATCAAACCCAGTGCCTCACATGTACAAGGCAAGTGCTCTACCACTGAGCCACAACCCTAGTCAAAAAGGAGGAATTTTTATTCCATCACACTCTTTATTTCCAATGAAAATGCTTTTATGAAGGACTTGCAACCAATCCTAGTGAAGGAAAGAAGGCTAGATATCTTGAGAAATGCCCATTTAGTGCTCAACACTAAATACAAAGAGACATCACTTTGGAATGTACCAGCAGGAAGTGCCCAGCATTCAGCTGTGTAAAATATCAATACTTCGAAGTTGAAGGGAAAATTCTTTTCCAATATTATTGTCTAAGTGAGGCACTTTTGTAATGCATTCTGCAGCAAGGAGGACTACAATGTTCTATTTTCAAATGAACACACAACACACACACACACACACACACAAATACGCTTATAAGATCCTTGGCTATATTGTAAAGTGAATTAGGATGTCTTTGTCTCTCACCTAGCCTTTCTAATACTCACAACTTTTCTTATTTGCCACCCACTGTATGCCTTTCAAGTTTCTCTCATGTTGCCTCCTATGGTGGGTCCACTCTAGGAAGCATCTTATGTAATGAACCATTCCTTCCTTGTCTCCTAAACCACTTCCCATATATTCTCCCCTCTTTGTCATTTTTATGAGAATCCTGCTTCTTATTTAAGCTAAAGCATTTGAATCAAGCTGTTGATATCTGATAATGGACTAATGAGTTCCATTACTCAGATTGTTAATTGTGCCTCAAATGGCAATAGACCTTTTCTCAGAGAAGTGGGAAGGGAGGGGGACACATTTTGACAGGATGGGCAGAAGAGAGAAATAATGAACAATCCTCCCATCTTTTTCTAAGCACAATGGGAGAGACAGAGTGAGCAGATGAAAGACTGAGACTGACTATAGGAGATCATGTTGCTGAAAGAATCAAAAGGTGCAAATGATGATGGTAATAACTATTATTTCTAGATGGTTAACTCTTTGACCAAGTCTCACATTTAAAACAATAGCTTAGGGGCTGGGATTGTGTCTCAGCAGAATAGCGCTCACCTAGCATATGCAAGGCCCTGGGTTTGATCCTCAGCACCACATGAAAATAAAATAAAGATATTGTGTCCAACTACAACTAAAAAATAAATATTTTTTAAAAATAAAACAATAGCTTATTTGATTCTCACAATAATCATATATGGGTTTAGCTTCACCTCCACATCACAACTGAGGAGACTGAGGTCAGGTGGGCTGATTTTCTCAAGTTCCCAAGGAAAATAAACTACAAAGTATCTCCAGAGTCTCTGTTCTTGACCATTACACTTGACTGTCTTTTACTAGATTAACTGAATAAAAATTCAGGAGTAAATAATTTCTTTCCAAGTTTGGATTCTGTGTTCCATTAAAAGACAGTAGTGACTATCCCAGAAAGTTTACATTTGCTTCCAAGAGGCCATAACCTATTGTTAAAAAATCCCTAACCAGAGGAATGTAGAGTACTAGCACTACTGTACGTCATAGGATAGCCTTGAAAAGAATGATGCCTTTTTGATTACCTCTCTCTTTGGTGTGTGTGTATGTGACGTGTATCCACATATATATCCACATATAAGTATACATGCCTATGTGCAAACACTTATGCATTTATACACAGTAAAGCATGTACACCCTGACATATAAGTGCTCCAGGATGTGATGAAGGGCTCTAGGGGGCTACTATGTTTGCCCTTCTCCCAGATGTCCCCTGATGATCCCTGCCTCTAATGTTCACACCATTGTGAGGTCCTCTATCACATTGTATAAAGGTTAGTGTATGTGAGCAATAGAATATAGTACAAGTGACATTTGTTTTGTGGTTTGAGAGCTCCCTCACCCCTCACTTTGTCTCACCAGCTGCCATGTTTTTAGCAGCTCTATGGAAAGGTCCACCTGGGGAGGAAGTGAAAGCTCCTCAAATGGCCATTAGCCTAAACATAGATACTTTAGCCAGGCTCGGGCTTTTGGATGACCGCAGCCCTAGCAGACAGCTTGCCTCATGAGGCATCTAGAGGTAAAACTTAATTCAAGTGCTTTTTGATTCCTGAACCTCAGATATCAGGAGATAATAAATGTTCATTGTTTTAAGCTGCTAAATCCTGGAGATATTTGAAGCAGCAGTAGAGAACCAATGCAGCTTCTAAAATATCAGCTATCTAGAATATCACCCAACAAAGCCTAAAATTCTCAAAGTAGGTACTTAAATCTTTTTTTTTTCTTTTTTATTGTGGGTTGTTCAAAACATTACAAATTTCTTGACATATCATATTCCACACTTTGATTCAAGTGGGTTATGAACTCCCACCTTCACCCCATACACAGATTGCAGAATCACATCAGTTACACATCCATTGATTTACAAATTGCCATCCTAGTGTCTGTTGTGCTCCGCTGCCTTTCCCATC
>NW_026000261.1:10026898-10069114 GCF_001458135.2 Marmota marmota marmota
GTGACGTCAGTTTACCAACATGGTGGCTGCTGGCCTCCTCTGTGGTCTGACCGGTGTGGAGAACCGAGATGGACCGCTTCCTTCCCCTGTCTCGAACCCAGAATTCAGCCCTGAGTACGGTGCTTGCGCGGCTGGCAGAAACTGCAGCGCTGTAACCCTGCGTTTTTATCCCAGCGCGCGCTGCAGACTCTAGCCGCGGGGCGATTTGCTGAATAAGCAGTTACCCTCCGTGCGACAAACCTCTCGCGTTTGAGTCCCCGTAGCCGATCCTCGTGCGATGGAAATCCTTCCTCCAGGTTCCGGAGCACCCCACTATTGCTGGAAATTCCTAACAAGATATCCTTTAGCCGTCCTGACTTGTCATACTCCCACACAGTGAAGCAGCACACGGGGGTAATGCACTCCCCTCGCCGCCATCTTCCTTCCCCCGGTACTTAAATCTTAAAGACACTATATACTCAAAAAAGTTTTGGAATGCTTATTTGAATGAGGGTTTACTATGGTACATATAGTCATCATTGGTCTTTAATGCCTTCATTGAAAATAAGTTACACAAAATATCTGTCACCTTACAAAACTTCACAAATAAGACATGGGGAAATTCTTTGTTTTAATCTCATTGGTTTTGCCTGATTTTAAGTCTTTCTGTTTTTAAGCTCCTGATTATGAAAGTAAAATTTGGTCACTGTAAAACATTTGGAAAATACAATACCAATTCAGAAATAATTGTGTTAATATAAATTAATAAAAGTCAAACCACAGATGAGATCAAATGAAGGAGAACTATTTTTTCTGAATTAATCATTTTATCTAGAACAGGAACTTTCAACACTCAACAAATATTTATAATGTTCCCTTTAACATTCCAAAGTGAAATTCATAGATATTAACTCCTTTATATACATAATTTGGAAAAAATAGCATGGCACTGTAAGTTATTCAAAGGGAAAAGGGACAGTCATTAAAAATATAATAAAATATCTTTTAATATGTAAATGCTTTGAGTACACTAGAAGATAAAATGAATTAGTCAGCTCTCTACTGTGAATGTGACAAATATAAATCCAGGTGGATTTGGGGCTGTTGTATTGGTGTTTTAACACTGCAGGTACTAGGCCAACCAGACAATGAAGCAATATTTTTAAAACACCAATCCATAATTCTATACTCACTGAAAATATTTCAGAAATGAAAGAGAAAGACATGTTCAGCCAAATGCTGAGAGAATCCATTGCTGGCAGACCAAGAGTACAAGAGATGTTAAATAATTTCTTTAGGTGAAAGGAGTATGATACCAGGTAGATACCTGGGAAAATGTAAAGACATAGAAAGCAGCAGCAATTAAAAAAAAATAAAGGTCAATACCACGAGAAGCATTGCCATCAATTATATGATTTTCCAAAACAATGATTGCAACTTTCTAAGGCTTATTTAAATACTCTATGCCTCAGTTTCTTCATCTGTAAAATGAGAATAATAATAGTGTGTATTTTTAGGGTACAGTGAGGATTAAATAAGTTAACATACATCATGTGCTTACAACAGTTGCTGGCACATAGCTATTATTACTAAAATTCTAAACAAAAGTAAAATCATTCTTTGATAAGGGGTCTCATTCCTTTATGTACTTTGTGTTTACAAGTAAAACAGACTTAGATTCTAGGCCCAGATAAGTTTAAATATGTCTAACACCCACCTGAACATCTTGAATGATATTCACATGTCTTTGTGAGATGTGAGTGGAACAATTCTTCATTTTGTGGAAATGTCCTCCTCCTTTAAAAGCATCTTGCATCACTGTCTTTCTCTCTCCTGATGCACCCACCAACATTGTAACAACTGAAAACACCCTAGTAAAATCCCAAATGCCCTCTGCTCGCAGTTTAATCCTATTGAGAATCCCTAATCCAGGAGCGAGTCTGGTTACCATTCATCAGTACCTTAAGGCAATGGGAGAAACAGCTGATTTCCCAGGAGAATCTCATCACAGTCCAAATGTAATTCTGTCCTAAACTACTTATTAGCTATATGATCTTGGGCTGGTCTCTTAATCAACTCTATGCCTTGGTTTCTCACTTGTAAAGTGTGATAATAATTCCTGACTATGTTTATGAGAATTAAATGAGATAATGTATATAGAACACTTATTTAATAATATGTTCCAAGTACTTTTCTAATAGTAATTGTTAACATTCCTGAATGTCATTAGAACAAACAAGTTGTCTATCCTTCCTGGCAGAGATCTTTAGTGCCCACCAAATATTCATATACTCAGTCATATTTCCTAGCGTCCTTTGCAGTTATGATGGGCCTTGTAACTTGTTCTGGCATGAGCAGAAGCGATGTATCCATCAGGTGCTGAGGAAGGTTACGCTGGTATTTTATCTTCATGCCCTTATTTTTCCATTCTTGTGTGAGAAAGAAATAAGCCTTTGATTAGTGTAAAATTATTTAACAGATAAGGAAAGTAAAGTACAACAGATGTAAGATCAAACTGGCTTACAGTGACTTTCAATCTCATGTATACCATGTAAACAAAGATTATGATTCCAAACCTCAAAATTCACCACTACATGTAATTTCCCTCATGAAACTGTAATACATAGAGAATAGAGCCCTGTTGAGACAAAGGTGAAGGTGGCTGGCTGGACTCACTCATCAACTAGGCAATTCTCTCCCATCCTCCAGTCTTGAGTAGGAAATTCAGTTTCATGTGTTAGCAAAAATGACAACTTGTCTACCATAGACCTGAAATGCTCATTCTTAAAGAGTAAAGAATACAAATGATAAAATCATGTATCTTAAGGATCCACTACAAGCTCATCACAAAATCTTAGACATGGAGGTAGGTATTAGAAGTCGTATCATTCATTACATGTGAGGAAACTGATACTGGGAAGGGAAAAATGCTGTCACCAAAATGATGAAGCCAGATAACAGAAGTACTAGGATAAAGACCCAGGCCCCCTACATATTAAATCAGTAATCTTTCCACTAATGTCCACTAACATATGATAATGTCCACTAACACACTTTAACATATGACAACCTATATACACATGGTTTTCTTTTCCCTTTTTTTTGGTATAAGCATATGGAGTGCTCATAACTTCTTAAATACTACCAGACACCAATAGACTCTGGTTTTATTTAAGAGGCTGAAAGGTAACATAATGAGCTGAGTTAAATGCCTATATTTCACTGAAATATGAGAAAAGCTAGTTAAGAGTATGTAAATCTATGTAGGACAAGAACATTAACCCACCAAATTCCTCACTCTCCAGAATCCCCTGGAATTATTCTTCCACCACAAAATACTTGTGCTATCTGTGACTAAAATACATTTAGAGTTCATTTTCCCCAGGATAGGACTGCACAGAAGAACCTACCCCTGTTCCCAGGAAATTCTGAAATGAATGGCTGATAGGATACAGCATGGGCTAGGATCAGGAATGTGGCTGGCCATTAATAGCTTCTAGAGGTTCCTGCAGGTTTGTAAAAGGAATTGTCCAAAGTTGACTCTTGCCTTCCTGATTCTTGTGTCTAAACACCTGGCTAACTTCACTTGATCCTTTGGATTCCAGAAATAGCAGGATCCAGGGACTTTTATTCATACTGAGGGAGCACATTTCTCCATCCAAATATCTGTGCAGCTTCTCCATCTCAGGACCATGAAGGAAGAGAAAACATCACTGGAATGAGCTGCGCCTTGATCCCAAATCCTTTTCTGTGGAAAAGTTCCTAGCTTGCCCTCTCCAGTCCTACTACCAGATTGTAAACTAATAAATCTCAGCACCAGCAGCTGAAGGTCATAAAGGCCAACCTGTCCCAGCCCTTGGGAGCAGCATTTGTCCTGTGTTGCACATCAGGAGCTGCAATTACAGCATAAAAATGCCAAAGATGCTCCATTTACAAAAAGGACTTTTTTAAAAAGCATATTCCGTTAACTTTGGTATCATCTACATCTAGAAATGGAATATTTTCTTCCCTTGGTGGGAGGGGGACTGGTGGGTAGAAAGGATCTAGTGAATACACCTGCTGGGATACCACCATTATGCAGGATGCTGACAAGGCAAAATGTGGTGCATACCCAAGTGGGTTTTGTCAGGTTTTCCAGTTGTCAGTGGCTTAGTGAAATCATTAGTGAATTCCCTCAAGACCCCAAAATGCATATCCTCTGGACTTGCTGATTGGTACATATTTCAAGTTTCTCTTTCCTGCATTTTTATCAATAGCTATTGCTCAGAATTTTATTAATGCCTAAACGTTTCTATTCTTTCTTTTCTGTTGTTTTCTAAGGATGATTTTTATTGTATATACATTTTCATACATGCAAACATATACACACTTACATATATATCCATACACACACAAACACACATATATGGTTATACGTTATAACTGTATGTTTGTGTATGTGTGCATGTGCCTTAGGGGCAGTACCTATAGTCATTTTAGGAAAATTGCTATTTAAAGACCTGTTCTTTCCTCAAGCACAAATACCATAAATACAAACTTTACAGTTAAGTAATTCTTTCTACATTGTGGTGTCCCTATTTTCCTACTCAAATAACCCACCACCACCACCTCCTACTATTCCAGCTGCCTCTAGATTTGAAGAGATGAAGTTTGGAGAAAGAAAATGTGTTCAGGCAGTGGTTCTCAAACTTCAATGTACATCAAAATTCCCTTTAGGGATTGTTAAAATGCAGATTGCTGAGGCCACCCCATTTTCTGATTCTGTAGGTCTAGTGGGTACAAGATGCTGAGAGTATGCATGTCTAACAAATTCCCAGGTGATAGTGATGTTACTGGGCTGAGCACACACTTTGGGAACCACTATTGTTGTAAACACACCTGCTTCTGACTTTGACTCCACAGTTCAAACTTGGTTCCCAGAGCACAGAGAAACACAGAAAAATAAGACATCTATTTGTATGTGCCAGTCTGAGCAAAAGAACCACACAGTTTCATCCTATCAATCTCTTACAACAATGCAGGTTTGCACAGGATGAGGTAACCCACACTTATCACATTATTTGATAAGAAAAAATGGGGAAAATATGTAATAGCATATAGTAGTTAGCTTGTGCATGTTTGCTGGACACTATCTTCACACTGGCCAATAAAGAAAAAAAAAGTAAGTTTAGCAGTTCACCTCTGCCCTTTTGCAGGTCTCATACTTTAGTGTGGAAATTCAGACTGTAGGGCCCCTCACCAGATGTGAATCTTCAGAAACTCGCCCAGGAACTGAAACTTTCACAAGTGACTCTGGTACAGGGGGTGTCAGGTCCACACTTTGAGAAGCACTGTTTTAATGGTGGGGGGGGAAGCAAAACACCTGGGAAAGAGACCATAGATTATTAGAAAATCTTGAGGCAAGTGTCACTTTGTATATAGTACAGATTCAGAGCTAGCACACAAATGAAGTGATCAGAGTGAAATTTAGTCCTGTAAATGGCATCTTAGGATTTTTGGAAATAGACCCAATAAATAGAATATTTTAGTAAAGAAATTATCTGTGGCTCTGAATAAGGCACTGAAAGATGTCTAGATTATTTGATGATTTTATGTAAAGGTTTATACATTTTCTTCAAAGCAAATGTTTTGGATTTCTTGGATCCTCAATAGTATCTCTGTGAAGTCACCTAGCCCATATTTAACAGATGAATCTATTTAATCTATTAAATGAGTCTATAGAAACAAGACTGCTTTGCCCCAGCCACAAGTTAAACAAGTGAGCCAGGATTAGAACTTAGGCCTCAGGACACGGTCTAGAGACCATTCCATCGTGCCACATTTAAGTCACAGAAAGAGATAGCTAAAAATTATACCGTGTAGTCTACCAGCTTGGCATCATTTTGGGTGCTATACCATGTTTTTGTGCTGGAAGCTCATAAAACATGGTGCTAGTTAGCAGGAACCAGAATAAACAAGCAGATTGCCTCCTCTATTTAGGTGTGTTTTGCCTTCTGTGTTACTCTGAAAATTTTGCTACACTGCAGTCATAAAAGGAGGGTGAAGAAGAGAACAGGGCAGAGACACCACTCAGGCCCATTACTCTTGCCATTATCATTGTTTCAGAAACAAACAGGAGAGTCTGATCTGCTACAAGCTTTTTTAAAAAGTTATTTTGTGAAAATTAGCATAATCTGGTGTTCCTTTGCCATCTGCAAAGGGCATTTACCTGAAGCAACTGTTCCTAATTATTAGATAGCCTCATGTATCTGGTATGGCTCCATCTGTCTATATAGTGAATAACTTTTGCTAAATGAAAACTCAGGGAGGAAAGACAGACTAGCCAGGGCATGTTTAAACAGCCAGGACAGAGTTGGTCCATTGTTGGTTCTAACATGTTATCTCTCTCTAAATTTTAAGACCATAACAGACAGCTGGTCTCAAAAAGTACCCAACCAGGGCTGGGAATGTGGCTCAAGCGGTAGCGCACTCGCCTGGCATGCGTGCGGCCCAGGTTCAATCCTCAGCACTACATACAAACAAAGATGTTGTGTCCGCCGAGAACTAAAAAAATAAAATAAAATAAAAATTCTCTCTCTCTCTCTCTCTCTCTCTCTCTCTCTCTCTCTCTCTCTCATTTTTTAAAAAAGTACCCAACCACAGGAATCCGAGGGCCCAAAGCACTGGCCAGAAAAATAGACTTAAGTATCAGATGTCGACTACTAGAGTATCTAAATCTAACTGAATCTCTTCTACCCTACTAATTGGGTCAAAGGGCATGTATTTCATCTCCACCTACCCTCCTGATGGCTAAACTTCACTAGACATGGAAAAGAACCCCCATTGTCCTGTTCCTTTCCTACTTATTGGGAGAAGATAGACATTTTAGAATGAGTTTTTATTGATTTGCTTTTTGCGTAATCTATTCACATTCCAACTTGTCAGAATACTTGTTGTTCTGTAGCATTTGGGTGGGGAGATGCTATAAATAAATGGAGCTGTGAGAGTACAGCCCGCTGTCAGCATGGCTTGCAAGCCATCCCATTATACAAACACTCTGGAGTGTGCGTTATTACCTTCCACATTCAGTAGCTGGCCTCTGCCCAAGGTTAGACTGGAATACCTTAGGTACTTGACATTTCACCTTGCATTTCTTTCAAGCTCTTTTTTATCCCCCTCTACTGCAGGAAGCAGGTGAGATGAACCTCACTTCACAAGATACAGAGAAAATTTTCATGAAAATAAGGATGCTGGATGCAAGCAAAAGGAAAAAAAATGCAGACACTATTTTTTTTTTCCTATTGTAAGATAGTGTTCAGTATCAAGGACAGAATCGAGGCAGCACATGGGTAACAAACTTCCATCAGTACCCAACCCTTTAAAACCAATTGTTCCTTCACCTTTTAAGATACACAGGTAATGCAGCAGAACAAATCAATATGGTTTTCTCATTTCCTGACATGCCCCTAACCTCTCCCTGTGCTAACAGTTATTTGCAAAGCAACATCAAACACTCCCTCCGCTTGTATTCCCACATGCACATCCATGGAATAGACATGTGCAACTATCCTGCCTGGATTTCATGTGGTCTACAACCTATAGTTTGCTTTGATTTTGAGCAAAAAATCACAGTGGTGTTCTTTAATTACTATGGTACCAAGATTCAAGGTAGGTGTTGTGGGAGGAGAAGTGTATAACTGTGTTCCAGATCGGCTTCAGTTGAACTTCCCAATTTCTGAGGGAAATCCACTCTATGTTGTCTCCTCTTCCTTCGTTTTCTACTTCCAGTTTACTTTTCTAACTTTCTGGAAGATAAACTGAGTTTTTGAAAGAAGAAAAAAATTAGAAACACCCTTTTTCTCCTTTCTCCCCTACTACCAAGTACTACATACCAACTGGAACTCACACAATCTCACCTACATTTCTTCCAGAGGAAATGAATTTGGGTTGACATGCCAAGGAATCAGCTCTTGAGATAATGACCCACATACAGAACCTAGCTCATCTATTTAATGGGTATACCTTTGTTGCAAACAATGAAAATAAATAGCTACCACTTATGATTACGTGTTCTATCTCATTTCTTACTAAGTACTATTATCATGTGTTTTAGTCAGCTTTTTCCCTGTTGTGACCAAAAGACCACACAAGAGCAATTTTAGAGGAGGAAAACTTTATTTGGTGCTCAGAGTTTCAAAGGTCTCAGTTCATAGACAGCCAACTCCATTCCTCTAGGTCTGATGTGAGGCAGAATATCACAGTAGAAGACAATAGCAGAGGAAAGCAGCTCAGGACTTGGAAATCAGGAGAGAGGGAGGGAGAGGAGAGAGCGAGAGAGCTCGAGAGCGCGCTCCACTCAACATTGACAAAAATATGTACCTCAAAGGCACAACCCTAGTGACCTATTTCATCCAACCACACCCTATCTCCCTATAATTACCACCCAGGTAATTCATGCAAGTGTATTAATGCACTGATTAGGTTAAGGCTCTCATAACCCAATCATTTCACCTCTAAACTTTCTTGCATTTTCTCACACATGAGATTTTGGGGGACACCTCATATCTTGGCCATAACACTATGTATATTTTGTAGTTTTGGAGACTGCGGAGTTGAGGAGTTAACTATCCCAAGATCACAGAGCCAATATGTAGTGATATTGAGACTTAAAAAAATATATGTATCACTTTAAAGCCTATGCTTTTAATCACTATATTAGTGACTCTCAGCTCTCAGCTTTGACAAGAGATTAAAAATAATCGAAAAGAGAATATACTTTAAAAATTATTTTACTTTTCTTTTGCCTTTTTGAGTACTTTCACTTCAGTTTGCCTGAGGCAGCCATTTGGGGAGAGGGTGGGAGGGAGTAGCAGAGTGATTAACATTTATGACAGAATAAAAAGAGAAAGACAGGGCACCATTCACTTCTGACATGCACAAAAGGATCATGCAGTAGGGCAATAGCTTTACAAGCCAGGCTACTGTCTAAAGAAAATATCAATGGTGAAACTTATGAAATTTTTATTGGTGCCTAAATGTCTCTACACTTTTTCATCTCTTGCTGAGGATGAGATATGCACACATGAACAAATTACATGTAAGTCTCTGTAAAAAAAAATATATGTATGCATTATGCTGTATCTTATAAATATGTAAAACTATTATGTATCAATTTAAAAGTAGTAGTAATAATAATATGTATATATCTAAATTCTTTTATCTTCTGCTTTAGCAAAATCAAGGACTAAGTTATGAGGATCAATCTCACAGAATGCCCTAGATAAATCACCCATTTCCCTGTGATATGTAGGCCAAATATATGGTAGATACAAGATACAAATCTAGGGAAGGTAAAATAACATTCCACCTTTACAGCTTTGGGGAATTATGGGAGGAAGAGTGGAGAAAGAAAGGTAGAAAAGGGAAATAAGTCTACAGGGAAAATCACAGTGTAATAAATGAGAGTAACAACATTTCCCACTTGAAACTATGGGAGTTGGCAATGCACAGATTTCCCTTCAACTTCTAGTATAGGACTAGCTACATTAACATCTCTGGTGAGACAGAGTGTCACCAAAAGTTCAGCTCGCCCCATCTCCCCTTCATTTCCATGAGGAATGCACACTGAATTCAGAGCCATTAAGTTTGTAATGGAAACCATTGGGGCAAAAATAAATGAGCCCACTACAAAGACAAGCCACTTGGCTTGATGGAAGACCTAACAGAGACTGAGTCTAAAGCAACAGAGACTGAGAAGAAGCACAGGCAACCAAGTTCTAGAAAAACCAAGAAAATGGAATTAAAACAAGGTTACTGAAATTTTAACCTTCAGCCACAAATGCTACTAAAGCAAGCAGCAAACAGGTGACATGTGATGTTGGTCAGCCACCATGATAACCAGAGGAAAGTACAAAGGCTACATGACTTTCCTTAACCCCCATCTTCCCCTTTAACAAGCTCTCTACCCATACAGTAAGATAACATCTTATTGAGGGAAATATAGATGCAGCCAGGGCAAAATGGCTAGTGAGGAGCTCCAAGGCAGAGCCAGAACAAAGGAGCACAGATTCTTTTTTCTGATGAGGTCAACTTCCTGGTTGACATGTGATGGACACAAGCAGGGGACCCAATCAGATAAACAAAATCCATACTCATGCTCCTAAGCAGGGAAGTCCAATAGAAAGACTAAAACAGGGGCTGGGGATGTGGCTCAAGCAGTAGCGCACTCGCCTGGCATGCGTGCGGCCCAGGTTCGATCCTCAGCACCACATACAAACAAAGATGTTGTGTCCGCCAAAAACTGAAAAATAAATATTACAATTCTCTCTCTCTCTCTCTCTCTTAAAAAAAAAAGACTAAAACAGACAGGTGGACCAATGAATAATAGTGAGGAACACGGGGATGATAGGGGGAGACAGAAGGAAAGGACAAAATTCCAGAGACCATAAAAAGAACAGGAAAAAAACGCCCCCAACAATTTCCAACTCTGGGACCCCTTCTTTTCAGAAGTCTGTCTCTGTCACTTTTGCAATAAACATGCTGCTTGCTATCTCTGTGTCCTGTTCTTCAAATCTTGGCTGAATGGAGACAATGAACCCAGCACCCCAAGATGGTAACATTAAAAATAATGTAGGGCATATTTATCTCAGCATTTTTGTCCAAGAGAAATTAAAATCTATTTAAAGGCATCATTTAAATTTGAATTTGGCCAGGCATGGTGGTGCACACCTGTAATCCCAGTGGCTCGGAAGGCTGAGGCAGGAGGTTTGGGAGTTCAAAGCCAGCCTCAGTAAAAGCAAGGCACTAAGCAACTCAGTGAGACCCTGTCTCAAAATAAAATACAAAATAGGGCTGGGGATGTGGCTCAGTGGTCAAGTGCCCTGAGTTCAATCCCTGTTACCACAGGATATTTTTTTTTAATTTGGCAATCTATGGCTTGTGGACCAAATCTGCCACCTGTTTTTGTGAATAAAGTTTTATTAGAAATTGGTCCCTCCCATTTATTTATATACTGCCTACAGCTGGTGTAGCTCTAAAAGTTGAGTACTTACAATAGACACTACATGGTTTACAAAGCCTAAAATATTTATTATCTAGTTTTTTACAGAAAAACTTTGCAATCCTTGGTTTAAACTATGAAATCAGGCCAAGGTTTAAATCAAATTGGATATTTAGTTCTAGAATGACACGGATCCAAATCTAGCTCTGCCATTTCCCAGCTCTATGGGCATGAAAACATTACTTAACTTCTCTAGGTCCCATTTTAAGGTTAAAATGGAGATTATTTTGAGGATTAAATGAGATGATTCATATGGAGTATGTAATGCATGATCTGCAATGTGGTTAACATAAAATAAATAACCACTCAGTAAAAGACTGTTAATGCAAATGGTACAGTCACTCTGGAAAAGATTAGAACAGTCTTACAAAATTAAGTGTGCAACTACCATGTTAATGTACTCCTGGATATTCATCCCAGAGAAATAAAACTATGCTCATATAAAAATCTGCATATGAATGTTATTATAATAGCCAAAATTGGAAACAGCCCAGATATTTTTAGATGGGTGAATGGTTATACATACTGTGATATACCCATTCAGTGGAATGCTACTCAGAAATAAAAGGAACAAACTATTAATAAATGCAACAACTTGGAAGAATTTCCAGGGAATCATGCTGAGTAAAATAGCCAATTTGAAAAAGTCACATAAAATATGATTCAATTTATATAATATTCTTGAAATGACAAAAGTATAGAAATGAATGACAAATTAGTGGTTTCCATGAGGTAAAGAAGGGGGAACACAATAGAGTACAGTGAGTATAAAAAGGTTACAAAAAGATCCTTGTGTTTTTTATTTAACTGTTCTGTAACTTGACTTTGGTGGTGGTCACAGGAATCAATGCATATGATATATAGAACTCAATACATGCCAGAAGTAGTGGTGTACACCTGTAATCCCAGTGGTTTGGGAAACTGAGGTAGAAGAATCACAAGTTCAAATCCAGCCTCAACAATATAGAAAGACCCTGTCTCAAAATAAAACATAAAAAGAGCTGGGGATGTGGCTCAGTTGTTAAGTGCAGCAGGGTTCAATTCTGGTATACAGAATCTCACTGTATTATTCCTTTCAAATGCATTTGAATTTATATTTCAAAATGAAAGCTTAAAAAAGATCACTTGACCAGGTGCAGTGGTACACCCCTGTAATTCCAGCATCTGGAGAGACAAGGCAGGAGAATCACAAGTTCAGGGCCAGCCTCAGCAATTTGGTGAGACCCTTAGCATAAAGGGCTGGTGATTTGCCTAATTGATGAAGCACTCCTGAGTTAATTCCCCAGGGTCACAAAAAAGGCCATTAATATCATTCTGTTATGATATAAGCTTGTTATGGTTTAGATATTAGATGTCCCCCAAAAATCTCATGTGTGAGATAATGCAAGAAGGTTTAGAGGTGAAATTACTGGGTTATAAGAGCCTTAACCAAATCAGTGAATTAATCCCCTGATAGGGATTAACTACAGGCTGGTAAGGTGTGGTTGGAAAAGGTGGGTAATTGGGGTGTTCCTTTGAGGTATATATTTGGTGAGGTGAGCTTAGTCTCTCTCTGCTTCCTGATCATCATGTGAGCTGCTTCACTCCACCACACCCTTTTGCCATGATATTCTGCCTTACCTTGAGCCCCAAGGAATGGAGAAGGCCTTCTATGCACTGAGACCTCTGAAATTGTGAGCCCCCGATAAACTTTTTCTCCTTAAAATTGGTCTTGTAAGTCCTTTGGTCACAGCAGTGAAAAAGTTGATAAAACATAGCCCAATATAAATCAATGTGTGTGAGAAACTATGTTGTTTCACAATAAACAGAGGAGACTTTTTGAAAAATACTTTCTTATAATACCAGATTTAAACTCTTACCTTTACTTACATCATTTGGGAAGAGAAGCTTACCACCTCCAATTTAACACCAAGATCTGCCAAAAGAAAACTGTTGATGAAACCATCCACATTATCAGCAGAAATGGTTTCCACAAAATTGGGGATTTTCACTCAGTCAGACTTGGGTTTAAATTCTTTGCTGCAATTTCATTCACTAGCGTTGTGATTATACTCAAGTCATTATACTGGGTTGTTACCAGGGCGAAATAAAAGGACATTGGTGGAACAACAGAGATTATCAGGGAGCAACTGTATTTCTTCTATTATCCCTTACACGCATTGAGCTCTGAAGCAGTTCCCATTGATGTGACTATGATTTATCATTTGCATATGGATAAATGAAAAAAAATTCTTTGGGGACTTTCGACTATTTAAGAGAAGAAATTTTTTATAAATGGTGCACATGAATTCACCACAGTGAATCTCACCTTCAGGTATATCCACAAGGCACTAATTTTAAAAACTATAAATGAATATCAGAAAGATCAATAGAGGGAAAGGAAGAGGAGGAAGAAGAGGGGAGGGAAAGAGTAGGTACTAAGGACTGAATTAGATCAAATTATATTCCATGCTTGTATAATTATATCAAAATGTACCCTAATATTATGTATAACTAAAAGGAACTAATAAAAATGTAAAAAAAATAAGTGTTGAGTCAATTTCTAGGTGTGGTAATTGTACTATGGTTATAGAACATGTCATCATTTGGGGAAACTGGCTGTAGGAAACATGGGACTAATCTAGTAGTGTTTTTTGCAATATTCTATGAACCTGTAATTATTTCAAAATTAAAGGTTTTTCAGAAGGAAAAAGGGTGTCATGATTCTGAACTTCTGGATATTTCATATTTATTACCTCTTAAAACTTTGCTTCCTTCCCTCCAAACCTAAAATATTGTTTAAAAAAAAGTCAGCTGAATGAGACCTCTGAAGTTATCTGTATTAATTCACAAATAAATCCCTTGCACAATAGCCTTAATGTATTATCATTCAGTTTTAACAGCATCTATTGACAGGAAAGTCCCTATAAAAAGAGCCCTATCTATTTAGTGGCAGATCTAATACTATAAAAACTTTTCCTGATGTGCATGGTGGTACATGCTTTTAATCCCAGAGGCTTGGGAGGCTGAGGCAGGAGGAACAGAAGTTCAAAGCTAGCTGCAGAAATTTAGTGAGGCCCAGTGAGACCTTATTTCAAAATAAAAAATTAAAAAGGGCTGGGGGTGTGGCTCACTGTTTAAGCACCCCTGGGTTCAATCCATGGTAACAAAAAAAAATTGTTTTTTAAAAAAACTTTTTTCTTACCTAGATCTGAAATCTTCCATATAATTTTTACCTATGGCTCATATTTTCCCCTACTTCTCATTCCCAACATGTAAGAAAACGTTTAATGGACTCTTTATTATATTAAAATAAATCAATCTTTCTCTATGTAAATTAGGAAATAAGACAAGCAGTTGATAACCTCTCTTTTTCATCCCTAGAAGCAGATAACAGCTATAATTTCCTGCAGAAACATCAGACCAATAATCAGCATAATTTAACAAATTCAACAACATACAGGCATAATAACAGAAAATGATAAGATTGTACTTTGGATTTATATAACACCTTTTCTCTGAACAGCAACTTATAACAAGGCTGGTAGTGGTACCTCTCCTGTCTTAGAAACAAGGAGGTTCTTGTAAACACCTTGTCTTTGTTAAAACAAAGACATGTTAAGTCCTTTGGATGAACAATTTCCAAATTTGTGCTTTTAAAATATCCATTACATTATAAAAAGCTAGAGGGGAAAAGATGGCTCAGAGCACCATCCAGGTGTAAGGAATTAGCAGTTCTTTGGATTTTCTGGGAATTTACATGTGAAATCCTCATTAATGCTAATGTGTGTTCTGGAGCTGTGTAAATCTTCCATATCAAGGAAAAAAAAACATGCAATTTGGAGGACTTCAACTGACATATTCTATTAACTCTCTGAGATTCCTAATTAATCGATTTCCCTTTTATTTACTCCTTGTCTCCTCCCCACAATCCTGTTGCCCCCTGCAATGGATAAATGTATTTTTCATTATGAAAGTCATTCCAACTCTCTTTCTCCTTGACCAAGCTCAGAATGGGAACTATAAGTGTGACATGACCTTTTAAAACCTTTTTCTCAGCCAAATCCTCTGCTCTGTCTGGCTCCCATGTGACAGCATGGGCTTCTGGCCCCTAGGGCACTAAGCACTCATAAAAATCCCTTCTTAGTAATTATTGTTATTATTTCCCAATTTGTAAGTGGCAATATTGTTCACTAGGCTAAGAGGCCACATCCTTTGTCCTCCTCCCAACAACTCACAGAATGATGCTGACACTGTTTCAAAATATAAACTGTTGTCCTTGGTTGTGACAGGAAGAGAGTTCTTCTAGATTGTCAATTTTGAGGAATACATATGGCAGTGGGTTTAGAATGCAAAAGTGAAGAGCTGAAGAAAGTCTTGGATGAGGAAAGGGCAATGGCAACAAAAGAATGAGGCAGTCCTTTAGAAAGACCTAGGTCCCAGGGGCCAGAGACTGACATGAGCATTCTAGAACTGGAGTGAAGATGGGAAGCCAGAAACCAAAGGTCAGTGCCAAGAAACAAGTAGAACCAGCCAAGTGATCTACTCAGGGCACAAAAGCAATATAAGGTACAGAGTGCCTAGAGAGTCAGATATCCTGTAAAGTAGATTAGCATAAGGAAGTCATAAACACCAGGGGCACAGCAAGCCACTAAGTAGATCCTAAGAGGAATACAAGAAGAGAAGGGGGGAGTGGCAAGGCAACAACAACAGAAAGGACCTGGACAATTAAGCCATTTTGCTTTGCCCTATGTAAAGACTTTAAAGTGAATCTTCTGAAGCCAGAAGCCAATTCTTGTATAAGTCAATCCTAGCAATCCTAGTTGAGTATATAACTTAGAGTGTGTGACAAACAAATATCAATTCCTAGAAGAAAGATATTTACTTGAATATAAATAGATGTACTCAGGGAAAATCCAAGTAGATAAAAATAATCCTGAAACGTAAAGGGAAGATACCATATTTCTATTACCTTAGATTCTTTGAGGCAAGAAAAAGTGGAATTCTATTTAGGCCTTATGAGTCTATCTCATTTTATGGATTTCTGAAGTGGCTACTCCTGATAGGGGTCATTTAGTGGTGGAAACATGGGAGTAAGGGAATAGTTCTATAAAATGGGCCCACCCTGTTTAACCCACATGATTTTTCAAGAACCAATTTACCTGCAGCCCTACCTGGCTTAAGTGTACAGGATATGTTACATTTCTGAGCAAACTACCTGCTATCTGTAGGAGAAATGCAAGCCTCAAAATGCCTATAAGAAAACCACACATTACAATGAAGGGTAGAACTTACTTTAGTAACCTTGACAGACCTGATTCCAGAACTCAGGGAGATAAGGATAATTCCTCCTAATTATAAAATCTGTAAGAATGGGTCCAGGGAGAACCAATCAACATGGGCCAAGGTGTCCTAGAGCAGTCATGGTAGTGGAGACTTGAAAGTCTGATGTCATCCTGCTGTCAGTCAAAAGTCAAGAAGTGGACCTAGGCGAGACCCTCTGGAAACTTCCCTGGAAACCAAGTAAAACTGGAGAGGGAGAAAGATGCACCATCCCTTTCCTCTTGAGAGGACCCACTCATTCCCTTTTGACAGTGTCCCCTTTTCCCCTTTCTTATTCCTTCTAATAAACTCATGTGTTACTCTGAGCCACATATCTGAAATTTTTCTGACTTGATCAGAAGAATCTGGGTTTGAAGGGTTTTTTCCCGCTACCTCCATTTCAGGAAAGGTCCCAGCCTTGTAATACCACTGGTGGACTAAAGAAGTCATATTGCTCTAAAGTAGCAAGATATGAAGTGGCAAGGTGGCAGCAGAATTTTCAGGGGTGATATACATACTCTGTCTAGTTGTTGGCTTTTGGTGTGGGTATGCACATGTTTCTGTTTTGCTTTCAGGTACAGATATTTGAGTTAATCACATCCCTTGAATCATGTTACATCATCACAATTGGTCACTGGCCTTTATGAACAAATTAATTTATGTACCATTATGCCTATTCCATTCCCTATCCCTATAGGTCATAATGTGTTACTGTGAAACTTTTAAAAATGTGTTTTATAATATGTATACTAAGAACTTCCCTCCTCATTTTTATTAACATATAGTTACATACAGTAAAATGCATGAATCTTTTTATTGGTTCTTTTTAGTTATACAATATAGAATTCATTTTTAATATAATTGTGTAAACATGGAGTATATCATTATACCATTCTTGTGGATGTACACGATATAGGATTCACTATGGTTTACAAATCTTAAGCTATTGGTTCTAGTTGTTAAACTGAGACATTGAATAACCCTCAATTTGAGTCCAGAAAAAAAAAAGAAATTAAAAAATAGTACATACTGGATAAGT
The DNA here is from genome assembly GCF_001458135.2 of Marmota marmota marmota. Taxonomy (NCBI): domain Eukaryota; kingdom Metazoa; phylum Chordata; class Mammalia; order Rodentia; family Sciuridae; genus Marmota; species Marmota marmota. Next base: position 10,044,256 of record NW_026000261.1, read on the forward strand.
CTGAAGAGTTTTCATACTGTATTTAGAATGCTGGTAACAAAGACCCACAGTTAGGGGAAAGACAAAAGATATGAAGTGATAAGTTTAGGATAAGGGATCTATTATTATGACTTTTTCGTATTTACCATCTTCATTCAATTATGAAATATTTATTCTGTGTATACTGTGTTCTAGATACTGTGAATGTAGTGAAAGAGAACATAGACATATTCTCCATCCTTGTGTGCCTTTAAATGGAATATGTAATATAAATATTAGAATAATCAAAGTAATATAGAAGGACACACTATAGAAAGTATGATATAAGAGAAGTACAGTATAGGGACCACAGAGCAGTGCTGTCTGAGTAATCTGAGAACTTAAGGAAAATGTTCATTGGTGGAATACTAGTAGGTTAAGCAATGGTTCAGGGGAAAGAAGGCAGAAGCTTCTTGATAAAGGGTATCAGCACATGCAAAGACACTGAGCCCAGACAGGGAGAGGGGAACACTACAAACTCCAGATTGTGAAAGAAAGCCAGTGCAGATAAACAAAAGAGAAAGAGGAATATTGATATGAGATGATATTGATGAGGACCACCCCATTCAAAATCACAACATTGTTTTGTACATGTTTGTTTTGCCCTCCAGTTGCTCCAGGCTTCTTATCTTGTTTTTTGCTCTCTCTTCCAGAAATAACCAGTTGGTCTATATCTCTGGGTTCCCTTATCAAGGCTTCAGGTTGTTTTGGACAGCTGGAAAGAACAAGAGGAGATATGAGAGGAGAGTCACTGTATTTATTCACCCAGCTCCCTTCCTTAGCCATCTAAGGCTGGCTAAGTCCCTTAGTCTAAGACCAGTGTGTATCAGAAGGGTTTTCTATACATTCTTTAATCTTTCCTATTTCTTGTGACTTCTCCCTCCTCTTCACCCTTCAAATCCTAAAAGAGGTAACTAAATCCCACTATACAACTATACTTTATAGTTTACATATAGTCTGCCCACATCCTATAAACAAACTCTTTAAGTAATATTCCACAAATTATCCAATCTGTGTGTTCCATCTCTTCCCTGCCAAGACCCTCTAACCGTTTCCCCATTCCTCTTTCTTGCCTTATTTTTCTCCATACTACTTACTCTGTGACCTACTATATATTCTGGCTTGCTTATTGACTGCCTCTCTTTCAACTACACCAATAATTCTATCAGGCTAAGAATTTGCATGTTTTATTCACCTCACATGTGGTAGTCACTTAGTGTTTATATAGGCAGGGGCCAGATCATGAAAGATCTTGCAGGCAATAGTTAGGAGCTTATATTTTATTTTATGTGCATGGGAAGCCATTTAAGAAAAAAATTATTCAAGGAAGTGACTGAATCTGTTTAAGTTTTAACATCTCTATGAATAGTATTGTTGTGTGGAGACAATAATGGAATGTGAATGACTAGTTAAGTGACACTTGCAATAGTGCAATTGACAGCCCAGAATAAGGTGGTGGTGGTGGTGGTAGCAGGGTTGAGAAGAAGAGAAGTGATTGGATGGAGACACTTCATGAGTATTCTCAAATTATAGGTCATAAATGGAATTTGTTCCTTACAAAGTTGAATTGGTTTGCTAGAAATATATTGTCAGTACAATAAACAAAGATCTCAGCAGGAATTGATCAGCTTTGTAATATTCCGAATATATTTGCTAGATTTTAGCAATTCAGAACATGTGGATAAAATTTTGGGGAAATCTCTATTTGGAATCCTACTAGAGAAGGGATTTTTGCGAGGATATAAATCCCCATATTACATCTACTCAAAACTGAGATGTCAACACATCATAGGAGCTACTGAATAATGTGACTTCTTAATAAGAACTGAGCATTTAAAAGTTAAATAATACGATATAGAAACCATTAATCCAAATGGTTATCTAATGTCTATGCTGTGCAGCACAAAGATTAGTCTTTTCTTTTCCTCTCCAGAAAATGCTCTATGATTCCATTAGCAGATAATATGCTTCAAAAAAGTGATTTCACATGTAGACATATTCCAGCTCAGTAGCAAGCAATTTTATGTCAGCATTTCTGAAATGGAATTAAAGGTTGAAAAATGATAGGAATCCTTCTCTTGTCAGGGTAGATATTTAGAATATTTTCACCCAGGAGCTTCTTCAATACATTATCCATTAGAGAAAAATGGGATTTTACATCATCTATTATGCCAAACAGGTTCAAAGAGCTTTTAGGTGACATCAAAGACCTTAAGTCCCTATTCTTGGTGGATTAAATTATTTTAGCAATAGCTTCTATAATTCCTACTCTTTCAGCATTTGAAATAGGAACATTCCACCATACTATTCGATGGGCCTTTAGAGTATTTGAAAGACGCTCCTGAACAGGCTAAGTGGTAAGCATTCATAGGATTCCTACACATGATTTCAAACCTCAGTGAAGACTAAATCAGGTTGAGACCTTTCTACCAGTGGAGATTTTTTTTTACACTTTGAGTTCTATGGGATCTATGGGATAAAATGTTACTTTAGGGAATTAATGCTTAAAATACCAATCCTGTAATAAGAGGCTTAGGAGGAGCCTGGAAGGGATGGAGGATAGGATTCTCACATGGAACCATCAGAGAATATCACTAAAGCCAAAATAGTTGTTCCCATGTGCTTATTTGTGAATCTGTGCCAATTCATACTAAGGATTTTAATTGATCAAGGTGAAATGAGAAGAACATGGACAATGTGTTTTTCATAGCCCTAAAATAATTCAATATTTTTACTGTGAGATTATATTCCATTTCCTTTTTTAATATTGATTCATTCATAAAATGATAACATGAGCCAATGATAGGTGAGTTCTTTTTGTTATTTTAATGTGTTTATTGGCAAGCCAAAATGTTGGCAATCCAATATCAGTCTCTCTATACAAGGAGGATGAGGAAATTTTAATTAATTTCTGAAATCTAAATTACGTGACCACCAACCTAGGTGTTTTAACATCCACCAATTTCTGAATGATGTAGGCCCAGGGAAAATATCATTCTCTCCCTTTGAGCTCTCATAGCATGTTACGTGGAAAAGTATGATTATATGAACACTCTCCTTACCTCTTCTAGTGTGACTGTGTTGCTAATTTTGCAAATATATTGGCTATGAAAGCAACTGAAAGCTCCCCACCACAGATATCACATTTTTGCATCTATTCAGTACAAAAGGAAGGCAGCTTCCTATGAACCCAGCCAAACCATATTACATGGCCACTCCAATTAAATTGTTGGCAGCCCAGGTCATTAGAAAGTTTCATTCATATATATATATGCCTTTATTTATTTATACGTGGTGCTGAGAATCAAACCCAGTGCCTCACACATGCCAGGCAAGTATGCTACCACTGAGCCATAGCCTCACACATGCCAGGCAAGTATGCTACCACTGAGCCATAGCCCCAGCCCGATAGAAATCATTTCTTCATGTTTAGTTCAAGTATTACATCCCATGATTTTCATCTACTGGTTTTAGCTTTGTGCACTGGGGCAACATAAATTAAGGCTTATCTTTTCTTTGTATCAGAATATAGCTAGCATATCATATCTACCTCTGTCAAAATACTTTTTCTCTCCAGATGCCATCATTCCTTCTCAATACTTAAGCCTCTATAAATTCTAAAACTAATCTTTTCCAGGAAGACTTCTTAAAACCCTCTTCATGTCCAGATCATACCAAGGTGGATGTGGTTAATTCCTAGTCATCCATTGCCTCCATTGATATAGACATTTGCTTGAATTCATTCATGATAATGATTATTTTTCTGAACCTATTAAGTATATTAAAGTCATAAAATATACAAACATTGGGAATCATAACTATGTATGTGTTCATTATTTTAGGAGACACTACATTGCCTTCCACATGGATGACACTATGGATTTAGAGGGGGTATATGAATAATAAAAACATGCTTCTTGTTTTCAACCATCCTGAAAAATAACTCAAGAGATCAGCCGGGCACAGTGGTACATGCCTATAATCCCAGTGACAAGAAAGGCTGGCCCTAAGCAACTTATTAGCAAGACTCTGTCTCAAAACAAAACATTTAAAAATCAGTGTTACAATATTACTCAGCCTTAAAGAATGACTTTATAACATTTGCTGGTAAATGGATGGATCTGGAGACTATCATGCTAAGTGAAATAAGCCAATCCCAAACAACCAAAGGTCGAATGTTCTCTCTGATGTGCTAATGCCAACATACAACAAGGTGGGTGGAGGACAGAAATTCAGAGGATTAGACAAAGAGGAAGGAAGGGAAGAGAAGGGGAATAGGAATAGGAAAGACAGTGGGATAAATCTGACAGAACTTTCCTATGCATACATATGAATATGCCACAGTGAATCTCCACATAATGTACATATACAAGACTGGGGCATAATTAGAATAAAATATAATCCATGTCTGAATAAATTTATCAAATACACTCTACTATAACTAAAAATAACAAATTTAAAAAACCACAGGATATTCAAAAGTTGTTAAAATAATTACATCTAAATATTTTATATCCATTAGGACAAAATGATAAAGTGGAAAATGAACTCTTTTTCTTTGTAAGGAAAATTTACTTGGTACTGGATAAATAAAAAGTCAGTGTTAAAGTGCTCCTAGATTCAATCCCCAGTACCATAATAAAAAATGAAAATAATTCAGAGATCATAATATTCCAAAACAAAATTTTTAAAAAGTAGCTGGCATTTATATAACATTATGGGCCAAGCATAGGTTAAATGCTTCACATATTTCAACTTTTTTTAATCCTTATAATCCTATTAGGAAAGTGCTATTACTATCTCTACTTTGCAGATAAGGAAACTGAGACATGAAAAGGTTAAGTAAATTGTCCCAAATCACATCACTAATATACTGCAGAACTAGTACCAGACCCTGACAGTTAGCCTCTAGAGCTTGAGCTATTGAGCACTGAACTGTAATGCAGAATACAAGTGTATAAAACATATAAATGATATTAGAACACTACATAAATGCCAAGAAATAGAAATAGGATTATATTCAGCAACTTGGGGAACTGTGAGTATGAGGAAGGTGTGGGCGTGTTTGGAGAGGTGGTTGGTCAGAGAAGTCTTTTTAAAATAAATGCATCTCGTGTCAGAACTTGAATGAAAAGGACTGCACTTGTCAGACTTATTATTCTTTTTTTTTAGAGAGAGAGAGAGAATTTTTTAATATTTATTTTTTAGTTTTCAGTGGATACAACATCTTTATTTTATTTTTATGTGATGCTGAGGATCGAACCCAACACCCCGCGCATGCCAGGCAAGCACGCTACCGCTTGAGCCACATCCCCAGCCCCAGACTTACTATTCTTAACCTCAGCCATTTTAATACTGAAAATAACTTAACAGGATTTAAAACAATTATACTATGATAAGGTTGTCTGGTTCTTGGCCTCACATATAGATTTGAAACGATGCTGGCACATGCATTCTATAGGGACACATAATTAAAAGGAAGTAAGGGCTGATTTACAAGACTTTATGAAATGGACCATAAACTTTGGAAATTGGCCATAGCAGTTGGAGATGTAGTTAATCTTGTAGGATTGAGGAGTGAGTTAGCTATTCAGAAGAAATCACTGACATAGAAATCAACGTATCTTGTATAAGACCCTGGAGTAAGAATGGTGGGAAAGTCGGAGGGCACATAAGGTCAACATTAATCACCACAAAATGTTATTTGAAAATTACTAGGTTTTTTTCTTTCAAAGAAGATGATTTATTCACTGAAAATTGATGCTTATCTGGTTTTGTTATCATTTTGGTACCCTTTATCTGAATTCATATTTTTAATCACTGAATGACATTACTCCTACTTTGTATCTTCTATTTGCAAATTTCTATACTATATAGGAATTTTTAAAGATAAATAAATGGGAATAACTGTTGATCTTGAAAATACAGCTCCAATTGCATTCAGAACCATCAGTCTTTTCTAAGTAGTTTGTATAAATAATCAAACAATTGCTTTTCATCAAACTCACAGTTTTGATCTTGGAGCTTTTACTTTATTTTCACCAGCTTAGGCTAAAATTAACTATGAAAACTAAAAATCACAGTATTTCAAATCTATTCATAAGTCCTTTCACCTATTTTTAGCACATGAAAAATAACTGATTCAGCAAAGAATTCCTTTTAAAAATAAACCATTGGGGTTTTAGTCCCTTTGGGGCTAATTTATGCATTGAATGTGTTTAAGAAAGGTGAACATCTAGAACCTGGCATGACATTGCTATGTTTCTAAAAAAAAAAATCACTCCAATAAAAATGAAATGTTTCAATTATCCAGAAGATTTCAAATAACTAGACCGACTTATGGCCTTTAGCACAACATCTTCACTAAGGTTTTTACGGTTACCTAATTTTTTCTTGTTAATCTTTTTCCTCGAGTACCTGGAATATGTGATAATTTGTACTTTGCTCATGATTGTATGTACATCTTGTAGCCCAGCTCTCCAGAGAGAATCTGTATCTCTAACTTACATCATGATAGTCTATCATAAAGTTGAACTCAGAGGATGGTGACAATGGAAATGTGAATATATCAATGAATCTTTTAAGGTTCCCAGGAATCAACAAATGAGAACAAAATTGACCAAGTAAAATTTTACCTTTGCATAGACTTATACATAGGATTGTACACTGAGACAATTCCTTTAGCTATGTCCTGCAAATAACCCTTAATTAGAACTTATAAATTCCTATATGGCTCCCATTACTGACTGAGCTTCAGAACAATACCATGAAACATCTAATGAGGGGCTGGGGTTGTAACTCAGTGTTAGAGCACTTACCTAGAATGTCTGAAGCACTGGATTCAATTGTTAGCACCACATTTAAAAAATAAATTAAATAAAGGTATTTTAAAAAATCTAAGGAACATATATTTATTGAGTACCTATTATAGCCCAAGTCTCCTACTGGGTACTAGAGATAGGAAAATGTAATCAAAACATGTTCTACCTTCTCAAAAGGCTGACAAACAGTGAATATGAATAACCATTAACCATCTCTAGTGGACCCAGTCACACAAAGGCCATATTGCAGAATAACCCAGAATGGGACTCAACACCTAGTCCCAGTCTGCTTTGACCTATACATATCTGTCTCTGCATACTCTGAACACCCTCCACAGAAAGAGGGGGACAAAAACCCACCAGGGAAGAATGTTTCAGCTTATACTCATGTGGCTAAGCAATTCTTACAAGGTGGAAGTAGAATATGGAAGTTACATAAGCAGACTGTGAATGCTCAATATACCACAGTTCTGCTGCATATGATTAAGATACAATCATGTAAGTCATACTGGACTCTTCAAAATGGTTACCAAAGTCGATGGATGTAATTGTTAGAAATTCTCCTACATAGCCATTATGTTCAACAGATGATATTTTTCAGTTTATATTTCAATTCTAAATTAACCCTTGTCCAGGAAAAGTGAGTTAAGGGACTTAGGCCTTTAAAAAAAAAATTATCAACATCTGGGCCAGACTTGCTAGATTAGATTCTCTTAACTGGTAAGCTCATCTCTAAGAAAATTGCTGCCACCTACTGATAAGAATGAAAAACAAATCCCTCCCTCACCCACACACAAAGAACAATAATAATAACAGATAAAATCCCCAAAAAGTTCAAATTCCAGTGCCCTAGATCAAAATTAATCCTTTACCTTATTATTTATTATACCCCTATTTTTTTTCTTAGAGTAATTTTTCTTAGGGGAAACTGTTGTTTTGGCTTGGTTTTTATTTTTTTTATTTTTTTTATTTTTTAATTTTCGGCGGACACAACATCTTCGTTTGTATGTGGTGCTGAGGATCGAACCCGGGCCACACGCATGCCAGGCGAGCGCACCACTGCCCCAGCCACATCCCCAGCCCCATTGGCTTGGTTTTTGAGGTTCAATTAAAGTCAAGAAAAAGAGCCTCCAGCTGATAATTTTCCTGACATTACTGAGAAAAGAGATGGCACGTGTACAAAGAGATCTGTATCAATTTTTTTAATCCTTTTAAATACATATATGTATGTCTATATATTATGTAAATACACAAAAATAGATATAGATATGGAGAAAAAGCAGCCATGTGGTGTAGTCACAAGATCAGATGTTTTGGAGCTACTTAAATGTGGAACTGAGTTCCATCTTCAGGCACCTACTATATGTTTGCAATTGCTCCGAGTGTAAAACATACGTAGATGAATTTAATAAAATCTCTGCTCTCACAGAATTTCCATGCTGACATGGTAAAAAGATAACCGAGAAAGGAACAAATACATAAATTAGTTAATTTCAAATATTTAGTAGTAATAGTTGTGAAGGGAAAGAAAACAAGATGGAGGAATGGAGGTTGATGAGAGGGCCTCTTTGTTAGTTTGTTTGGTTTTTTTTTGTTGTTGTTCTTGGTTTTGGTACTGGGAGGCTTTAGAATTTAGCTACATTCCCAGTCCTTTTTTAATTTTTTACTTTGAGACAAGTTCTCACTATGTTGCTGTGGCTGGCCTGGAAATTGAGACCCTCCTGTCTCAGACCCCCAAGTCACTGGGACTATAGGTGTACACCATGACACCTGATAAGAGGTCCTATTTGGACTACAAAGCCTATGAGAAGGTTGGGACTAGAAGCAAGTTACTAACCTGAGAAGGTCAATTTTCTCATCTACAAAATGGAAATACTTATAGTTCCAACCTAACAGTTTCAGTTGTAAGAGTGAAAAATATAGAAAGCATATCCCCTGTCATATTATAAGCACAAAATGCTGGCAAACATTATGGAATGTTGTTTTGTTATTGTTTTGAAATTATAATGAAAATATTGAATACCAAATACCCCCAATGAGTCAAAGAATGAATATCAAGCCTCTTAATCTTAAAATGGTGTTTTATGAATACTGTTTCAATATAATATGATTTTCTGGAGACAAAACACTTTCAATATAATCCATTCTTCTAATTCCATTCCTCAACTCCTCTGAGATCCTGAGTGATTCTAGTGTTTTCCCAAAGCAGCCAAATGCCATGACTATTTTCTCATGTAGGAAAATTCTGGCATCATGGAGTAACCTCACCTGTGTCTACTGTCTTAGAATGGGAGCTCCTAAGTAGATGGAGTTCTCTGTGTTGGAAGTGTTGCATTCTTTCACAGCCTCATGCATGATGTACCCTAATATCCACCCCTATTTCTTCTCCCTTCAAAGGATACTATTCTGTCAGGTAAAGGCAAACCACTACGATCTATGAGAAAAAAGCTGGCTTACTCTCAAACCTTCCTTTCCGCTTTGTTCCTTTGACCCTGACCTGCCAGTCTGCTTTCTACTTTGTTAGGTCCCCTTGGTATGTGCAGAGGTCAGCTTCCTTCCTCCTTTCCCTAGCCTGAACTTGTATTAATCTTTCCTTTCTTTTAAGTTGAAGGCTATGCTATTTTACCTCCACTACTGCCTAATATTTCAAACTCTTCTACCCTGAGATAGGAAAATTCAATAGAAAACAGATTTTAAATGAAGTACAACTTTGAAAATATTTACTGTATTCGTTTTACAATATCTCAGGCTTGTGGGTGGGGCAAACATAATTAGTCACACTTTTTGATGTGGAAATGGAGGCTTGGGAAGTCAAGTAAACTGCAAAGGTCACACAAAGAGTAAATGCTGTAATCTACCTATCACTGCCTCTAAACTGGTTGAAGAACTTCTAAACCCAGGCATATTTCCATACAGTTAAAATGAAGTATTAGTAAAAAATCCTAGTGTAGAAAACCATTCTTACTTTTCTTGCCAACAGCAGCAAGGAGGCAGAACATGCATGAACTTTGATGATAGAACCAGACTCCAGAGGTATTGAAATCATGGTGCTGACATTTCACTAGCTGGGTAAACTTGGCAAGTGACTTCATCTTTCTTTGCATGAATGTCTTCATCAATAAATTGGGTAAAATAAATACCAACTCACTGCATTGTGGTGAGGATACATGATAATACCTACCTGTTTATACAAGTACCTAGGACATAGTAAGCACTCAATAAATGCCAGCTATTATTGTTGCTGCAGGTGTCCAGAGCCCTAATATTTTCACTGTCAATTCAATTCTGCCAAAGCAGATTCTATATTAGAGATCATTTCTGGTCCTTGGTTCAGGTCAGCTTAGCTTACCAGGGGGTAATTATAGTTGAGGGTCTTTGTTCACTGGTAAACACTCCACTGGTTGTTCTGGCAATATCAATAAATCTATATGAGAGGGCGGGCAGCTTACAATGACGTCAACTCTGACCAACACAGCAAAACACAATAAGAAGGCAATGCTGGTGACCTAGCAATAACTCTCTAGTGAATGCTGAATTGAGGGAAGCCTCTGAGCTGACTGTCATTAGGGAAGTTCATGGCACAGCTCTTTTAATCTATTATAGGCAGGGGTGAACCTGGCTACCAACTAGAAAATCACTCCACATCCCTGGGTACCTGTACATCCACTTAGATGCTATGTCTACCTGACATGTGAATCTCCGGGCACTCACAGGCAAGGTAAGAATACTGTTTTAGACATATCATGGTTGTCCCCCTGCCCCACCCAAATGCAACAACTCCACTCAAAAGTTTCCTATAACATCTTAGAATCCAAAAAGAATGTTGATCCTATTCCCAACCCCAGTGTTATGAAAGTAGCCCATGTTGAAATGAAAGACCAAGATGGTCCAAATAAAATCCCAATTCTTCACATTGCTTCAAGTACATACTTTTACACAATACGGAAGTATTCTATATTCATTTGAGGGGGGGGAGATACTTACCATATATTACCGCTATGGGAATGTGCCTCCACTGTACATTTTTGCCAGATGAACTCCCAAAGGGAATTGCAAGAGCAGTACCCAGAGAGACACATCTGCAAGTAATTTACTAGGCGGGAGGAAAAAAAAGTCTTCATGGCATTCTCCCCAAAGGGAAATTTCTGTAACCTTTTTCTGACAAGCAAGTAATAAGTATTCACACAGGAACATATTGCTTATATTCCCCTGACAGGCAAGAATGCTTTTTACCCTGGCAAAAAAATATGGAGGATAAACTGCAGGTATATTTCTTGTGCTAATCCAGGTGCAAGATTTCATTGCTTTAGTGAAGCCAAAGGCAAAGAGTCAATAAAGTACTCAAAGACTATAATAGAAGAAAAAAGTAGATCTTAAGGTGAAGACAAAAGACAGGTCTTCCGGGATTCTGGTTACTGAAGCTGGCTTCAGTCTCCAGAACACAGAAAAACCATTTGGATACCTCTCTGCTTGCCTTTAACTAGGGAAAATATGCCTCTTAAGAATGATAGAGACCAAATTATGCTATGTGCATGTATAAATAAATCAATGAATTTCACTTTATGTATAACTATAATGCACCAAAGGGAAAACAATAAATAAATAGAAGGAAAATCAGTTGAGTAGAGAAAGGGGAACAGGTGGAGGAAGAAGGGGAAATACTGTGAATTGAATTCAAGCAAACAATGTTATATGCATTCAGGAATTTGTCAAAATGAACCCCACTATTTTATATAACTATAATACATTAATAAAACATTTTAAAACATAAAAAGGATGATAGTCTCCTACAGATCATAGCTACTATCCATAAATAAGCAACTTTATATTGTCATCCTCTTCTTATAGTAATATTCTGTTTTTATTTAAAAATACATGTCACATATGAACTATTAATGTTACTGCCATCATTTATAGATATCAACCACAATAATATTTAATAATTAGCCTTGAGAACTGAAAATGAAATACAGCATTTGCCAGGCTCAGTAAACACTATGAGTTGCCAGTACTTCTAGTAATAGTAGATACAAGTTAATAATAGAAGGAACTCCAGAAAGAAGTGTCAGCAGAAATTTCATGGTGGTTGATAGGCGTTAGTCAGGGAATGTACTGTATCTGTGACTACATGTGATAGTGTCTGTAGTCTTAGATATTCATTGAAAGGATACACTGAATATATCTGAATCACTTACCTAGGCACTGCCATGTCTTGCTCTGTGAAGCTAATGGCATGAGCTTTAGTGGTAGTCCAGCAGGTTGTAGGATGGCTTCAGGAGGTTCAACACAGGTACTACGAAGATAAACAATGAAATCCATTAAATGCTTGTTTAATGTATGTGTCAAAAGAGGACTGAGTTAGTGAGCAACTGGGGCTTTGATGGTAAGGAGCAATAATGTATCTATTCTTCCAGGGATGTGGCTTAGACTGTTATTCTGTTATTCCCTCCAGTGATTCTCTCCAGGAATGTGGCTTCATCTATTGACATCTCAGTTTTCAATTTCTTACTCTTGCTTTCCATTTTAAGTTTCTCATTCCTTTTCCATTCTCTATTCTGTGTCATTTCAAATTTAATTCCTTACTTTAATTTATGTGACCCTCTATCATTTCTGGTTCTCTGTAGGATACACCCTTTTTTAAGTAAAAGTCCCCAAGGCAAGGTCTAAGGTATACTTTTCCATGTTGCTAGGGGTTTCACTTGGTGCCAGAGATTATAAGGAATCTCTTCCCCTGTAACTAGACATTTCCCTGAAGCAGACAATGCCCCATTTGCTCAGCTTTTTCCAATCTGACTGCCATATTATCCTTATCCTACTTTTTACACAATGCTAAGAAGCTAAAGTGCATTGGTGGTTAATGGGTTACTATAGCCCTTGCAATTTATTGCATTTTACTGGAAACTTGCTGGAGATAATGTCACGATCCTCAACAAGATACTCTAATAATGGAAATACTAGATATTATCAGGGCAGAGAGAATCTTCTCATCAGAGTAATCTCTAGGATAGGACAATGGCCCCCAGATCACACCTTCAACAGGGTCCAATACTAGGATAGGTCCAGATCACAAATCATCTACAGATTATTAGTCAGCAGGATTCTGCTGCATCCATCCCTGAAAAGAAGATGGCAGAATGTGAGAAAATACCAACAGGCAAGATGAACTATGAAGTCACAATGCCAGGTGATACCTGTCCCACTGAAAGAAGGTCGCTTTTTTATACTCAAAAAATGATTAAACAAATATTCAAGTGACAAATTCCATGAAAAACTATGTGCAAGATACCCATTACCAGGAACAATAAAGCAAACAACAATTAATAAGGATTCAATTGATAAGACCTTTACTAGTTTCTAAGTCAACTGTTAATATCTTTTCAGCTCTTTATTCCCTTTACTGTGGAGTAAGAGCAGGAGCATCGTTATGCCTAGGCTGTTTTTTACCAAGTGCTTGAGGAGGCACTTGAATTTAATCGCAGCCAGTCAACCTACTTCGCAAGAGCTGTTAGGCAGGTGTGGAGAAGGGAAAAAGCAGGATGTGGGCGGGAGATGAATTAAGTCCTTCCCAATGCATGCTAATATGCTTTCAGCTACCCTTCCCTTATCCAAGAAGGCTTAAAAGGGTCCAAAGTAATTGAACTTCTTTATTGCAGGGAAATTTTTATTTTCAGATCCTTTACTTCATGGGAAAGGGATTTAAGGGTAAGAGTGTCTGGCTAGAAGCTCTGATCATTAAAGATAACCAAAATATTAAAAAAATCTTATAAATATTGATAAGATTCATGACACAACTTATCTGGATGAGCCACATGTAAGTCTGGTGCCCATGCATTAATTCTGGGTGGTGTTAAGCTTGATAGTGATAATTATTCCAGAAATTCTCTGCCTTGGTCATCCTGGGCACCTCTTCAATGTTAAGTTTACAGGAGAAGCTTGAACAACTTAAAAAAGAGAAAAAAACCCTGAAATATCAATAACTTAATACATTAGAAGTCTTACTCAAGTAAAACCAAATATGGATGTTACTTGTGAATGACAGAAAGTCACAGTTATTCAGGCAGCCAAAATAGTGGATGCTCTGTTAGTTTTACCATGCTGATACACAAGGTCACTCAGTATCATCTTCTAGCCAGAGGACAGGAGAAGAGAAATGGTGAAAGATCACAGGAGGATTTTATGAGACAGCCCTAAAAGTAATACTATCTCTATCTACTTTCCACTGGCCAGGACTCACATGTCAATGCTTTATCCTGGGAAAGCCAGGAAATATAGTTTATGATTAGGATTAATTAAAAAAAATATTTTTATGAAGGGCTCTACAACATACCCTATTCTCATTCCTACCTCCAGCATCCCTCTCTGAATCTCTTTCTACCCCCTTTTCTCCAAATTCTTGCAACTCCACTAAGCTCCAATTAAACCTTCCCTTATCCCTAGTTCTAATGTGTCTTCCCATCTTCACAGATGTTTTTACACTACTGTTCCCAAAATATGGTTTTGCTGTTCCCAGCAGCAGAATCACTTATAAAACTTGATTAAATCATTATCCCAGGCATCACAACGCCAACACACGACTTGCAGAATCAGGCTGTCTGGATTTCAGGAATTTCTGTGTTTAACAGGGATCTCAGGTGATTCTGAAGCACATGAATATATCAAATCACTGACCTATAAGGCTTGTAGTCTGTGCCCTTGATTATACAAGATTTACAACCCTTCACTAAAATTTTCCCATCTTCAAATAATCTCCAATAAAATTTTAGGCTTTCTATAGTACATAGTGATGTTGTTCCCTTCTATTTCTTCTTCCAAAGTGTCTAATGCTGCATTGGGCACATAATAGAATCAAAAAATGTATTGCTAATTGATTGTGGATTGATCAATGGAATGGGCAGCTGCCAAATAAAATGTGCTATAAAGGACATTTCAAAGTGAAAAGATAAAGACTGAGAGGGGATATGATGAGAGCCCAGAAATCATGAAAGGCAGAATTAGAGGGAATTAGAACTGTATCCTTTATTCCGTGGCAACACTAGAATTTGTCTCACATCCCAACTACAAACACCCAATCATATTTTAAAAGGCAAGAAACAGCAGCAAAACGAAGGACTACTTTTTGTCAATGATTAATGAACTCAAAGAATTTGTTCCTGTCAAAGAGAAAGTATATATATACTTTGAAAATAATTAGCAAAATTGTGGATCCAATACAGAACACAAACACTAGGAAATTGGAGGACCTTCCTAACCTATGAAGAGTTTTGATGTCATTGACAAAGCCCATGGCTGACCTTCAACTATTTTCTTATATCCCTTTAGACATTAGAATCTGCAGTCTATGAGAAAGAATGTTTTGCAGGGACAGAATTGTGGCAAAACTGAGCAAATGGTCACCAAACCATGAACTAAAAAATAAGCCACAGGTACTCTGGCCCTATTTCCAGTGTCAACTCAATTCCCTCACCTTGCCTCTACCCTTGTTCCTCTTCTCCTGTTTTCCTGCTCCAAATTCTGCCTGGCTACTGAGCCTTTGCTTTCATCTTCAGTTTCTAGTCCATTCTCACTCTTTGTATTCAAAATATGAATCACTGCCTTTTTGCTTTTGGTTGTTGTCATTAATAAATACAAGACTCCCGTTTCTTGTCACTTTGAAAACAAAACTACGTCAGTCCCAAATCAAGACCAATGCTCAGATCCTGGCATGCAGCTGGGTCTACTTAAGCCGCTTAGAAGGAAAACTCAATCTATTACCTTGTTGCCATAATTTTGGGCAGTTTCCAAAGATGATCCTTGTTATTGTGTCCCCATTCTAAAGTCATACAATGCCATTTCTCTGAGGCAAAATGCCACTATATCCTGACCTGGGCAGGGGGAGCAGCTTGGAAATTGGGAATGAATGTTTAGCTCCTTGACATAGTATAATCTTTTAGTCCCCTAATTAAGGGCCAACATGATTAGAAATGTCATATGTAATATCCACAATAATAGTAGCTTATATTCATAGAGTACTTATTTTGTGCCTGGAATTGTGCTACTTTAAATTATCTAATTTACATGATCTAATTATCTATTATGTAATTTCATACACACAACGACCTATAGATTAGACACTGTCATCATTCTTTACTAAAGAGAAGACTAAGATTCAAAGGAATTAGATAACTTGCCCAAAGTCACCCAGCTGGGAACTAGCTAAGCTGGATTTGAACAGATTTTATTTCTACTGCAGAGCCCAAATAATGACTATAGCATAACTTCTAAATGACATATCATTGATATCACTGGAGGGGTTTCACACTGGAAAATTCCAAAGGTTCTATTTAGCCATGCTCTTGACCATCAATGAACATAAGCTTTTTAAAGCCAGAAACCACATGTAGTCTGTGAATGGGAATTAGGAAATTAATATTACAAAGTTCCCACTAGTACAAGACACAAAGAGAATTGTTGCTGCCTGAAAAAAATTTCAGATGATGGTTGAAGATTGGAGCAGGGATGGAATTTGTACAGAGGGGTGAGGTAAGAGGGAACAGACTTTGGTGCTTGGGGGCTAGGGTTGTGGCTCAGTGGTAGAGCGTTGCCTAGCATGTGTGAGACACTGGGTTTGATCCTTAGCACCACATAAAAATAAATAAAATAAAGATATTGTGTTCATCTACAACTAAAAAAATATTTTAATAAAAGACTTTGGTGCTTTATCTAAAATAAGCTTAACCTGGAGATTCAGATAATGTAGATCTCAAAGAGCACTACCAGATATAGCACAATAGGCTAAAATATGTCATAGCCTAAAGTTTTAATATGTGGAAGGGGGAGGAAGCTTGATAAGAGAACAGAACTGACATACCATGAGGGCTCTTAATTGGGAAGATATAAAGCCTGCATTATCAAAGATGGGCCAACACCTTCAAAATCATCCTTAACAACTCCAGTGAGTCAAGCTCTTAAAATTCCACCACCTCAACAATAGAAGTATTACAGTATTTGCTCCTAAAAATGTGTCTCCAATTGCTTTAAGAACTTCTTTTAATCCAAAAGTGACTTGGTAATAATCATCACTGTATCTGTACATTATGACATTGGTGCAGGACAAGAAATATTCTTCGCCTACAGCAAGGATAGTTAAAAGGTCAGAAACAGTTTCTGGGTAGTGAAATAAAAAACCATTTAAATAAAATCAACTGACTGGTTAAATATAAAGACCTGAAGAAATCTTACAAATTTATTTCATTTTATTAAGATTCTTGGTATCCTAATAAATTGATTAAAAAGCAAAGAAGGAACAAAAATATGTTTTTATCCATGAAAAAATAGGAAAAAAAACTCTTACATAAAATCCTATGTCAGTTTACATTTTTCAAATGTCCTTGATACCAGTTCATCATATAAAAATGTGATTTCTGTAGAGGCACTTATTCTATTTTCATATTGCTTAGTGAATGTAACAGAATAGTCTTGACCACCACTTCCTTATAAGAACAGATTAATAACTTAATGAATGAACATTGAAACAATTGCTTCAGTGGCAAACAGTGCTCAATTCATGATCACAGCAGTCCTCAGCAGAAATCCTAATTGAATTCAAGGGGAAAATGCCCCAAGAAAAGGGTCTCATTACTTTTTCAATTTAAATCACCATCATCATTGTGTGCATGCGAGTGTGTGAATGTGTATGTGTGTGAGACAGAGAAAAAAAAGCAAGACATCAAAAAGCAAAACAGTACTCTATGTGACATCAAATGTATTCATTCTGTCATTTCAAGGATTTGGAAAAGTTTGGACAGGTGCCATTTGACATGTAACTAAAAGGCAACAAAAGTGGTCACCTATTTCCTATACCAACCAGTTTTCCAAATATATCTTTTATTTTCCACAATATCTCATTTGAAATAAAAATAACAAGGGAGGAGCAACCACTAATTCCTTGGTTCAAACTTGTTAATGAGATTTCCTCTAGTCACAAAGAATGGCAGAAACCAACAAGCAGACCATCTAACTGACGACTTCTCCATCCTAGTACCACAACTAGAGTATATTTCCAGACACACTGAAGAAGGCAAAAAGAAGTTGCCTACATAGCCCCTCCCCAAACTCCAAGTAGCACACAATGGAGACAGATGCCTCCTGCTTGAGGAAGGAAAGGAGAGGATATTAAGTCCAGACTTGGGACATGGTACCAGGACCACCACAGTGATACCAAGTACCCGCAGAACCCAATGACCCTTACCGCCAGGTCAGTATCCACAGACTCAGCCACTGGAACTGACCTAGCCAGGTGGCAAAGAGACTGTTTCTACCACCTCTCTTCCAACATCTGGCAGCAGAGCACAGAGAAACAGTCCACCTGCTCACTGGGGAACAGGGCAGGAAAGCTTGCACAGTGCTTTGTATTGAAGCCCAGTGCCAGACCTCAAACAGTGAGATCCAACACCAGGTAGAAACTGAAGGCTCCTAAGGAGGACAGATCTCACAAATGGAACCTCTAGACTGGCCCCAGCATCAAGCAGAGAACTCTGTGCCACTGGGACAGACTAGAATTTCAGCATGTATAGAATTCAGCTTTAGAATGGGCATGGGGAACACATGTCCTCCTCCCAATACCATGCAGTTCCCTGTGGCTGCTAAGATTCAGGTGTGATTCAGCCTACTGTCAACCTTGGAGGTCGAGTGACTATCTCCACCACCCATTCCCCAAATTTAGACAATATACTACAATTAAGCTGGCATTCAGACTGAGTTCCAGAATTGCCCCAGCACCAGGTAGATAGCTGTGTCCCCATGGTACAGACTCATGTTTTGGCCTGCATCACCACCAGCTACAGCATGGGCCCCTGTGCACCCCTGCAACTGTGCAGGATCTTTGACTGTGAGACTCAGGTAAAACCAAGTTTCATCTTAGCCTAGGTGGCCAAAGGACTACTTTCACCAACCAGGAGAAGTATAACATGGTGCAAGATCCTATTCAATGAGGGTAAGACAGGGTAATATTCATGAGACTCTGTTCTGGAACTGAGTGCAAGGCTGGTGGAACCTAACACTGGGCAGCCTCAATAGTCCCAATCCTCAGGCCTGCTTACAAGTGGAATAGCCAATGGAACAGCTCTAGAGCCAGGGAAAGATGCGTGGCCCCAGTTTATTGGACTTCTATTTCCAGACAGTGTCACTTGGGAATGGATGCAGGTGTCTTGGGCCATGACTTTACCTCAACAATAGGCAGCCCAGAGAAGTGTGAGCCGTGGCCCTTCCTCAGTGCTGTGCTGGTTGTGGTGGGCAGTGGGCACAGGGTGTAACAGCCTGGCAATGGTGGTGGCCTAAGGTGTGGAATATGAGCCCGCGTTTTATACATCCACAGTGATTCTGCCCAGAGCCAGGTGGAATTAACAATGATTGGCCACAGGCTATTGACTGTAGATGAGGATTATAGGCCTTCTTTAGCCCTGGGGAGAGTCTTGTAAGGCACAGATTTTTCTTTCTGAATACTACCCTGCTTCATTCTTCACAACACACCAACTGAGGATTTGGGACAAACCTGTGCTTAGATGGCCCCCTAGTGCTAAAACAGGGATAACACCCAACAGCCAACTCCCAGGAAACTTGGACCAGGGCGCCACCCAGTGCTGAAATTGCAAAAGTAATTATAGTATCAATGAAAATAAGCAGCCAGCTTATAATTTCTAGAAAGACAGGCACAAACGAGCCAGATTAGGAAGACTAGAATGAATGTCTGATCTTTCAATGCACAGACAATGTTGCATGCCAACAAGTATCAAGAGTTTTCAGGAACACATGACCTCACCTTAATACTCAAATTAAAGTTCCACAAACTGACCAGGTGGTGATCAGTATGGGGGGATGCTTAGGAACAGAATTTAAAACAGCTGTTGTAAGGAAACTCAATGAGCTTACAGAAAAAAAGGAATGGTTCAATACACTAACAGAGAAACTTCACAGGGACAGAAACATTGAAAAAAAAAATACCGAGTTAAAAAAAAATACACTTAGTGAAAAATCAGATAGAAGGTAGCAATAATGGGAACTGGTGACTCAAGGACAGCTATCTGAAAAATACATGTTCAGAGGAGGAAAAAATGAGTGGGAATGAAGAAAGCCTACAGAAACTTTGGGTCAATATTAAAACAGCAAATACTTAAGATTATTGGGGTCCAAGAGGGTCTTGAGAATTCCAAAGGAGTAAAAAGTTTACTCAAGAAAACAGTAACAGTAAACTTCCAAATCTACAAAAGGATGCAAATATCCAGGAATAAGAAAGTCAAAGATGGGGCTGGAGTGGTAGCTCAGTGGCAGAATGCCTGCCTGGCACTTGTGAGGCACTGGGTTCGATACTTAGCACCACATAAAATAAAATAAAGGCATGCTGTATCCATGTACAACTACAAAAAATGTTTAACAACAAAAAAAGTCAAAGGTCACCAGTCAAATTTAACTCAACCAAGTCTACCAAGACATCCTCTAATCAGGCTCCCAAAGGTGAAAGATAATGTTCTCAAGTCTGCGAAAGACAACAGCAAATGGGGGGGGGGTGCAATTCTTCTTAGAAGAAACCTTACAAGCCAGGAGAGAGTGGCATGAAGTTTTCACAGTACTAAAGGGAAAAAAAAACTGCCCATCATAAACAATTATATTTTAGAAATAAAGAGGAAGAAAGGACAGTCCCAGACAAATAAATGCTGAGTGGATTATCTCCACTAGGCCTGTTCTATGAGAAATGCCAAAGGGAGTTTTTCAATTGAAAGAAAGATGTTAATAATTAAGAAAAAAATCATGGGAAGAAATGGAACTCACTGGTAATAGTAATTATACAAACAAATTCAGAATGCTTTAATATTATAAGCATGATGAGTAAACCATTCACATCTTTACTATGAAGTCTGAAAAGAATAATCTAAAACAATGATAACTACATTGTTATGTTAAGAGATAGGTAATATAGAAAGGTATAAAAGATGTAAACTAGGATACCAAAAATTAATATTGTGGGAAGAAATGAATTGCAAGCACAGAGGGTTTTATTAGTTTATTTTCTTTTTATTTCTGTTCTTATCATTACAAACATATTAAGTTGCTATCATATCAAAATAAATTGTTATAATCAAAATATGTGTTTTGTAATCCTTATGGTAACTGCAAAACAAAAGTCAATAGCAACAAATCAAAACATGCTATGAAAGTATATGATCATCCACCAAGGTAGAATGTAAGAGACTGAGAAAAATACTACAATAAAACTATAGTTACAAAATAGCTGTAGTAAAACATTACTTATCCATAATTACCTTCAATGAAAACAGACTAAATTCTTCAATTAAAAAAAGATAGGCTGAATGAACGGAAATTTTAAAAAAAAGACCCAACTATATATTGCTTAGAAGAACTTCACTTCACCTGTAGGAATACATGTATACTACAAGCGAAAGGACTGAATAAAGATATTCCATACAAATGGGATTCATAGCAGGAAAGCCATACTTACATCAGATAAAATAGACTTTAAATCAAAAGCAGTAAAAAGAGATCAAGGAAGGTTATTTTATAGCCTTGGTAGCAGGAGATCACATTTCAAATATATATGCACCCAATATTGGAGCACCCCAGTATGTAAAGCAAATAGAAATAGACCTAAAGGGAGAGGAAGAATCCATAACAATAATAATAGGGGACTTGAGTCCCCTATTTTCATTAATAGACATATCCTCCATCCAGAAAAATCAACAAAGAAACAGGAGAATTATATTGTGCCCTAGAATATATTACTCATCTTCCTTTGGCATCACGTGTGGCAATGGACTGTGAAAATAAGCTACGTTGCTAGTCCTGGCTCATAAAACCTTCACAAGCATGATTCTCCATGCCTTTTTTTTTTCCTTTTCGGTACTGGGGATTGAACCCAGGGACACTTAACTACTGAGCCACATCCCCAGCCTTTTTTATATTTTATTTAAAGACATGGTCTCACTGTGTTGCTTACAGGCTGGCTAAGTTGCTGAGGCTGGCTTTGAACTTGCAATCCTCCCATCTCAGCCTCACGAGTCACTGGGATTCCAGGTGTGTGCCAATGCACCTAGTTCTCTATGTCCTTTTTTCTTCCAGATGATGCTTAAGATCGTGGCAACCTTGGGATAGACATTTAGGATAATAGAGTCACAGAATGAACCCAGCATAGTCCCTTGATGGGGAGCCTCCAATTATTCAGGAGCATCCAGTTTGGACTTTATATGAATGAAAAATCAGCTACTCTGTCAGGCCATTAAGACTTGGAATTTTACTCTTACTGCAGCTTAACATTCAGCAAAGCCCTGAGGGAATGCAATACAGGACAGATACAACTCTTATGTGGGAGGGAAAGGCCAGCATTGGATGGGTCCTGCAGTGGGAAGCCATGACCAGCTATGGGACAACTCAGATGTGCAATACTGAGAAGTGAAGAGGCATCAAAGACAAATTTCTCTGATTTGCTATTTTGCCTAGGGACAATCCTTGTTACAGTAATAAACCTAAAGCCGCAAGATGAATCGCCTCAGCATGATACTATTTATACCTCTGATCCCTACTCATGTTCCTGTTCAAAGAGCACAGATTTATAATTGTCATTATCTAAAACTTGTAGAGATTTAAACATCTGTTTTAAGTGTTCAATAAGTATTAGAAAAGCAATCCATTTTTCTTTAAGCCAAGCAATAATTTACAGTTTTCTGCAACTTGCACAACTTACTGCAGCCAATGCCCAAGGGGAAACTTGAGAGAGAAGCAGGGAGCACTTTAATTAGCCTACAATTAATTCCATTAAGGCTGCCTCCATGAAATGTAGCCACCCTAAAGAACAGTAAATCATTCAATTACCGATATTGATGTATTATTCAGCCCTGAAGACAAAAGCAATAGTATTGATATTAAGTGTTCTCAACATTGGAATGAAATCCTATGGCCACCTGCTCAGGCTGCAGAATATCTTTGAGGCATTTTAGCAATTCAGAAGATTTCACCTGATCCACAAGATGAAGGTTAGATCGGAGGGACTTTATTATTCCATACAGGAGACTTGGTGTATCACCTTCAGTATTTTTTTAAAAGGCATTTTACCAAAAGGGAAACCCAGGAGATTGAAAGACACATAGTTCCAGAATCAAACAGCTGTAACTTTTGAGTGCCCTTAATTAATATATCATCTCCATAATATATATATATATATATCTCACACACATATTTTCAAGTGGAAAAAGAAAACTGAAACCAAGAAAGGTGCAGTCCTGCATTCAAAACACTAATAAAGGGCTGGGGTTGTGGCTCAGAGGTAGCGCACTCGCCTAGCATGTGTGAGGCACTGGGTTCGATCCTCAGCACCACATAAAAATAAAATAAAAGTATTGTGTCCACCTATAACTAAAAAATAAGTATTAAAAAAACCACTAATCAAGTATGATACTACTACACAAAACCTTTTAGTGTGCTGGATGCAGTGGCACATGCCTTTAATCCCAGCAGAGAATTACAAGTTCAAAGCCAGCCTCAGCAATTTAGGGAGGCCCTGAGCAACTTAGCAAGACTGTGTCTCTAGATAAAATATAAAAAAGGGCTGGGGATGAAGCTCCGTGGGAGAGTACCCCTAGGTTCAAGACCAAAACAACTTTCAGTGGCTTCTTACTATTTTAAGATTAAAGTCCCAATTATGTGGCCCCTATCCAAACTCATCTGTTTCTCCCATTTGTATTGGCTTCCTTGAATTCCTTATTAGCATCAAGCTTGTCACCTCTGGGCCCTTGACCACACCCTTTCCCTGGAATGCCCTTTACCCTTATACCTATTCATTCAAATAACCCTTACTCATCCTTCAGGTTTCTACTCAAAATGTCTCTTCCCCAAGCAGACTTTTCCTGATCCCTTAAGCAGGTTCATGCCATCTATTATCTATTTTCATAAACCATTGTCAATTTCTTGCATTACAAAATGCCTACAAAGTGATAGTCTTTATTTACTTATTTAGGTACCAGGGATTGAATCCAGGGGTGCTTAATCACTGAGCTACATCCCCAGCCCATTTTACCTTTTATTTTGAAATGGGGTCTTGCTGAGTTGCTTAGGGCCTCACTAAGTGGCTGAGACTGGCTTTGAACTTGAGATCCTCCTGCCTCAACCTCCTAACTCACTGGGGTTACAAGCATGCACCACCATACCTGGCTGCTAATCTCATTTTAAAAACAAAAGTCAATGTTTAAAATGAACAGCTACCAACACTGCATGCAATACTGTGTCATATCATCCAGGTACAGAAGACTACTGTTTGAGGAATAGGGAGGGTGAAAAACCAAATTAGAATACAAAGTACTTTCAAAAAGGGCAACACAGAAGGAGTAGGAATGGGGAAAACCTCAGGGACAAAGGCCTTGAATTTGCAACTAGGAGGTATCTTGCCTCTGAATTCAACCCAAAAGTCGTAAAAAGATGCTGGGGTACAGATTAGGGGAAGGATACTGAAGACTGACTCTATAATTTAGCTGATGATCTTTGCATTCCTCAACCTGTGGGAAGTGAAACTATGATGTTCCCGTTCTGATTCAATCATTCTGACAACCTTAAAAAAAACACATTGGATACCGGTCAGACCACAGAGGAAGCCAGCGGCCACCATCTTGGAGAGCTGACGTCACCATCCCTGTTTTCGACTGATTGCAGCTCATTCAACCATAGAACAGGTAATTTCAGGCTACCATTCGCCTGCGTCTTGCAGACAAATTACTCAGGCTCACTGCTAAAGAACCTGCGGAAACTGCTTCTTGGAGCCTGCTCCTATCAGAACATACACCGAGCCCGGAGCGGCCGAATTCCAGCTCCCGGAACTGCTCTGGCCCAGGGATAAAGAACCCACGGAAACTGCTTCTCGGTCCGGGTCCTGCTGAATACTGGGGAGGTAAATACCAACCGAGCCTTCATAGGCAGTGGCAACAAGACTGAGACGGGGCTTGTGAGGGCCGGTCAGGACTCACCCGTTGCTTTGGTCACCCGGC
>NW_026000261.1:10072792-10101995 GCF_001458135.2 Marmota marmota marmota
AGAGAGAGAAGAGGGGAGGGGAGGGGAGAGGAGGGGGGATAGTAGAGGATAGGAAAGGCAGCAGAATACAACAGACACTAGTATGGCAATATGTAAATCAATGGATGTGTAACTGATGTGATTCTGCAATCTGTATATGGGGTAAAAATGGGAGTTCATAACCCACTTGAATCAAAGTGTGAAATATGATATATCAAGAACTATGTAATGTTTTGAACAACCAACAATAAAAATTTTAAAAAAAACACATTGTAACTCTTTTGGTTTGTGCTTTTGCTTTTTAGTTATTAAGTAATGTGGAAAGTAGAATTGTGGATGAGGTTCAGATTAGGTGAAGGTCAGATACTGAGTGGGGATCAGGCACATCTTCCAATCACTACATATTAAACCATAGTACTAAGGTTACTACACACATGTTCAACTCTAAATGGACTATTGATCATACTGAGCAGATAGTGTCTGGTGAATTCATCTACTGTCTGAATAGTCTTCTCAAATTTTTCTAGTTCTCCCCCGACTTAGAATTTACTTTTAGTGATAAACTTAACTGCCTAATAATAACATTTACAGATATCCCTTAGAAAAGCTAAAAGATGGGCACCTCTGTTTTTGTAGGATTCCTAATTATACAAACATCTAATCAGATATCTGATAGGATTATGTGAAAAACTAGTGAACTACAACATGATCCTTTCTTTTCAGTTCCATACTTGCAGAACCATTACTAAATATACATATTATATCAGTACCTTTATCAATATTGATTTGTATGTGAGAGGTACTAGAGATGGAGTCCAGCATTATTCTTCCACTAAGCTACATCCCCAACCTTTTTACATTTTGAGAGGGGGGGGCTTACTAAGTTGCTGAGGCTGGCCTTAAACTTGTGATCACCCTGCCTCAACCTCACAAGTTGCTGGTATTACAGTCATGTGCCACTGAACCTCACTTTATATTGACTCTGTAAAAAACAGAACTAGAGGGTAATGCAATTCTAACAGCTTAAAAAAACTTTATTGTATTTACTGATGTTTAAACTAATATGTACTTGTAAAATTGTTAAGAAAATTGAATAAAGTAGTGATAACAGCTGATATTGACTAAACATTTACAATTACTAACATTTACTATAAACAGTACTATGCTAATATACCCATAGGACTATTAATAGTTTCCATTTTATAGAAGAACAACTAGAAACTTAGATATATCATATATCCTTCCTGAGGTCACATGGCTAGTAAGTGGTAGACAAAGGACTTTGACTCAGGACAGGACCTGATGGTAACTGGCTTAACCATTATTCTATATCATTAAGTCACAAACTTATAATTCCAGTCCTGCACTACATTCCCGTACAGTTAGAGTCTTTCAGCATTTTGGGCTAGTTCAAGAGACAACGATATGGGCTGGGGCTGTAGCTCAGGGGCAGAGCACTCGCCTAGCACACATGAGGCATGGGGTTCAATCCTCAGCACCACATAAAAATAAATTTAATTTAATTTAAAAATGCACATATTTAAAAAAGAGTCAATGATGCCTCTTGTGTGCATTATTGATAATTACAAACAAATAGCATTTTTAATAGTTTCACAGAGTTCTCTTAATGTCATGTTTCAAAATGACTGTGTAAAAATGTCCTGCTTCTTAATTCTACCCAAAACCCTTTACAGAGAAATGTCCTGGGAGAAGGTGAAAAACCTAATGGCCAACTAGTGCCCTGGAATCCTGCTTATCTGGGTTTAGCACAGTTACACTTCTCTTAGTTTGCTAGACAAAATTGTTACTACGCTGACCAAATCTCCAAAATCAATTAGCCAGAAAAGCCCAAATAAGGACTAAACTGAAGAAGATGAGATTGAACTACAATTTAAGATCTTTTGGGGCTGGGGATGTGGTTCAAGTGGTAGCGTGCTGGCCTGGAATGCAGGAGGCACTGAGTTCGATCCTCAGAACCACATAAAAATAAAGATATTGTGTCCACCTAAAACTAAAAAAATAAAAAAATTAAAATTAAAAAAAATATTTTGATTGTGCAATGTGAAAAAGACTAAACAGCAGGCCTATTGCTTAAAATGGCTTGTGACTGACTTTCTCTCTCTCTCTCTCTCTCTCTCTCTCTCTCTCTCCCCCCCCACCCCTTCTCCCTCTGATCCATCACCCTGGAAAGGAATCAAAACAGCTTTTCCAAAGATAAGAGGATTTTCATTTCCCACCCCTGAGCTAGGAAATATTCCAGCTCCTTGTAGTTGCAAGGAGGGCAGCAGCTGACCAGGCCCCTCAAGGTCCTCTGTGCAATACACAGCAGGCCCACTTCTCTTTTCCATTCACAGAGCTTTTACTACAGTTCTATGACATCTCCAGTCTGGTACAGGATAGCTGTGAGACCTCCAGGCCCTTTAAAGAGGATTATTTTTGAGAACTTTCTTCATCTAAACCTACCTGGAGTTCCAATGAGAACTGTTAGACAGTATTTGAAATGACACCTTCATAACAAGGTGAGGGTCTGTCATTTGAACTAGAATTTTTCCTAAAAATGATCAGTGGCCACTTGGTATCTCAGGAAGTGGGATGAAGGGTACATGTTTGATTCAGACCTGATTCTGCTCCCAATTGCACAGCATGGGTGCTGTTCTTCCATACCCTCAGGTTTATACTGTCAAAGAAAACACAAATTTGTACTTAGTAAAGAGAGACTATTTTAAAAGGATTACTGCAAATGCAGGGAACAAAACTATTGTATAAAAATGATCAGCTATTATTTTATTCTCATTTAATGCACACACACAGGTGTACAAATCAATGTATTAAAATAAAAAGAGGAGAGAAGAACAAGGAAGAAAACCCTTAGCTATGTGAGAATTGAATAAATTATGGAATGTGGACAATGTTTCCCTTGAAGCATTCTCAAGTGGTGACTAAGTATTTTCTCATACCTCAAGTACCTCAGGGACAGGAAGGTTGCTAGGCATCATCCTTAGTTCACACTGCTATTTCTTTACTCTTGTACACCTTTCTTTTGGCTTATGTCATCTAACTACATGAGCCTCTTCCCTTCTTTCTACATCTGTCAATGATTCCTTTATTTATCAAGACTTGACATCTTCCTCCCTAATCCAAGCCCTGTCATCATTCTAGGTGACATCAATGTCCAAAGAGATGGCTCTTCCAAATTTCTGGGCTCTTACTTCCTTGATGTACTGATTACCATTGACCTTTCCCTGTACCTCATCTTGACCACTCATCCCTAATATTCCTGAATCTGCTTTACCTTCCATATCACTAATACCTGCATCCTGTTTACTGTCCATAATCTCTTCTGTTTTCACTTTGCATTTTCAAGTACTTCCATTACAACTATTCTTTGACTTCATTAAAATCTCCAGTCTGTTCACTTTTTCTTACTTCTAATCCATCAACTAGCTTTTTTTTCATCTTGCCCTTTATTCAGTTTAGATCTCTCCATCCAACCTTTCAATAATTCTCATCAACATCCTATACTCCCTTGTCTCTCTGTCATTCCATCCATTTGGTATAATGTGGATGAATGCTATTGCCTACTTTCAAAAGTCCTGCATCAAGTGTTCAATAACTACTATACAAAGGCGCACAAGAAGAAGCCAGAGATCATATGTGCTTGTGACTTCGAGCCTCACACATGTTCATTACCACCTGCAATTCTAATACATGTGTTTAATCATTTCCATTTCCCACTCTCCACAGACAACTTCCCATTTTCTCCATTATTCTCAAACCTCCACTCCTTGACTCCATCCTCCTTCTCTCTGCAGATTACAGAAAAGTTCAAACCACTAGACATAAATGCCCATCTTTCCATCATTTCAACCACAAAAACCACTTACATCTGAGTATGTCCTTTTAGTGAAGAGTCAGTTCTATTACTTAGTACCTGTGAGAATTTTATCAAATAACACAGCTTTTCTTTGATTTTTGTTTTCTATAAGAGTTTTCTAATAAATAGAAGCACCTAATTAATATGGTCATGAAATTAACATTAACATGCAAAGTGCTTAGAGTAGTATTTGGCACATAGTAAGCTCTGTATACTTGTCTGCTATTTTGGGTGTTATTATCTTTCTTTCCTCCTATTATATCATACCTCCTAGCTTAGGAAAATTCCTATCCCTGTACCTAGTATCCCATTCCTTTCATTTTTACCAGGGACCTGTCATCATTGAATAAATATTCATTAAGTGCTCACCATGTGCTAAAGACTTCGTAGTATTCCATTGGGGCTAATGCAGAAAGTAAAAGCAGTCATAGATAAGATAAGAGAGGTAGTTGTAACCATAACATGCATGGAATTTACGGGATTAATGGCTGATGAACTTTCACTAACTGTCATTTTGTCTCAAGATTATAGAGAAAGCCATAAAATAAAATTTACATATGATTAGACATGGTGGGGTGCACAGGTAATTCTAGCAACTTGGGGGGCTGAAGCAGCTGGCTGGAGGATCGGCCCTAAGCAACTTATCAAGACACTGTCTCAAAAATAAAAAAATAAAAAGGGCTGAGATGTTGTTCAATGGTTAAGCACCCCTGGGTTCAATCTCTAGTTAATCCCCCCCCACCAAATGTACATGTGAATTGATAGCTGATATTCATTAACCATCTGAACCAATCAACTCCTTCAGAAGGTACTATACAGTATCAGAATCTACCCTAAAGCCCAGTTGGATAACAGAGTTCATTCAATAATTTTTAAAAGTTAAATTAAGAAGCTATGGGCTGGGGTCCTGGCTCAGAGGTAGTGTGCTCGCCTAGCACGTGCAAGTCCCTGGGTTCGATCCTCAGCACCACATATAAATAAATAAATAAAGATATAAAAAAAAAGAACCAAAACATGGAGTTGGGGCTGTAGCTCCATGGCAGAGCACTTGCCTCACATTTCTAAGGCTCTCGGATCAATCCTCAGCATGGAATATAAATAAATATAATAGATAGATAGATGATAGATAGATAAAGGCGTATTTTCCATCTACATCTACAAGAAAAAAAATAACCTAAATATGCTCTTATCAAACCCACCTACCACCATCTGTCCCTGTTAGTTGTAACTTATACCTTGATTTCTCAAGGATTCACTCCTAATTTTCAATTTGATAATATTTCTGATTCATAACTTTTCCTTTTGCCTCACATTTTTGGCTTGTGCTTTATAACAGCACTGAATTGCTATTAATTAAACAGGAAAACTTTTTAATTTCTATTTGTCTTGGTTTTCTCATATGTAACTCTATGATAATAAGAACAGCTATTGACGGGCAAGATGGCACACGCCTGTAATCCCAGTGGCTCTAAAGGCTGAGGCAGGAAGATCATGAGTTCAAAGCCAGCCTCAGCAATTTAGCAATGCCCTAAGCAACTCAGTGAGACCCTGTCTCTAAATAAAATATAAAAATAAAGGGCTGGAGATATAGCTCAGTGGTTAAGCGGCCCTGTGTTCAATCCCAGTATCCCACCCCCACCCCCCAAAAAAATAAGCATGTATCTCATAATATTGTCATAAGGCTTAAATGGTACTGGCCTGAATGTCATTCCCAGTGTTATGCTCGAATTTGGGACCCCCAAAAGACCACCAGAGACCCAAGATCGATGTAATCAGCAAAGAGGTGTTTATTGCGAGCTAGCTTGGTCCTCCGCACACACACAGCAACAGGTGACGCTAAGAGGCCCCGAGCCCAGGTTTTGCAGCAGTTTTATACATTCTTTGGAGAAGGCAGGGACCCCCACATACATCATAGCATCTCCTAGCAAATCATCACACACCGCGGGAAAATCAAATAACAATTCAACATGATTAGCACATTCACTGGCGGGAACAAGTTGGGTAGGAGGGATTGGTCACTACAAGAGGGGGATTCATTTAAACGGATTGGTTTAAACCGTGAGGATGTCACAAGGGGAGTACGTGCCAAACTGCAGGGCTTCTAGTTTAGATATTGGTCACCACACCTAGGTGGAAGCCATCTGGAATTTCAGATATATGGTTATCTTGGCCTATCTGCGGCTTTTCCGGCTTTTCCGAGAACTGGACTGTTTCCACAGAGCTTTTCTGTAGATTTTTTCTTGACTTTAGGATTACAATAAGTCAGAGGTTAAGTTTCAGAGCAAAATAAGATCCCAAGCAGAATGAAACTGCTTAGGTCTTTCACCAGTTCTACACCTAACTAGCTATGTGACCACAGGTTAATTTACCTGTTTAGGACTCCGATATCCCATCTATAAACTGGGGATAACATTACATAATGGGGATAACATTATGTAAATAACATACATGATTTACAAGTTGGTTGTGGGAGTGGAATGAGATATAACACATGGAAACTGCATACACAATAGCTGAATTATTATGATTAAAGTCTCAAACTTTGCCTTTAAAAAGCAACATTTCCAGTGTCCCCCTCCCTGTGGAAAACTACATTACCTGCTGCTATGTATTTCCTTTCTCACCCATTGGCCAATTTCCCAAATCCTAATTACCTTTCTTCTCATTATATGATCCCTTTAAGACTAATGCTCCTATCCACTATCTGACAGACTATGTTACATTATATACAACTTCTCTCACCCAAAACAAAGACTTCAGACAAGAGTGAACACATCTCAACTGTCACTTAGTTCATCTTTGCCCCATTTGTTTTCATAGGTGATTATCACATTTTGGAATTCATTCTCAAGTCAATCAAAAAAGGGCTGGAGACTGACTGTGAGAAACTCCTCCTAAAGAATCCCAACTTTATTGAGAGTATTTCTTTCATTTCTTTCTTTCTTTCTTTATCCTTTTTTTTTTGTTTTGGTTTTGTTTTTGAACTGAGGATTGAACCCAGGGGTACTTTATCACAGAGGTTCACATCCAGACCTTTGAATTTTTATTTTGAGACAATTCTTAGTAAGTTGCTGAGAATGGCCTCGAACTTGCAATCCTCTTGACTCACCCTCCTGAGTCACTGTTATTACAGGTACACACCCTACGCCCAGCTACAGAATACTTCTAGAAATCCGTAGTGTATTCATAGGTGTCCATAAATCCTTCCAGTCTCAGCTGGTTGAGCTGGTAGTCTGCAAACTTAGGTATGAAAAGTGGCTGGGAGAAACTTTTCTCTGGCTGAAGTGATTACTGCCTAGGATCACTGGATCTTAGGAAGTATGTGGCCTTAGTGGCACATTATTTCAATGTATAGCTTCCACTGTCGCTGTTGCCAAGTCACTTCAGAAGATGAGGCTGGGCACAGTGGTGCACACCTCTAATCACAGTGACTTGGGAGACAGAGGCAGAAGAATCTTAAGTTCTGAGCCTGCCTCAGCAACTTAGCAAGGCCCTAAGCAATAGAGTGAGACCCTGTCTCTAAATAATAAATAATATATAGGGCTGCGGATATGACTCGGTGGTTAAGCACCCCTGGGTTCAATCCCCAATACCAAAATAAAAAGATGACCAGGTAAATGAGAAATAATGTCAGGATCAGAGAATCATTAC
This sequence comes from Marmota marmota marmota, assembly GCF_001458135.2. Classification (NCBI taxonomy): domain Eukaryota; kingdom Metazoa; phylum Chordata; class Mammalia; order Rodentia; family Sciuridae; genus Marmota; species Marmota marmota. Next base: position 10,080,297 of record NW_026000261.1, read on the forward strand.
CGTGTATTTCATAGTCTTCAGCCCTCCCCACACTCTTTGAGCCTAAACTATGCCCAGTAATAACATTGGAAAAACAGACCCTACAGTGGAAAGACAAATGTGAAAACTCTGGAAGTGGGGTCTAGGCAATTTGATAAGGATTTATGTGTGTTCCAATATTGCTTTACACATAATAAAGACTATAGAAAGCTATGATTAACCCTGTGTGTAAATATATGCCTTACCATGATCATATATGTTAATGAGGCAGATATTTATGCCTTTAAAAATCATGGCAGCTCTGATTGCCCACACACAGAACTCCAACATATTTTAATGAGAATAGTTTTCTAAAGTATGAAAACTACTCTTTCAGTCTAGACTATCTCAATTTTCATGTATGAATTTAAACAGAAAATTTCATAAGCAAATTCTTAATCTCTCAGTAAAGAAAGTTATGCAGAGAAAATTAACTAAAAACATGTTCCCAAACTCATTATGATGAATTTAACACAAATGTGGGGGTTACCAGTTTTTCTTCTATTGTGTATAAACGCAAAGAGCTGAAATGAAGACATGTAATATGTAAAAATAAAATAGATGAAGTAAGTGTAGGACTGCCTAAATGAAAATTGTCCTACTCAAAGTTAATTTCCCCTAGGTAGCAAAAGTTACTGTCACTGGAACAAATTTCTGAGAGTAGACATTATCTTTTCTAGGAACTATGTCTTTGAAATTTCATTATAGATTGGAAAGTTATTTGTTAGCCTATTATCTCCAATATATTTTTAGTGATAAATTCATCACCAGATGACTAAGAGCTGAAAGCAAGATCCTAGGGCCTAGATTCCCCAAGGGCTCTGGATTACAGAAAAGAATGAGTCCAGTGAGATGTCGTGGTGCACACCTGTTATCCCTGGTAACCCCTGTGACTCAGGAGGCTGAGGCAAGAGGATTGCAAGTATGAGAACAGCCTCAGCAACTGAGTAAGACCCTGTCTCAAAATTTTCAAAATAATAATCAAAAGGGCTTAGGATGTAGCTCATTAGCAAAGCATTCCCAGTACCAAATTTAAAAACTGAGGCTCAGTGTTTTGGAAATAGGCCCAGAAAGCCAAAGCATACAACCTTACTTCAAGAGTTGTGTTATTACAACTCAACACCAACCACAACTAAAAAAAAAAAACCCAACAAACCATTTTTTTAAATAGGAAAAGGATTTGAATATATAGCTAAAAAAGATACAAAGATGACTAATAAACAAATAAAGATGATCAACTTCATAAAATCATTAAGAAATTAAAAGCATAAAGAGATACTACTTCACATCTATTAGGGTGATTATTAACAATAATAAAAACAAACAAAACCCAGCAAGTTTTGGTAAGGATATACAGAAGGTGGAACTATTGCCGATGGAATTATAAAATGGTACAGTTGTTGTGAAAAACAGTATGGTGGTTACTCAAAAAATAAAACCCAGAACTGCCAGATGATCCAAAAATTCCACTTCAGAGAACATAATAGAGAGAACTAAAATAGGTACTCAAAACAGTATTTGAACACTCAAGTTCATAGCAGCATTATTCACAATAATTAAGACATAAAAGCAATACAAGTGTTTATCAGTAAATGAATGGATAAAAAGATGTAATGGAATATTATTCACCTTTTAAAAGGAGGGGAATTCTGACAATGTTTTAATATGGATAAAACTTGAAAACATCATGCTAACTAAAATAATTCCATCACAGAAAGAATATATTGTTTGGTTACACTTATATGTGATACCAAGTGTAGTCAAATTCAGAGACAGAAAGCAGAATGATTATGTTATGGTTTACATGTAAGTTGTCCACAAAAAGTTCATGTGAGACAATGGAAGAATGTTCACAGGTGAATAAATTAGATGAGAACCTGAACCTAATCAGTGGATTAATCCACTTAAATGGATTACCTGGGTGATAACTGTAGGTGGGTAGAATGTGGCTAGAGGATGTAGGTTACTAGGGACATGCCTTTGGGGTTTATATTTTGTTCCCAGTGAGCAGAGCGCATGCTTACTCACTTTCTCTCTCTGTATCTCTCTGCTTCTTATTGCCATGTCCTAAGCTGCTTTCCTCTGCTACACCCTTCTACCATGATTTTCTGCCTCATCTTGGGCCCAGAGGAATGGAATCAGCCATCTATGGACTTAAACTTCTAAAACAATGTGCCCTCAAATAAACTCTTCCTCTTCTATGTTGTTATTGTCAGGTTTTTTGATCACAGCAGTGAAAAAGCTAACTAAAACAGGTAGTTTCCAGGGACTAGAGGAAAGAGTGAACAAGTCAATTAATATTGACTTATTCACTAAGAAGTTTTACTTTGGAAGATGGAAATGTTCTGGATATAGATGGCAGTGATGGTTGTACAACAATGTGAATGGAGTATATACTTAAAATGATTTAAATGGTAAATGTTATTACATATATTCTACCACAATAAAAACATTTCTTATTAATGGACTACTAATACTTCTAATCTCCATTAATACTATCTAATAGTCATAAAAATAGTATTTACAAAATTTCTCACATGAGGAAATAAAAAGTAGAATCTTAAAATACTTTGTATTCTAGATCATCACATGCCCATATTTGTTTTAATGCTTTAAATTGGATCCCAAAACCTTTGAACAAACTTAATTCTCTAGGAAGGTATTTGCCCTGAGGCTCTAAAACAGGGCACTATGACCTCTAATAGAAAACAGAGATGTGAAGGAATAGAGCAGTTTCTCAACCATAGGATTATTGGCATTATGAACCAGATAATTCTTTCTTATTGGAGGGCTAGCCAATGCATTTCAAGATGATTAGCAGTATACCTGGTGTCTCCTTAATACATACCACTTGTAAGATAGACTGAGCCCTGTAAAAGGCAGTCCTGGGAAAGCAGAAAAGTGAGGTTCCTTGGACAGGCAGATGGTACCCTAAACATATTAAATGCCTATATGGATGAGGAAATAAAATTTGTCTACTTGGAAATATTGCTGAAGAGGTTAGGTGGGTATATGAAGACAATCTATTCACTGAAAATGTTTAAATCATTGCTTACTCTCCAGGTATACAGGCAAAGGAGTTATTTCTCCTTGAATTTTATTTCTGTGACATAAATGACTTCTTGGGGATCTTTCTGTACTTTCATGAGGCTTTTTAAGACACACAACAAAGTCAAAGTACCTCATGACTGTGACTGTGCAACTCTGAACTTCACATTGGGGAGGACAGAATTACCTTGTAAGTAATTTTGCTGTTATCTTAAATTATCCAAATAATGGGTTTTATATGAAACTACTTGAAGAAAGCACAGGGGAAATACTTCAGGACAGTGACTTGAGAAAAGATTTTTTTTATATATGATCCAAAAAGCAATGAAACAAAAGCAAAAACAGATAACCTGCAAAATGAGAAATATATGCAAATCATACATCTAACAAGGATCAACATCCAGAATATATAAGGAACTCAAATAACTCTATAGCAAAAAGAAAGAAAAAATATATTTTTAATTTTTTTATATTTATTTTTTAGTTACAGGTAGATACAATGTCTTTATTTTATATTTATGTGGTGCTGAGGATCGAACCCAGTGCCTCACACATACTAGGCGAGCAATCTACCTCTGAGCCACAATCCCAGCCCCAGAAAAAAAATATTAATAATCCAATTAAAATTTGGCTAAAGAAATGAATAGGGATTTTCCAACACATATACAAATGACCAATAAGTATATGAAAAATTGCTCAAAATCACTGATCATCAGGGAAATTCAAACCAAAAGCACAATAAGATGTCACTTCAACTCAGTTAGAAAAGCAAGTATCAAAAAGAGGTTGTAGGGAACAGGAAACTCATACAATGTTGGTAGGGATCTAAATTAGTACAAACATTCAGAAGGTTCATCATAAAACTAAAAACACTGTATGATCCAATAATTCCACTCTTAAGTACATACCCCCAAAAATTAATTCAACACGTCTAAGAGACATTTACACTACATTCATTTCAGCATTATTCAAAATGGCCAGGATATGAAATCAACTTAAATGTCCATCAACAGATGAATTGACAAAGAAAATGTAGTACACTTATATAATGAAATACCAGGCAGCCATAAAAGGCATGAAATCCTGTCATTTTACACAATATGGATGGACTTAGAAGACAATTTAAGTGAAATAAGTCAGGCACATATGATCTCACGCATGTGGAATCTTACAGAGTTGATCTAATCAAAGTTGAGAATAGGATAGTGGTAATCAGAGGATAAAAAAGTAGGGGAAGGGGAATGGGGAGAGATTGTTCAACAGGTACAATATTACATGTAAAGAGCAGAAATAAGTTCTGGTGTTCTGTGGCATAGTAGGGTGAATATATTTAACAATAATGCATCATACATCTCAAAGGAGTTAGAAAAATTTTAATTTACCATAAAGAAATGATAAAAGTAAGTAACAGTTTTTCTGATATGATTATTACCCAATGTATACATAAATCATCAAATTGTACCTTATAAATATTTAAAATATATGTCAATCAAAAACAAATAACAAAACAAAATAATGAGTCATAAATCTTAGGATTCTTATGATTATAGCTTCAATTTAAATTGTGTGTATTATGTGTCAGGCACCATACATATAACTTAATTCATACCTTCACTTTACTTCTTACAGCAACTCTCATAATAATCCCTGTAATCTATACATCATAATTATAATTTTCTACATGATGAAAGTGAAGATCGAGACAATATAATAACTTAAGACTGCATAACTAAGAAGTGCTAGATTCAGGGTCTGTCTGACCAAAGAGTCTCCTCTCTTAACTGATCTACACCTGGTACCTCTCATGGTGGCTCTAAGCACCTTATCTCAAAGCAGATTCCATCAGGAGAACAGGGAAGAACTCAACTAGCCTGGGGACCAGTAATGGAGGTGGTGTGGGCCATGGAAGAGGGTTAGAAACCAGGACAGAAGATGTTAGGACACCACATCAGATCACTTATGCTGAATTTCTGAGAATAAGTACCTCTACTCTCTATGTATTAGTTCAATCACTGAACCTATTATTCAGGGTTTTCCAGAGAAACAAAACCAATAGGAAGCAATTTATTGTGAGAAAATTGGTTCATGCAAATATAAGGATGAAGAAGTCCAATGATATGCCATCAGCAAGCTGAAAACCCAGGAAAACCAATGGTATAATTCCAGTCTAAGTCCAAAGGCCTGAGAACCAAGGGAGCCAATGGTACAAATGTCCCAAGGGAAGGACAAAACCAATGTCACATCTTAAGCAGGCAAGCAAGAAACAAGAAATGTTAAATTCCTCCCTCAACTGCTTTTTGTTCCATTCAGTCCCTCAATAGATTGGATGATGTCTACCCATATTTAGAAATGGCAATCTAATTACTGAGATCACCAATTTAAATGATAATCCCATTTGGAAACACCCTAACAGACATAACCAGAAATATGTTTAATCCAGTATCTCTGGGTCAAGTTGACACAAAAATATTTATCATAATACTCACTTCAGTTATCAAGAGCAGAAATATTGTGCTGGGATTGTAGCTCAGTACTACAACACTTGCCTGGCACATGTGAGGCCCTGGGTTGATCCTGGTTACCACGTAAAAAAATAACTAAATAAAATAAAGTATTTTTAAAAAGAGCTGGGATATCAAAGAATACTGGTGTTATCTGGATATGTAGGATGCCCTGCTGGTTGCCATACAACCTCGAAGACTAATGATTTCCAAAATCTGATCCTGATCCTATACAGAGATCAATCGTCCTGATTTGCCCAGGAGTGTTCCATTTTAGCGCTGAAAGTCCCAAATTGGGGGAAATACTCAGTAGTGGGCGAGCTAACATGCTTGGTCACTCTATAACCTGCAGCAGCAGTAGCAACTGGAAAATTGTTAAATGCAAGTGTTGAGCACAGCCCCATACCTAATGAATCTGAAAGACAGAAGGTGGAACACAGTAATCTGTGTTTTAACAAATTCTCAGGTGACTCTGATGCATGCTAAAAGGTAAAAAAAAAAAAAGCAATCCAGAATGAATAGTTTTGATGCCTGGGGAAAGTATTCAGTTGTCCTTCAGATGAATTTTAATCTCTTTTTCTTTAAACTTCCAAATGAAACATGGTTTTGAGAAAAAGCCTGTTTTATACTTCCAAGGTTGTATGTGATTACTAAATCAGAGCTTCACATGCAATTAATTAATCCATTACTCAAATAATTATTCAACACCTACTATGCATTCACTATACTTCCCACTGATGACCTTAATGTTCTTCCCTCTGAATTTTGACAATTGAATTGTCCACAATATCAGACATAAACTCGTAAGTAACATTACTGAAGAACATAGCACAATTGGACAGGATTGTATGCATTGTGACAAACTAAAGATAATTTTTATATGTTGCCAGTATGAACTTAATGAAATTCTCTATAGAGTTAAGAATTTAGGATTGAAAGAAAAATTTGTGTGTGTCTGTGTCTGTGTGTGTGTGTGTGTGTGTGTGTGTGAGAGAGAGAGAGAGAGAGAGAGATTTTGTTAAAATAGGCTAGATCTCTGTAGCCTGCAGATACTAGCCTTAACTTAAATAGAAGCAAAATATGCTGTGACTATTATGGGAAGATGCACTGGCAGAAATTAATAGGAACCCTGACATCAGGGGTATTGAAAGTGAAGGCCTAACAGCAAGTGAGGGGCTCAAGAACAGATGATGTTAAAGGATGTCAGCTAAAGAAACTACATAACAAAAAGCAACGAACCGAACCATGTGTAGAAAGGATTTCAGGTCTCGGTATGTGCTATGCAGAGCCCTGGGGTTTCTGGCTGGTGAGCAATCTTATCTTCTGGCCTCTGACTGGGGTACAGCATGTTGCACAAGCATTTCAGTCAATCCAAAAGGGTCATATTGAACCCAGGGTCAGAAAAGCTTTCTGGTGTCTGGGCTCTACATCTAAATGTGCAAGGCCAAACTTCTCTATAATATTTTTAAATCATAATATGCTAACTAAGAAATATGAGCAGTCAATAGATTTGATGTGTACTTGGAAATCTCTGGGTGAAAAATTCTCTGTAGTTGTTCCAACAGGCTTATTGTTATTAAGCTTGGCTAATAAAAGAGTAAGGTAGCAAGCACACACTTTCAACTTCTGTTTAATGAAAGTGAATGGAAAATATAAATGATTCAAAATGCAACATGCTTGATCCAATTCAATATTCTCAATTATCTATATTAAATTATGTTGTAAGCTGGGTTGATTAGCAATACATTAACTCATTAACTCTGAGAGTCTAACTACCTTGTGCTCTCTAAGGACCACATCTGAGTGCCCTCATTTATATGCATTTGATTCACTCATGGAAGTTTTCCTGGGAGAAAAATAAAACAGATAATAAAAAAAAACACTAGGGAGACAATATAACAATAATTCTAAGGAACAATATCACAATTATGCCTTCAAATTCTGACAGCATAAATGCAAACCTACTTTAAGCAGGAACTTGTAAAATTAACAGGCAGATGGTATGTGGAAATTCATACAGCTTTAGAGAAATGCAATAATATTATGCTTTGTGTTGACAGAACTCCTTCCTTGAAAGGAGCCCTAATCTCCAGATTTATGTTCAGTCTCTTCAGTGCAGCCTACATGCTGAGTTACCAATGAGCCAAGTGCACACAGACATGTTGTGCAAGGGTTGGAAGCCCCCTTCCCCAACCTCATATACACTTCTGGGGCCTGAGAAATAATTTGGCCTTTAGATAAAACTACCACCTTCTGCTCTGCTCCAGACACTATGACTGCCTATGCTTCCCAGCCAGACAACAGAAGAAAGGCTGACCCCCATCATCCATCCATTACTGGTTCAATCAGTGCTTACATAAAATACAGTCATTCATTCAGTTAGTGTAGAACTTCTAAGCCAGGGCTGTATATTAGAACTATTTGGGGAGCTTTTAAAAATTACTGAAGCTTGGACCCATTCTCAAAACTTTTGGCTTTTTGCATAGGAATAATAACAGTATCATCATTTATTAAGTATATACTTTATGGTTTGCTTGCTAACACATTTATTGAGATAAAATTCACAACCATACAATTTTCTCATTTAAATATAAGTTATGGCTTTAGTGTATTCAGAGTTGTACAACCATCACCATAATCAATTTTAGAGCATTTTCATCATCTCCCCAAATAAATCCTGACCTGAGACAATCCAAGCCCAGATTCATACTGTGTATTCTTGGGTAAGTCCCTTAAATTTTGGATTTCAGTTCCTTAACTACAGAAAGTGAAAAATAAAATATCTATTTGTTTATTGTGAGGATAAAATAAAATAAGGCAAGGAAATTTTTAAAAAGAAAACTGCAAAATTCAGCTATTGAAACTGCTTTAGTCACAGGAAAATGCTAATCTACTTTGTATATATTTGCCTATTCTAGAAAGTCTGTAAAAATGCAATCCTATAATATGTGTCATTTGGAGCCTGGCTTCATTCACTTACCATAATATTTTTGAGGTTCATCCATATTGAAGCATGAATCAGTACTTCATTCATTTTTACTGCCATTATATGTACATGTGATGATTTGTTCACCTATTAAGCAATTGATGGACATTCATATTGTGTCTTCATTTGGTTATTATGTATAATGATATGAATATTTGTGTACACATCTTTGTGTAAACAATATTTTCAACTTTTTTGGATATATACCTAGAAGTGGAATTACTAAATCAAATGGTGACTCATGTTTATATTTTGGGGGTGTTTTGTTTTTGTTTTTTTGTTGTTGTTTTTTGTTTTTGTTTTTTTGGTACTGGGTATTGAACTCAGGGGTGATTAACTACTAAACAACATCTTCAGCCCTTTTTTGTATTGTATTTAGAGACAGGGTCTCTCTGAGTTGCTCAGGATCTCGCTAAATTCCTGAGGCTGGCTTTGAACTCTTGACTTTACTTTCTCCTCACTGAAAGGTCTTGTCACCTTTGTCAAAAATAAATTGACCATATATTCATTCAGGTTTATTTCTGAACTCTTAGCTCTAGCCTATACATTCATATATCTATCCACATGATTTTACCATACTATATTTCATTTGTTTGTTTGTTTTTAGTAAGAGGGATTGAACATATTGAAGCATGCTTAACCACAAAGCAACACTGTCAGTCCTTTTTATTTCATTTTTTATTTTGACACAGGGTATCACTAAGTTTCCTAGGGTCTTGTTGTTGACTGGATTTTAAGAAAAGTATTACTTCTCCACAAGATTTCATAATTGATAAAATTCTTGAGTTAATAGCTCTAAATGTAGATATGCTGTATTTGCCTTTAACCCATTTTTAAACCTGCCCCCCCCCTTTTTTAAAGACTTCACTAAGGGTTGATGATATACCATTGTATGGGGCAAATTTAAGTCAGCTAAGGCTAATTATCCTTATGCATGAACATTTTCCAGACTTCCAAGAAGATGTTGAGGTCGTAGGCAACTGATAAAGCATTTGTGATAAGTAAAAACCTAAGTCTCCTTTACTTCATAACATGATTAACGACATGGTACCAAGCTCTTGGCTTAGGGAAAGATAACTAAATTTTAGGTTTTAGGATATGGACTTAGAGTGACTGAAACAAATTGGCTAACATCTTAAACTAATAACCTGCCTTTCCTCTGGTTTTCCCTACAGGATTGTTACACCAAAGTTTATTTCTCAAAATTTTTACTGCATATTATTGTATATAAATAATTACCCGTCAGTGTTCCAGATGTATCCTAGCTAAAACTAGCAAATGCCCTTAAATTAGATGGTTTTTGAAGTCTATACATTTGGTATTGTTTGGCCCTTAAGCTTTTACATCCCTTAGCATGGAGGACAAAGAAAGCTGAACATTGTTGCTTGAGAGTCTGTATATGTCAACCAGATTTGTATTTGCACTATCAGCATGGCAAATGAGTGAAAAAATGCTAATACACTATTGGCTTTTTTTAATTTCTTTTTTCAATTCAGCTTAAATCTGACTAAAAACCTCAATTTATGTTCATTATAGTGGGAATTTTTTAAATGTCTACATTCTTTCTAATGAACTGTTGGAAGACTTCAAAGTTGCTTAGGCTGGATTTGAACTTGTGATCCTCCTTAGTCTCAGCCCTCCCCCTATTCCCTCCCCTCTACTCTACTGATCTTTCTTCTATTTACTTATAGCTGCTTTTAATTAGTGCATGTGGATGTACATGATGGTGAGATTCACTGAGGTCTATTCATATATGTACACAGGAAAATTAGGTCAGATTCATTCCACTGTCTTTCACTACCCCTTCCCTCCATTTTCCTTTGTCTTCTCCACTGATCTTTCTTCTGTTTCTGTTTTGACTGCTTTAGCTTTGTAGTAAATTTTGATATATGGAAGTATGAATATTCTTTTTTCTTATTTTTCAAGATCTTTTTAGCTATTTAGAATAAACCCAGCCATGCAATTTCATATGAATTTTAGGATTAATGTGTAAATTTCTTCAAAGGAAGAAGCTGGGATTCAGAGAAGACAGAGATTTTCATTTAATTAGTCATTATAAAATTACAAATGGTCATTATAAACAATTACTGTGGATTTGTACTGTACCAGGAATTGGAGATACAGCAATAAACACAACATAGCATCCATTACTGGATAATTTATGGTCTAGTAGTCACTCAGAAATATTTATGGGAAGCATAACTAGGATGCCAGACGTGATATTAGGGTACAATTTGTCCCAACACATAGCTTCAATTCGGCTACTGCTTAGCTCTTGTCCCAGAATCAAAAAGTAAAGAATCATGTCTGATGGAGTGAACAGGAGATATTTTACAGATACCACCAGTTCCAAGAGATCGAAGATCCTGGTTAGCCTCCACCTGACATAAAATACACAAAATTTAAGCACACAAGTATTTATTTCATCCTTGGGACTTCAGCATTGCATTAAGTATTTCAGAAGACATGAAGGAGGAAGAACAAAAAGAGTAAGAGGGGAAGAGAAAAAAAGAGGAAGAATAGAAGGAAGAAACATATTTTGAGCACCTTAGGCAAACACCATGCTATGTGCGTTCAAAGATCTTAACAAAATATAAGAATAGGTTCTATCTCTGGAGAACCCACCTATATTTGAGCTGGGAAGAAAAAAAAACAAACACCACCACAGAATATTTGCCATATATTAACAAATCATATAAAATTGGCTAGTCCAGGCTATGAGTCCAAAGTCCAAAGAAGAGAAATAAAAAAGTCAATAATGCTTGAAGCTGGGAGAACTACAATGGACCAGTTGCTGTGGTTACCTGAAATCCCAATTGAAAAAGCATACACTTTTTTTTTTTCCCTTGGCAGGGGTGCTCAACCACTAAGCCACATCCTCAGTCCTTTTTGTTTTTTATTTTGAGACAGGGTCTCACTAAGTTGCTTAGGGCCTTGCTGAGTTACTGAGGCTGGCTTCAAACATAGGATTCTCCCAAGCTGCTGGGATTATAGGCATGTGACACATACCTCACCTGACATAGAATTTCAATGGGGAGAGTAGTAGAGCTTCCAGAAAGCAGAGGGTCAGGAACAAACATGGGCACCAATAGCTATCATTAAGAAATATCTCACACTAAACTATTTCCTTCAAAGTAAACTTAATTAGAAATACAAGTAATGTTTTGCATTCCATCTGCTTTACCATTCAATTGCTTTAGGTCTTGGTTGGTGAAGAGGGTACTATTTATTCTCTCAAAATCTCAACTTGTAAACTGTTTGGATTCCCATACTCTGAATGTAACAAACAAATTACAGGACTCACTTTTAAATCCACTTATGAAGATCTGAGACTGAAAGAACACTAACACAGTTCAGAATTCCTGAAGGCCAAAGCTACACTAATGTTTGAAACTGCCAGAAATTATGGTTTATAAACAGGGCAAAATCCTCTTTAACCTATGTTTTGTGAGTCAACATAGTGAAGAATTTTAAGAGTAAACTCTGGAGCCTTTATGCCTGGATTTGAATCCCTCATTATTATTTGTGTGACATTGAGCACATTATTTTACTTCTTACTGCCTCAGTTTCTTCTTCTGGAAAATTACATGTGTTTTTAAAAAATTTATTGTGTTGAGGAATATAAATTGTATAAGACAGTGCTTGGCATGTAGCAAATACTATGTTAATGTTAGGTTTATCACTGGATGGATTTTGCATGTGAACCTATTGAATAAGAATTGGTACCTGCTGCAAACAGTAACAATCACTCATTCTTGTTGAATTTTTTTTTAAAAAATGCTCTTGCTCACTGATAGTATTAATGACTCCAGTGAAAGCAGGAGAACTTAGGTCAGATAAGTAATTAGTATTCACAAAAGAAATATATTTAAATCTCTACCAAATGAGTGGAACCATCACTCTTGCCAGCCTAGATATTAAGGAGAGCCAGGATGTCCATCCTTTACTTAGACAGAATGTAGGAACCAGGATCTATCCTCACATATTGTTGATTTGGTATTTAAGGAGAACCATTTTTAAATAAAACTGCAAGCTTCTTATTTGTGAAAATGGTATTTTCTTTGTTGAAAACAGGCATACATCCTTTATGTGTCACATAACAAAGAGTATTTATCTTAGGTCCTCCTGCTATTCATATTTAACTTTGTCCATTTCCTTCTACCTCTTGGAACTTTGCATGTTTCAGCAACACTCAGAGCTCTCAAATTGTACAGCTTTTGATGAAAAGTAAGACTGTGTGTGCGCATGTGCGTGTGTGCGTGCATATCTCTCTTGAAAAATACATGAACTGGTTCTATATATCCTCAGTGCATTCCTGTTATGGGAAAGGGCCCTGAGATAAATTTTTTGAAGGTTGCTTAGATGTCAAGTTTCTAAATAGATAATATTAGTCAACAGATCTTGAGTGCCTTCTATATTCCTCAGAACTACATGCATATTTCATTTGGTCCTCACAACAACCCCCAGGAGATGTATGCCATTATGATCCCCACTTGGCATATGTGGAAACTGAAGCATAAAGAGGTTAAGTAAATTTCCCAAGGTCACAGAACTAGTAAGTGACAATACACCAGTATTAAAAGCCAGCCTCACCCTACACTACCTTCTATCAACACTCTTCTTCCCTTCCATTCAGATTGACCCTAGGTGTGTACTCTGGCCCTTTTTTGCTAGGCATAAAGGGGATCAGAAACAGAAAAAAAAGTATTTTCCTAGATATAGAGAGTAAAGGTTAGCTTAATTCATCTCCCTGATAAGAAGAGGGAAGAGCTGGAACTGACCTGCCAAGTTTTTCACTTAGCCAATAAGTATGCATTGAGAGCCTGCATTGTTCCAAACACTGTGCTAAGTTCCCCATTCCAAATGTGCTCCTCTCTGCTAAACTGTCTCTCTTATCCTTCACAGTTCATTTCAAGATTTCTCTTACGGGATAATATGCCAAGCTTAATTCAACTCACTCAGCTCTGACCACTGTCTGCTCTGCCTACCCTCAGTACCCCCTCTTTGCTCAGCATGCTTCCACAGTAGTATAGAGGACCATGCACACAGTCAGAATTTACTAAATGCATATGGATAGCCTGGTTCCTAAGGAAAAAGTGGGGCAGAGTTTATTTTCAGTTCTATGCAGAGATACCAAGCACTGATGGAGAAAAGAAGAGTCAATAGATTACGGTTATAGTTAGGGATGTAGGCTTTGGAGTCAAAGAGACCTGCCTCTGCCGCTTATTACCTGCATGAGTTAGGTAAGTGACTTGACCTCTCTTTACCACATTTGTGAAATGGGCATGATAACAACAAAGTATTCAATACTTCTGTGAGAATTCAATGATATGTTACATATCAATCCCTTAGCAGAGTCTGGCATATAAAAACCATTCATTGATACCATTCATTGATACCATCTAATGAAATGCCTACAGGTCCTACTCTGGAGCACATCTAACACAGGTGAACTATCTATCTGTCTTGGGATAGGCACAACATAGAAGGAGGGCACATGAATTGATAGGATACAGATGCCCTGGCCACGAACGGACCAGAAGTAAGTGTTCCTAAATACTATAGCTCAGCAATGACTAGGACAGATAGAAATGGCCCCCAGGCTATTCACAAATACAGCTCTAAGCTCCTGATATATCCAAAAGACAAGGACAAAATGTCAACTCTTGGGATACACCTCCTTCCGCCACTAATGCTTATAATTTCTCTGCATCTAGACATGGTGCTCAGGTTGAGCTCCATGAAGTTAAGTTCCATAGTGTGGCTCAGCTTTTATACTGTGATCCCAGTACTTTCTCAAACATCAGTCCTTGAAACCTAAGGCTATGAAGGACTATTTTTGCCTCATTCCATTTAAACTGCCTACTCCCAGCTAACTACTATCTTTGAGGGGGCAGCCATCATCTCTATAGTCTCATCCTGACAACTCCCACAGTGCTCAGCTGCACAGGAATGGCCACAGACAAAGCAGCAGGAGTAGGCAGTCACTGCCACAGCTGAACTTTGGTGTCCATTCCTTTTCAGCTCATTGACGTTATTTTCACAACACTTCATCACTGGTTGATGGAGTTTCTGACCAAAAACAGCAACCCAGTGGTGTGTCACATTTTCCATAGTGTACATCAGTGTCGGGTCAATCCAGGGAGACCACACTCTGGTCTCTCCTCTGGCTTCACTTTCTCCCACAAAGTGGGCCCAGAGCCAAAGAGGTATGACCACTTGGAGTCCAGACCCTCAGCTTCTAGACTATTGTCCAGGTAAATAGACACTGGAATTTTCTGCCCAACCAGCATGAATACTGCTGGGGCCAGGTGTGGTGGCTCACACCTGAAATTCCAGCATCTAGGGATGCTGAGAAAAGAGGATCACAAGTTCAAAGCTAGACTCAGCAACTTAGCAAGACCCTGCCTCAAAATAAAAAATAAAAAGGGCTGCAGAAGTAGCTCAGTGGTTAAGCACCCCTGGGTTCAATCTCTGGTACCAAAAGAAAAAAAAAACTAAATACTGCTGGGGGTATGGGTGGATGTTCAGACCTCTTCTCTAGGACTATCCTTGCTGCTGGTATGCCCATGTACATATGTATAGAGGGTAAAGGTAGTCAGGGGTAAGAGAAGAAAGCTGAGAAGATAAGGGGACTGGAGTGAGTAGACT
Organism: Marmota marmota marmota; assembly: GCF_001458135.2. Classification (NCBI taxonomy): domain Eukaryota; kingdom Metazoa; phylum Chordata; class Mammalia; order Rodentia; family Sciuridae; genus Marmota; species Marmota marmota. The sequence goes on from NW_026000261.1 coordinate 10,095,501, forward strand.
ACAGCCAGGTGCCTCACTTTGACACTTTGCTCTGAGCTCTGCAAATGTTAGGTGGAAACTGCATGTCAATACTGCTTTGTTCGTATAAATTACATGGAAATGACAGTAGAGAAGTAGCACCATCCTTTACTCTTTACAAAAGAATGGAGCGGTTGGGTCCGCAAGGGGAATTTCGTTTTGGGTAGGAGAGAGTAATCTATAGCAGAATCCACCATTTTGTTGAGAATTTCCAAAACAGATCTAATTTCAAACATTTCTATCCTATTCTATCCTCTATCAGATATGTGCCAGTTTGGGCTCTGGTAAAGTCCTCTGCATCATAGTTAGCTCCCTATGTAAGCTGTCTTCCCAGGACCTTTGTTCTGTCACTATCACTGTAATAAAAATGAACTCCATGTCCTCTCCCAATAGGAAGGCATCAAGCCTCCTGAGTGTCCTTATGAGTGTCCTAACCCATGAAAACCTCCTCTCTCCTTCACACACAGTCCAAGCACTTCCCTGTCCTTCATTCAAAGTGTGGTTCTAAGGAGGAGGGCACTGCCATTCACTAGTTCCAGGTTCCCAATACCCATCCTTCACCCCACTTTGGGGAAAGTGATTAGCGCTCCACATTGACTATTAACTTTCACGGTGGGATTGTTGATCTTTTCCAGGAGAAATCTTGAAAGCATAAAACTTCTTTAATGCCAAACACTTAAACTAGATCAGAGAAAATTTAAACCACTAAAACCTGATGGTGTCTAGTAAAACAGGACCCCATCCAAGAGTCTGGGCACTGCTAATGCTGTCTGCAGCAGCTTATTCGGCTTCAAGTACATTTGAAATGGCAATTGTTTCACCATGAGTAGCTGCCGTATGTCTGATGCACCACACTTCCAAATAATAAGAAAATCACTCACCTGTTTCTCTGCTGAAAAGGCTGACTTGTCTGAGCAGTCTGGCTGGCGGAAGCCTCAGGGATCCTGGAGAGAAGCAGTAGTTTGCTGATTGGCATTTCATCTAAGTACTAAGGACATCCACTGAAGACAAGATGCTGGATTTTACCTCCATTGGCAGGTTAACAAAAGTCTCTCAAGGTTAAAGCTTTTATAGATCTGTCCTCTACCCTCTTGCCTTCTGCCCCTTGGCCTGTGAGTCACAAAAGTTGGCCTTTGGGAACACAGTCCTGGCCTTTCTATTACAGGGCTAGTCTCCTGTAGACACATCGTTATACACAGCTCAGGGGGAGGAAAGAAACTTATTTCATTAATAAAGACTGTCACAACTCCAAACTCACTCCCTAAGCCCCCATCTCCACTCCCATTCAGCCTCCCTAAATCTGCATCAGTCCTAAACAGCATGACAAATTTGCTTCTGCTTTTGTCATCTCTCTTTTAACACCCAAGATGAGGCTGCCAGCAAGCTGCTTCAGGGGTAACCTCTTATTTGTCCTCTTCGTGAGTTCTCATTACTGTCATTTCTCAGTAAGGCATACCTATCTTATATCAGGCCCTCTTATGTGATAAGAACAAATAAGCTGGTGTGTACAATAATTCATGATGAACAAAGGAAAATAAATTAATAGCCTAGCCTCAAGTGCCACATTCAGAATTTAACAAGGTCTTTCAATATCTTTAGGATAAATGATTGAACATTTATTCCAAACACTAGAGTTATGTCATGTGATGTGATACCCACTAAAGAGTATCTGTGGCCATTTTATTTATATTAATTTAAATGAAATGCAATTAAAATATTAGTTTTTCAGGTATTGCATAGCCACATGTGTCTAGTGACTACTGAATTAATGCAGATAGAGAGCATTTCCCTCATTACAGAAATGTCCATTGAATGGTATTGCTCTGGAGGATGATTATAACAGGGGGACTTTCAGGACTTACGGCAGGGTGGTAACTCTGACAAGAGAGACATGATGAGTAAAAGGGCCATTTTGAACTCTTTTGCTTATACAGAATGTCCTCTCTACTGTTACTACCCAAATGGACTCAGATGTTGCCAAAAAGCCATTTTATTACCCTCCCAAGTGGCACACAGCTCCCGGACCTTGCCTTTAGAAATAGTCCTATTTTAGCAACATGAAAAATCATAAAGCCATGAACTTATCCATGTACTGTAGTTCACTTAAACTATGAAAAGTAGTTGATAGTAAAGACTAAATGGAGAATTATAAATCCCAAGAATTTTGCTAGCATCAAGGGACCACCGTGTCCCTTAAGTCACAGTTAAACAAGGGAACATCAAACCTATCACCTTGGACTTGGAAGATCCCTTGTCTCTACCATAGACCTGGGGGTAGGCTTAAACCGTATTTAGTAAAGAAGAAGTTAGCTATGGACATCTAAGAAAGATTTCTGCCCAAGGCTGGGGTTGTGGCTCAGTGGTGGAGTGCTTATCTACCATTCATGAGGTACTGGGTTCGATCTTCAGCACCACATAAAAATAAAATAAAGATATTGTGTCCACCTAAAACTAAAAAAAAAATAAATATTTAAAAAAGAGAAAGATTTCTGACCAAAATGATTTAAATCAATAGGACATTCTAGTCAACACTTGGTTAATTAACTAGGAAATTAAGCTCAGCAGAATATCCCAAATTGGATAATCAAGGGTTGGCTGTAAACAAAGAATATAGCTAATGTCACCTCAAATTTTGACCATTTCTGTGTAGCTGATTTAAGAACCTCTCACCAATTTCCAAATTAATGTTTTTCCCATTAGTTCTGGTGAGAAAGCAAGCTATAATAATTGTAACTGCTAAAATTCATGCTTACTATGTTCCAGACATAATTCTTAGTGCTTAGTATCTATTAATCCCTTTAATCTTCACAACAATTCAATGAGATCTGGACTATTATTATCCCTGCTTTACAGATGAGGGAAATGAAGCACAGAGATTAGGTAACTTGCCTAAAATCAAAAGAAGAAAATGATAGAGACTGGATTGAAGCCTCAGTGATTTGATGTCAGAGCTTGTGCTCTAAGCTATTATACTGCCTTGCAACCCTGGTGACAAAGAATGAGTCACAGAAGTTCTTTGAGAGCTGGCCATATCCCCAGCTAGCATAATCCATGGCAAAGAGATTCTCACAAAATGTTTGATGAATGAATAATAACTAAAATCTATACTTCCCTAAAGGACTCTCAATTCTATATTATAATACTATCATAATATAGTATTATACTATAGATATATACTATTCAGCACTGATATTAATGCTTTATTATAATACTATTATTTTTACCATTGAGGAAACTGAGACACAGAGAAACTAAGATGCTTATTTAAGATCACAGAGGTAGAGAGTGACCAAGAAAGTATTTGAACCCAAATCAAAATCCACTAGAGTGAATAAATGAATGACCTTTGGCAGAATATATAACGTGGCCTATTACACTCTTATTTATTTGTTGTGCCAAGTATGAGTTATAGCTGACTCTTCCTAAGTCTTATCTCCTCAAGGTAACTGTGAGTTCCTTGAAGCAGGAACCATGCTTGACTGCTCTTCCCCCCAAGCTCCTAGCCTAGTGCTGAGCATGTAATCAGTGTTCAATAAGCACTTGCTAATTGATTCAGCACCCTACTGAGGAGGGGTTTTCCAGTCCAAAGCCTACTGTCTAGTTTCCTGTTTTGCCTTCTGGCCTTATACAGCATCTCTGGCTCCATTTGAATGTAGGGTGAGGAAGAGAACTAGAAAATGACATTGGATAGACCAACTGAGAAGCTTTGCCCCCCCCCCAAGAGTGCTGGGTGTGGTTCATCCCTGCAAGAAGCATTAACTTGTTATTAATTATTTACAATTGTGGAGGCATCGGGATAATAAACAGCAGACTGACTTAGAGTTGGTTTTATTATTGTTTTCTTTTTCACTACAATGCACCCATTTGACTGAACCTCGGCAGACCACTGCTACCACCCTGTTTACAAACATTATAAGCTGTTATGGTTTCCTATTAGAAACAGAGCACAGAGGAGCAGGGCTGTGACCATTCTAATCAAGTACTAGCCTGGAGCCCAAAGGCTAGGATTAGAATCTCAGTTGTTATTAACTAGCTGCCCTTGGGCAAGTCACTGAACTTATTAATGTTCTAATAAAGTGGAGGCACATAATTGGTCTACAGAGCAGAAAAAATGTAGATATAGATGTGGTACATAAAGTAAAGTGATAGTGATCACAATTTTGCTGATGTACACATTATCATTCCTTTTGCAATTCACAGAATTAGTTGGATTTTTTTAAGTAAGAGCTTTGACTAAAACAAAGCAAATATTTGGCTCAAGCAGGTTCTGATTTATCCCCCATAAGGCAAACATGGAGCCTTTAATGAAACACGTTACCAAATATCAGCCCAATGCCATTGTCACCACACTACATTGCAGGTTGAAAAAAAAAAAAAGTCACCGCCACAACTAAGCACCATTGGGCCAGAAAAGAAGGAAATTGTGCCTAGCCTTATGACTTCTCTCAGTCATCACTGTTTAGCACATAGCAGCCAGACTGAGTCAGGTTTTTAAACCAATAACAGCAATAGCAGGAAGTTCAAAGATGTGAAGAAGGGTGCTAGGGTACAGTTCCCATGGCAATTCCTTCCCAAACAAGTAGAAATGATGCAAATGTCTCAGTCCTATACACCATAGCTGATAGGACTGCTCTGTTGAAGTTCATTCCAAAGAAACCCAATGTACTGTCCTATTACAAAACATTCCCAAGACTTACCGTCACCAACTAGCACAGAGATGCATCAAAAGGCCTTTGTTTAACAGACAATCAAGAGATGACATTTCAATGAAAACTGAGGTCTCAAAATTTAATTTGGCTCCACAAATGGGTGAGAGTTCATCAGAGGGCTTTGTTGATCATTACATACCAAAGATGATTGCCTAAGAGGAAGGCCCAAGGCAAAACTCCATGGCTGTGGGACATGGCTATTAACAATTAATACAATATTCAGACCAAAGGGACCTTTGAACTCATGGAATTCAGCCTTGTCAAATCATAAAGGAGAAAAATGAGGCCCAGAGAGATTAACTGATGAATTCAAAGTCAGTGATAGATGGGACCAGAGAAGCCAGGTCTTCTGATATGCAAGTAAATGTTCTTTTACTAAAATACATGGCCTTTTGTTCTTTCTCCGAAATTGTCTGGTAAAGCTATCATCTTGTTGATCTCCTCCTCTCATTACATCACATTTTTTCTCTCACTTCATCACATTTTTATATAGGTCATTTTTAATTATATGTTTGACAGGTCACTTCCTGCACCAAGTTCTCATTAGCATCAAATACATTCCCAGTTCCTTCTACCAGTGGAAACTACAAACTCATTTTTATATTCATTTAAATAGGCCACAATTTAGAAGGGAAATAGGCTGCCTATAAAAAAGTCACAGATACTGAATTTATTCATTTTTTTATTTGAGTGATCCCTGACAGATATCATAACATTTGCAGTGCTAAGAATTGGGGATTTGGTGTTTGTAGAGTACCTGTTGTATGTATGACAGGATACTATGGTTCAATGTTCCTTCTGGTCGAATTAAATTAAAAATTTTTTGAAACTGTATTTGCATGCTGGAGGAGTAAGGCAATATTAGTTGTGGTGATTTTATGGTAAAAAGTTCCAGACTTACATCACTTTGCTCCTATTTCCTAAAAACCCTGTCCTGCATTATCTGTGTACAAGAAGGTTTTTTGATTCATGTTTGACATTGAATGAAAACATAATTGTATTCATCTAGACTGAGGGTAGTGCCAACTTGGAATGCATATAAGAATCTCTAAAGGGTTATTCTCAAGCCATAGATTTTCCTATAGGGAGTCTGATATGCTCCAGGAGAGAATGAGTGATAATTAGTATCCTTTCAGACACTAGTTACCTACTTAAATGGTATGGAAGCAGAAAAAAGGTCGACTGCTCCCAATATATGCTTTTCACTTTTCAAGCAATTTTTAATGGTAAGGACCAACATTTGCTCACCATGTACTGCATAACAGATTTAGCTCTAAATATTTTACATGGATTTAACTCACTTAAATTCCACATATACAACATGTATATGTACATTAATTATTTTCCTGTTGTTACTAATGAAGAAACTGAAGCAGAGAGAAGTAAGGTCACACTGATTCTAAGTAGGTAACTGAGGATTTGAAAAAAACAGGCTTAACCCCATCCTCATCCTCCAGCTCTAGTTCCCTCCTCAAAGGTAACCTCGGTTAACTACTTGATATGCAGCCTTCCAAGAACTTTGAATTTATAGGCATAGGCACATTCATATATGAAACAAATATCTTTGTACTTATTAAGAAGGATTCAGGTTCAAGTCCAGGACAGTGGTGCACATCTGCAATCCCAGCAAATCGATAGGCTATGGCAGGAAGATTATAAATTCAAGCACCATTTTAGCAATGTAGCAAGGCCTTAAACAACTTAGAAAGACCCTGCCTCAAAATAAATAAATAAATAAACAAACAAACGAATAAATAAATAAATAAAA
>NW_026000261.1:10102018-10129118 GCF_001458135.2 Marmota marmota marmota
TAAAAAAAAAAAAAAAAAAAAAAAAACTAGAACAACCCCAGAATAACTGAGCCCAAATCACAGAAGATAGTATCTAGCATCAATAGTCTAAAGGCTCCCCAGGTGACCCTGATGTGCAGCTCAAGCTAAGAACTGCTGGTCTACGGCAGAGGTTGGTGATCTATAGCCCTTGGGTGAAATCCAGCTAGTCAGTTGGTTTTGGTTTTGGTTTTGTTTCAGTTTTGATATAATTCATAATATAAAAATGGCTTTTACACCTTTGAATGGTTGGAAGAAAGATCAAAAGAAGAATAATAATTCATAACACATGAAATATAAAATTCAAATTTATATGTCCATAAATAAAGCTTATTGGAACACAGCCATACCCATTCATTTACATATTGTCTCTGGCTGCTTTTGTGCTACTATGGCAGAGCTAAGTAATTGCGACAGAGACCATATGGCCTACAAAGCCTAAAATACTTACTATATGGTCCTTTATAGACAAAAATTTACTGCCCTATGGTCTAGGTCATGTCCTTTCTAAGAGACCCATGTTCAACAACCTTGCAGTCTTGACAGTACTGAGTACACAACTGTCTAAGAAGTTCCAAACCGAGGTCATGGCCTTCATTTGTATCATTCTATAAATAGAGTTATAAGCAAAATTTTGAATGGGTCTGTATTTTTCTTGGAAAAAGGTCCATAACAAGAGTACTTCTTTCACATATTTTCACCAGATAATTAGCAAGTCAAATTGCATAGGTACAAAACAGAAAGGGGTCAGAGTTTGGCTAAAAATGAGCAGCACCTGGGATGGGACATTAAAATGAAATACATCAGGGCTGGAGTTTGTGGCTCAGTGGTAGAGCACTTGCCTCACATGTGTGAGGTACTGGGTTCGATCTGTAGCACTATATAAAATAAATAAATAAATAAAACAAAATAAAGATTTTTTTAAAAAAATGAAATACATCAAATTCAAGTTAATATTGTTTCATGGGAAAGAAAAATACCTCCTAATCCAGGCATCATGTTAAAGATTACTAAATTTCCTCACCTGGGTAAAGGGAATGATCATTTCCAATCCCAGAGTTATCATGAGGATAATCAGGTCAGATTATGGGTCCTTAGAAAAAAGAATAAAACAGGACAATTAACACTTTCTGTTTAATGATTTACTTCTGTTAATTATAAGGAAAAAAGCTTATCAGATTAAACAAAAAAGAGAGGAGGAAAAACAGAGACGATCCAGAGAAGCCCTAGAAAATAATCCACTTGGACTGTGGCATTAGGAATGTGGATCGAATTTTCCAAATATTTGAAAATTTATCTCAGAACTGTACAGGCATCATTGGCCCAGGGCTCCTGATGACCAAATTCAACATGGTTCTGGAATTTCCAGAGGGTTTTAATGAGCAAAGTTGAAATGTTCTTAGTTTTCAAGTCTCTCTTAGGTTGAAAAACATGCTCCCCTAATCCCCCTAAAAGCAAACAAACAACTGAATAAACAACTGCATAAACAGAAAAGGAGATTTTTTTTTGTCCCTGAAAAGATTGCATATTGATATCAGGGAAACAAAATTTAACTGGTTGGCATATTCAATTTTCATTGTGTTTATTTCTTACAATATTAACAGCTTATGATTTGATTCATTAAATTGAGTGTGTGTACACACAATTTTAGTCAGCTTTTTCATCACAGTGGCCAAAAGACCTGACAAGAACAACATAGAGGATGAAAAGTTTATTTGGGCTCACAGTATCAGAGGTTCAGTCCATGGTCAATAAGTCCAGAGCTCTGGGCCCAAGTTGAGGCAGAACATCATGGCAGAGGAAAACCACTCAGGACCTGACAGCCAGGAAACAGAGAGCTCTGTTCAAAAGGGACAAAATATAAAAACCCAAAGGTACGCGTCTGCCCCCAAGTGACCCACCTCCTCCAGCCACTACCAACACCTGCCAAGTTAATCCATATCAGAGGATTAATTCATTGATTGGGTTACAACTGTGAGAATCCAATTATTTCAACCTTGATCATTCCTTCATGTGAGCTTTTAGGGGACACCTCATATCAAACTATAACACTCACTATGTCCAAAATGCTTATAAAATTGAAATACTGAACAGTTAAATCATCTTTCCCTGAGTAGCTCACTCATGCCCATAAACAAAGTTCTAATGACAGTCTGGCTCAAGGATTATTCCAAAAGACCACTCCTAAGATTCCTGGGAGATTTATGGTATGTGTGTGCTAAATTTTGTTATTGCTTAAGTAAGACAAGCAGAATCAGCACATGGCTCATTAAGAAAAACCAAATGGTATAGATTGTTAGCATTTTTAATTGTGGGCGGGTTTTCAGATTTCACAGAATTGCCTGTAAATAAGTTGTATACAATGCAAGGTGAATTTATGAGGAATACCCCTTTAATTGAGTCTCTTCATTCTTGGCCACCCCTGAAAAGGGAACAAATAATTTCAGAGGCTTCATTTCACAAGTGGTTTGGGGATTCAGTCTTATTACTTTATAGTCACAATTTGCACACCCAGTCATTGAGGAGAAATCTACAAGCAAGGAGCTTTTCTGAAGCCCATACCATTTTCTATTCTGATCCACTGCAAATGTTCTCTCCCCAAGGCACAGGAAGGACACATGGAGCGCATCTTGGCTACAACATATGGTGCTGAAACAGCAAGCTGATAAGTCTTTAGCAGTACTTGACAGTAGTAAGAGATCAATTATTGTCACATAAATATTAAAAAGCTCCCCTAGTACTCTGTTGGAATGAGAGTATATTTAACTATGATAACTACTTCCCTGTTAATAGCAACCAAATTTGCCTGGGAAACAATGTATCACTCCATCAGGTGAAGTTCAATTAAACGTTTAGTTGATCCAAGGTTGAGTTGCTGCTGTTGCTGCTGCTGCTTCCATCTGTAGTGAAAGCCAAAACATGAAATAAGTACTTATTATCTCTCTTGGGGACCATGATTCTTCCATCATGCAGGTGATAGAAATTTGCTGGATACTGCCCAATGTGAGTTTTGTCTAGAAGATTCTGACCTGTGTAAATCCTGCAAGGAGATTGGATCTAGCCCTGAAGCACAATGTTTTTTTGTTTTTTTGTTTTTTCCCCTTAAGTTTCCTAAAGTTCTTCTGTAGCAGATTCTAGCAATCAATCCACCAGCAGGCATTGACTGAGTGCCAGCCTGATAATAACTTAAGTTCCTTCTCCCCAAGGCTCAGTCTTCTGCTGGACAGGATTGGGAGAAGGGATGGGGGAGAAAAAAGCAGTGTTCTACAGGAGGTCGAAAATTTCACGACTCAGCTGCTTCTCTAATCTCTTATGATTCTGTATGTGGTCTGAAGCACTCAAGTGAAGAATGTCTAGGTCAGGTCATTCTGTAATAGCTTACCATTTCTCTAAACATACAATGGCAAAGCATTCACTAAAAATCAAGTGTCTCCCCTGATTTGAGTTGCAATTCAGATTACAGTACACCCAAGCTCCAAAGATAACAACAATGTCAGCTTACTAAATCAAGGGAAAACATTTTAATTATTTGAGAGTGCGCATAGTTGTTCACAGGACAGATAGGAAGGTGTTCAAAGCATCAAGAGATTCTTGAACACCAGGTACAGTGGCACACGCCTGTAATCCCAGCAGCTAGGGAGGTTGAGGCAAAAGGATCAGGAGTTCAAAGCCAGCCTCGGCAACAGCAAGATGCTAAGCAACTCAGTGAGACCCTGTCTCTAAATAAAATACAAAATAAGGCTGGAGATGTGGCTCAGTGGCCGAGTACCTGTGAGTTAAATCTCCAGTACACCTCTCCACACACACAGACACACACATAAAGAGATTCTTGAATTAAATGAAAAATAATAACAACACACACATCTGTAAGAAGGCTATTTATGTTATAATAACCTTTAATTGATTTTTTTTTCAATATTGAACTCTAGCCTTTTATTTTATATTTGTTTCTAGGGATTAAAATCAGTGGCACTCTACCACTGAACCAATTCCCAGCCCTTTTTATTTTGCATTTTAAGACAGGGTCTTAAAAAAGTTGCCCAGGCTGGCCTTCAGCTTGTGATCTTCCTGCCTCACCCTCCCGAGACATTGGGATTACAGATATGAGCTACCACACCTGGCTTAGAATTCATCTTTATCTTCAATTCATCTTCAACAAAGAACAGCTGCAACCACTTTAAAGTTAGCCATTCTGTCTCTGTGCTTCTCTGGACAATAAAGCTCAAAGACTTATAAGATTTAGCTTTTAGCCAAGTGCCAAGTACTTCAAGGAAGACTAAAGGTGAATCATTTGAGAAAGCGAGTCTTCACCCGTATATTCAAGGAACTTTGAAATGTGGCTTCGGATCAGTATCCAATGTTTTCAGAGTGGACCCAGCCAGGTGTTCAAGCTAGAAGCAGTTTCTCAGGGAATTCTCACGAGGAGCAGGCTCCCCTCTGGCTGGCAGAGTTAGGGAAAGACTATTCATTTCTGGGAGTTTTATTAATTATTTTGACGCCTGTCTCTGGCATCTGCACCTTTTGGTGTAAATAAATGGTTGGCTGGGGTCACCGCGTTGCCTGCAAAGAAATGATTAGAAGTGAAGCTTTGGTAAAACCACCCTTGCAGCTCTTCCTGTCAGCCCCTCCATATCAAGAACATATTTTCCTCCCTGTCCCCACTACCCCACTGTTTTTATTCAATGGAGAGAAAAAAGAAACCTGTCTTTTCTTCAGATTCTCATCCCAGCTGGTGTTTATTCCCTCTCCCTTTCCCTTCCCCCTCACCTCACTTAAGGGGAAAATGAAAGAAAAAGTGGTTTCTAAGCAGTTAAGAATGCCTTATTCTGTGGTAAGGTCAACAATTTGGATATGAGGGGGTAGAAAAGAAAGAGGATGTGTTGAAACCACCAGGTGTGAGTAACAACCATTGGAATGAATGCAACCTCCAAGGCCCTTCCACCTACATTTTTTTTTTTGTTATTTGCATCTCTCTATTTTAAATCATTTTGAGTACAAGCCCTAAGAGGTCAGGCTGATGGCTTCCTTTACACTGTGCTCAGCTCCTAGCAAAATCAGGGTACTAGTACCTCACAGTTGCTAAGTATTGATTATATGCCATGCACAATGATAAACCTGATAAGTACACGACCTCCTTTAATCCTCACATTAGGCCTATAGAACTGGTTCTCATCCCTCTATGACCTTAAGAAATTCACTTCTGCTCTCTGAATATCAGAGAGTGAGGACAAGCAGGAGGAAGCACCAAAGCATGCAGAAGTAACCAAGTCTCCCACTTAACAGTTTAGGTCACATTTTTTAAAGAAGTAGTTGGACACAATACCTTTATTTATTTATTTATTTTTAATGTGATGGTGAGGACTGAACCCAGGGCCTTGCACGTGCTACCACTAAGCCACAACCCCAGCCCCTTTAGAGGTCACATGTAAGCTCATTACAAGTACAAGCCTTTGGAGGGGAGACTACAGTTATTCTTCCACTAACTGCTAGCTTATTAAAAGTGTCTCATCCACACACACAAAAAAAAATTCTTCTTATGCCTGTTAACAGTACCATCTTTAAAGGGTTTTTTTTTTGGGGGGGGGGGGTGCTAGGGATTGAACCCAGGGCCTTGTACATGCTAGGTGAGCATGTTACCACTCAGCTACATCCCCAGCCCAAGATTTCTTTTAAGGAGGTAGAAAGGTCATTGATTCTAAACAAGGTATTCCCCAGCCATATACCTGACAAGTGAGAGGTGAGCTATATGACTGACAGGATCATTCTGAGTTAAAGAACAGCCCTTTGTATGGAAGCATTCTTAAATTGTCCCCAACAAAAAAGTGAGGAGAAGCATAATAGAGCAAAATTACAGAGCTATTTTTTAAAAATAGGGAGAGTAAATTTAGTGCTCATGAGAGTGAGGAACTCAACAGGATGATCTGGAGCAGACCACTGAGTTTCACAACTCAGACTCTGCCAATCTCCTCCGTAAATACCCAGGCTATTCCAGGCCTGCTTCCTCTCTGGAGCAGATGCCACCAGTCTCAGAACATCATGAGGGTAGGGATGTAATAGGCAAAAGACCATGCGGTGACACCATTGCACATTCATTAGCACTTTAGAGTGTGCAAAGTGCCTTTGCCTACATAATCTCATCTGCTCTCCTTAAGTTGGGAGCCAAGTCTAGACAGGGCTGGTTATTAGTGGCAAGTCCCTTTTCCACATCAGGATCCTGAGATTTCATGAGGTGACTGAATATATCCCAGCTCCCACTGCTACTAAAGGAACAGAACCAGGATTTAAAACCTAGTCAACTGACTCCAAATTCCTGATAACAAAATTTAATGAATTTTACTTTTGCACCAGAGGGAATAGGGGTATCACTCAGTGGTAGAGCACTTTGCCTGGCATGCATGAGGTTCTAGGTTCCATCATGAGCACCAAAAAATAAAAGAAAATACACCAAAGCATTCCTGAGTACTAAAAAAAATAAATAAATAAAACATAAAAAGGCTGGGGACGTGGCTCAGTGGTTAAGTGCCCCTGGGTTCAATCCTGGTATAAGAAAAAGAAAACTCTTTGAACTTTAAGAAGCTCCTTGGGTTCTCACTTCACACAAGATTACTTAAAAAGTGATCATATTTGAACCACAGCATTCTGAAAATATTAAAATGTATGGGCTGCTGTTGTGGCTCAGTGGTAGAGTGCTCGCTTAGCATATGTGAGGACCTGGGTTCAATCCTCAGCACCATATAAAAATAAAGACATTGTGTCCATCTACAACTAAAGATATTAAAAAAAGAAAATATTAAAATGCATATATAAATAATGTACCCTCTCTCTTTCTCTCACACACACAAGCTCACAAGCATATACTAAGCTATATTGTCACATAAATTTTACAAAACTAAAATATAATGTATGTACAACTTTTAACAGAGATAGCCATATAGTTAATAAATTATGGAAGAAAATGCATAAAAGAAATAGTAAATTTGGGCTGGGGTTGTGGCTCAGTGGTAGAGCGCTCGCCAGGCATGTGTGAGGCACTGGGTTCAATTCTCAGCACCACTTAAAAAATAAATAAATAAAGGTATTGTGTCCATCTACAGCTAAAAAGATACTTAAAAAAAGAAAGTAGGGCTGGAGTTGTGGCTAAGTGATAGAGCGCTCGCCTGGCACATGCAAAACCCTGGGTTCGATCCTCAGCACCACATAAAAATAAATAAGTGAAATAAAGGTAAAAAAAAAAAATCCATGACTGAAATCCTTGAAAATTAAAAGAACTTAAAAAAAGAAAGTAAATTCTACTAACAATAATTTGTTGATCCTTTATCACAGTGCACAATGCTTTACATATTATTCATTCAATGTTCACAACAACCCTTAAGATTAGGATTATTTTGCTAACGAGAAACACTCAATAAATTAAGTCATCCAGATGGAATAAATCAATGTCAAAGTGTTCAGAAATGATGGTACTAGAACTCAAACCCAGGTTATGTTATTCCAGAGACTGAGCTTAGAAACATGGAGTTCCCCTCAAACAAAAGTCAAAGCTGCTACACATGTAAGATTCAGAAAACCAAACCCTCATCCTAAAATTTCCTAATTAAACATGAGCTCAAGAAAACAAAAGAGAGCCAGGCACGGTGGTCTATGCCTATAGTCCCAGAGGGTTAGGAGACTGAGGCAAGAGGATTGCGAGTTCAAAGCCAGCCTCAGCAAAATCAAGGCACTAAGTAACTCAGTGAGACCCTGTCTCTAAATAAAATGAAAAATGGGGCTGGGGATGTTGCTCAGTGATCAAGTGCCCCTGAGTTCAATCCATAGTACAGAAAGAAAGAAAGAAAGAAAGAAAGAAAGAAAGAAAGAAAGAAAGAAAGAAAGAAAGAAAGAAAGAAAGAAAGAAAACATTTTAGCTAATAGTGTACCAAGGGTCAAAAAAGATAAACATAATCAGTGTCCATGGATGTGATAACAAACATGGCTGCCCACAGGTGGCAGGATTAGAGGGCACAACATCCTCCTAATCATTGCTTTTTTGTTTCAAAGCTTCATAATTTCATTCACGACCTCTGCACAAAATCAATGGGAATCTGTTGCTTCATTCAATTCCTCTTCATTGACTAGGTACTGAGTCTTGCAAGCACCTAGCAAGCTCTGAGGCAACATTGTGGAAGCCAGAGCCCCTTACTGGTGATCTACAGAGTAATTAGTGGTTGATGGGCCACTTATTTTCCTGTCACTTCAAAGTGAAACACACAAGAGACTTATTTCATTTTATCACTTTGCAAGCTAGGCAGCCCAGGCAGCTACTGGAATGATACTTTGCTATCATGTTTATTCCTCCTCCAGAAACATTAGTGACATTTCCAAGGCAGAAGCTGCAAAAAGCGAAGGACTCCTTCACTGCCTGTCTCAATGACGCCCAAAGTAAAAAAAAAAAAAAAGTAAAACAGAGAAGGGGGACCCTAGGTGTATGAATCAAAACACAATGCCACATTTTTGCCATTGGTGTCAGAATGCATTATTTGTTTAAATATCAGCAACATGCAATTGCTCAGTGTGGGCTGAAGTAAGGGCTTTAAAAAATAATAGCTTACATGGATTCAATGGATAATATGCCAAGCACATGCTTTTACATGTATTAACTCAGTCTGCACAACAGCACTATGACAAAGATACAATTATTCTTTTCTACAGATGAGGAAACTGAGGCAGAGAACTTAAGTGAATTTAAGTTCAGATAGTAAATTTGAATTCAGGTAGCTTTATTCTAGAGTTGTATTCATGGGCTATATCAGTTTTTCTTGACACAAGAAATAGTGAAAAATATTCTAAAGTAATCTATGGGATCTTATTTGAAAAGTCCTTCATTCATTCAGCAAAATCATTGCTGAGCACCTAGTGTGTGTGTCAGGAATTTAGGGATCCCGTAGATAAGAGAAGTCTCTGCCCCTGTGAAAATTTCAGCCTAATGTGGGAGACAGATATTAATCCAAAAGATTCTCACCAGGAAAGTTAAAACAACAGCTATGATAACTGACAGCAAGGAGAACTATGTGATTCTCTGAAAACAGGTAATAGGGGACTGTGACCTTGAAGCACTGGAGAGGGCTTCCCCAAAGAAGTGAAAATTGAGTTGCAATCTCAAGAGGTGGGGTAAGAGCATTCCAGACAGAAGGAACAGCACGTGAAAACTATTTTTTCTTCTTTTTTTCCAAGCGTCTTTGACAGCTGCACTAGGCTGGTTCTCTAGCCTCAGTTTGAGTTAGATGGTTCACTTTATCATGGTGAGACAAACATGACAAACCTAAAAATAATGGCTTCCTTTTTTTTAAGCAGCCTGATTGCATAAAAAGATTTAAAGCTTGGTACTCACCATTTTATCTCTTTTCCCAAAATGTCCAAATTTGAGAGGGGGATGTTAACAAAGACTAATTGTTCCAATTGCAATTTAATTTCCCCCCTCTTCAGGAACTGGTTCTCAAAGTTCCCCGTTGACAAAGGAAAAAGGGCAAGTCAGAGCAGGAAAGACAGGGAAAGTTCTGAGGGATGGTGTGTAGGGAAAGGACAAAACTCAGAGGAGGTACTGCCTGCTGGACAGTGTCACAGTCCCTACCTTCTTGGTTCACTCCCCTAACCTCCCACCAAGCTGATCCTCTCTATGGATCAACCTATCAACATTTGAGCCTGAACAATGAAAAGAGACATCTCTGAATTCAATACATTTAGGACTAGAGATGTCAGCCCCAATAAGGCTTGAAATCAAGCTTTCCTTCGCGGAAAGAGGGACTGGCACAGTTCAGAGACAGAACCATATCAGGGCAAGCATCCCCCAGTCCTCAGAGCCCCCAATAACTGCTATGCCTTCTGGCTTAAAGGCCAACTGAATTTCTTCTCCTTTTTCCCTAGCCACAGAGCCCCAGAAGTACCCTGACATACAGGTCCTTAAACCTGATACCATAGGGCAGTATCCAAGGAGCCATAAACTCATTTTTTATGTACTTATTTATTGAGATAATAAGGAAAGACTAAGAACACCCTAACCATGTTTAAACATGATGAACTTATCAATTCTTATGCCAACAGCAGCCACAGTCCTTGATTTAGTGATTTCCATTTCTGGAACGCAGTTTCACCATCTCCACAATGCAGATATGATACAGTAGAAAGGACTTGATCTAAGTTATCTATAAGGTTTCCTTCAGGAGAATGTTAGGATCAGCATCCCCTATTCCTAAGTACTGATTATAAACACAAACTCAAACTACTTGGGTTTAAATCCCAGCTCCATCCCTTACTAACTATGTAAACTTGGTTGCAACTTTGATAGGCCTATTGCCTCTTTTGTAAGGTTGGTTCACTCCCCTAATAATGTAAAATGGAGATTATAATAGCACTTACCCCTAGCATAAAATTTTCACAAGGCTTGAATGAGGTGATAGGTGTAAGAGTGTCTGACATCTATTAAGACCTCAATACTTCGTAATTACTTTTAATGAACCTATTTAATATCATGAGGCTCATTAAAGAATTTAGTAAAGACATACAAGCACATATCTAGTGCTACCAATAATAACTTTGTTCCATTAAGCATTTTTTTTTACCTTTTTAGCTATAAATAGTCCTTTCTGGTACCTCTTTTAGTTTTGAACTTGAGTTCTGCAAAGGGTTTTATCCTTTCTTCATTATGAACTCTTTTAAGCACGTCAAACCATTTTTTTCTCAAATACAGTTATACAATAGATTTTTCATAATCCCATGTATGTAGTTGGGGTTAAAATATGCTAACCCTGAAGGGACATTTATTCTTCCTTTTATTGGAGTCATTTCCTTGTATATATTTAAGCCCTGAGGTTGACACTTTCCTTATTTTCTCTACATGCCTGGAAGTCAGTGAGAAAAATCTGTGAAGACGCATTGTTTTTTTCCCCCCTTCCTGAATCAACAGTGACACTGATTTATAACTTAATAGTGATTCTCTTGAGTACTTAATAATATAGATTACACCCTAATAAATGCATTTCCTGTAGGCTTAAGTGACTAAAATGCTGATCCACTAGACTAGTATAATGATATAGGAACTTTCATCTTGGTTACTGAGAAAATTTCTAAGGAATTGGTACCTAGTAAAACAGGAGTATTAAATAAAAGTTGTTCTAGTGGCAGATTCTTTCTACAAATTAATTCTTACCTGGAAAACAGAAATGTATAATTTGATATTCTCAGGATATGTTCACTATGTGTATTTTAAAGAGTAAGTCCTTTTATTTCAATTAACTTTAATTATCCTTAAGACATTCAGGATCATTACAATAATTGAGATGTTTAGTACTCTTCAAATATAGTAACTAATGTCAGGATTCCTGTTTTGCATTTTATTTTCTGGTTCCTGAATCTAGGTCAAATCTGTATGCACTGCACATCCCTAAATGTTTTTTATCCCTTTTTTTTTTTTTTTTTTTTTTTGCTAGGCCTCAGGCCCTTTTATGTGTTGATCAGTAAAAGAAAAATCTTAACATACAGACGCTTGTACTTAGCATCTGTCAGTAACCCCATGATTAATGACTCCAATGTTGCCTAGCATGTCCAAACATCATAAGGCTTAGCTAATGTTTTGATCAGGCCTGAACAGCGTATTTAAGAGACTCTCTTATGGACAGCTAGAGGGTAGGAAATAATCACATTGAACGAAGAGTCCAAGTTCTTGCAACTATGGTGAAATCTTTCTGAATATTGATTCCCTTTGCTAATAAGCTCAGAAGTTCAAAGCGAAGACCGGAGGCCATGGCTCCCCCTTGCCTCCTTCACACAAACTGCACTCCTCCTCCCTCTAAATGGACAGGATTATGAAACAGAATTTTTTAAAGCTGTGTTAACCCATTGACCTCTTTTCAAGAGGTTCTGTTATTAACATTAACGTAAATTCCCTTTGCCAAAACTGGGTTTTCAAATAAATTACACTCAGATCATTCTTTCCACTTCATCCTCATGGTATTTTTTAAATGATGCAATGTGGATAATTTTGCATCTAAGGGCGAGACTTAAAAATCATCCTCAGGTGAGGGGACATTGCTCTTGATGAGTGGCAGGCAGGTGCAGCAACTGATGAGCCAACAGAGGCTCTGCTACTGGTAATTCAGACACATCACAATTTAAGGGTCTGCCCATTGCTAGGTCATTACAGAAGCAAAAAGGAGCCCAACCAAATCACATGGAGTTGGAAGTTGCTATCCTGCCACACAGAAAATACACAATAGTATACGTCAAATAAATCAATGAAAGAATGAATGCCTATTTTATTTTTAATCACAGAAACAAAAGCAGGACCACAGCTCCTCCCTACTCCCACCACCCCACCACCCCAATGCTCTGGTGCCACTCAAGGAAAAAGCTTCCACATCATGAGTTCTGATTTATTCCTTAGAAATAATAGACTGGACCTTTTGTATTTGGCCAGTGAATGAGAGAATCAAAGTACCTAGGAAAACTTCCTTAATTAAACTAAAGGTTTAAAAAGAGGCCAATAGATTGAACACATAGGAGGCCATTGGTGGTTTTGAAGCATCGGTTTCAGTACAGTGGTGAAAGCAGAAGCCACCCTGCAGTGGGTTAGGGGGAGTAGTAGGAAAACAACAGAGGCAGGAAATGTAGGCCACACTTTTAAGAAATTTGCCAGCAAAGGGAAGGATGGAGATAGAAAAGAGCAGCTTTAAGGAATAACTATACTCCTTTCCTCCATCCCCAACCAGGGAAAATGCTTTTAGGGATGGCATCTATTTTATATGGACTAGGTAATCCCTGAGACTTCGTTTCAGCCAATGGTACAAAACTGACAGAAGCAAAAAGGTCAAGGATACAGGAAAAAGGAAGGAATAAAATCAGGAAAGGGTACAAAGAAACATTTGCAGGTTAGTCTTATCCACAGGAGCCGGGGCAGCAGTAGAACTATACCTTCTCTTTGTGAGGATAGAGGATGAAGAAAGAATGCATTTGAACACAAGAAAATGTGGAGAAGAGGCAGATGTAGTGATAGAGATGTGTTAAGGATACAATGAAAGGATTTTGAAAGCAAGACAGAGCTATGAAGTTCAAAGGAGATTTGATGATGGTGGTGACTAGGAGAGCACAGAAGGCTTTCTGGAGAGTCAAGAGGACATTTGAGATAGCCAAAAAATGTATGACTACAATGCTCCACATCTCTAGGAATCAGGAAAATGCAAAATCTACACTAAGATTTCATCTCACCCCAGTCAGAATGACAATCGTCAAGAACACAAACAATAATAAAAGTTGTACTAGACAAAGGTGTCATGAACATACATTGGTGAAAAGATAGCTTCTTCAACAAGTGGTGCTGGGAAAACCATATGTAACAAAATGAAATTTAACCCCTTTATCTCACCCTGCACAAAACTCAACTCAAAGTGGATCAAGAAGAATCTAGGCATTAGACCAGAAACCCTGTGTCTACCAAAGAAAAATATAGGCCCAACTCTCCATCATGTTAGTTTAGGAAATAACTTCCTCAACAAGACTCCTAAAGCACAAGAAGTAAAATCAAGAATCAATAAATGAGATAGTATTAAACTAAAAAGCTTCTTCATGGCAAAGGAATCAATCAAGAATGTGAAAAAAGAGCCTAAAGAATGGGAAAAAATCTTTGCCACCTGCTCCTCAGATAGGGCATTCATCTACAGAATATGTAAAGAACTTGAAAAAGTTAACACCAAAAATACAAATAACCTAATCAATAAATGGGCAAAAGAACTGAACAGACACTTCACAGAAGAAGAAATACAATCAATCAACAAATAAATGAATAAATGTTCAACATTTCTAGCAATTAGAGCAATGCAAACCAAAACTACACTGAGATTTCACCTCACTTCAGTCAGAACGGAAATTATCAAGAGTATAAGTAACAATAAATGTTGGCAAGGATGTGGGGGAAAAGGTACACTCATACATTGTTGGTGGGACTGCAAATTGGTCTAATGACTCTGTAAAGCAGTACGGAGATTCCTCAGAAAAGCTGGAATGGAATCACTATTTGACCCAGCTATCCCACTCCTTGGCATATACCCACAGGAATTAAAATGAGCACACCTCAGTGATACAGCCACATCAATGTTTATAGCAATTCAAATCACAATATCCAAGCTATGGAACCAACCCTAGGTGGCCTTTAACAGATAAATGGATTTTTAAAAAGTGTGGTACATATACACAATGGAATATTATTCAGTCATAGGGAAAAAAAATGACTTTATGACTTTTGCTGGTAAATGGATCCATCTTGAGACTATCCTGTTAAGTGAAATAAGCTAATCCCCAAAAAACTAAAGGCTGAATATTCTCTCTGATATGCAAATGCACACAATTAGGAGGGGAACAAAGAATAGAAGTTCATTGGAATAGACAAAGTGGAATGAAGGAAGGGTCCAGGGATGGGAATAGGAAAGACAGTAGAAAAAAATCAGACATAACTTTCCTATGTTCATATAGAAATACAGAACCAGCGAAATTCCACATCATGTACAACCACAAGAATGGAATTCTAATTACAATAAATTATACTCAAAGCATGTATGTCAAAATACACTTTACTGTCATGAATATCTTTTTTAAAAATACTGAATAAGTCAATAGAAAAGGGGCTTAAAACAGTCTGGAGCATCTAATAAAGCAATCAATTAATGTTAGATTTTTTAAAATAAAAAAAAATGCTGGTGAGAATCTGGGTATTTTATTCATCTTTTTGCTGCTGTGACTAAAAGATCTGACCAGCACAATTTTAGAGGAGGAAAAGTTTATTTAGGGGCTCACAATTTCAGAGGTCTCCAACCATAGGCAATAGACTCCATTCCTAAGGGCTTGAGGTAAGGCTGAATATATATCTTGGCAGAAGAGTATGGCAGAAGGAAGCAGCTCACATGTTGCTCAGACAGCAGAAAGAAAGACTTGCCACATACAAATATACACCCCAAAGCCATGCCTCGAATGCCCTACCTCCTCTAGCCATGCACCACCTCCTCCATCCACAACCAATCTGCCTTCAGTAGCCACTCACATCAGATGATTAATTCAACAATTGGGTAAAGGCTCTCATAATCTGATCATTTCTTCTCTGAACCTTCTTGCATTATCTCACATGTAAGCTTTTGGAGGACACCTCACATCCAAATCATAATATTCTGCCCCAAAAGCTCACACTCATTTGGTCCATTCCCAAGAGTCCCAATAATCTCAACAGTTTCAAGATTGCTCCAAAGTCTTCTTTGAGGCTCAAAGCAATCCTGCATTGTGAAGTCCTATAAAATTAAAAGCAGTTTACAAGTATCCAATATATAATGATAAAGAGCTATCATTTCCACTCAGAAAAATAGGGGCATAGAAAGGACAAAAGCAAGACTGAAATCCAGCTGTGCAACCGATAGTTATGTGTCTAGTATCTGGGGCACATGGCATCATCATGTTCTCTCCAAAGGCTTGTGTAGCTCCACCCCTGTGGCCTTATTAGCTGCAGCCCAAGCAGCCCTCAATTCCTGCAACTTTCCAAGGATGGTGTCCCAGGTTACTGGCATTTCTTAAACTGGGGGTCTCCACTGTAGCTTTAGCTTCCTCCTCACATCTCCATGCTTCACCCCCCTAGGGAGTGCCCAAAGAGACTCAAACTGTGCAGAACTTTGTCTGGCCTCCCAGGCCTTCCTTTAAAATCTTGGTAGAAGCCTCCATGACCCCCTACTTCCAGCATCCTGTATTCCTGCAGAACCAGTACCACATGGTTGATGCCAAGGTCTACTGCCATCTGAAGCAGTAACCAAGCCTCCAGGGACTCTGGCTGCAGCAGCCTTGGAATGCTGGGTAGCTGAGCATATTGAAAAAACTCCCTAGGCCCCCTTGCACAAGAAGTGTACCCCACGGGTCTCAATATAATTTTTACTTTTATTTCCTTGAGCCTGAGATGGATATGATCTTGCCAAATCCTGAGATGCCCTCAAGCCATCTGTCTTACTGTCTCTGTGTAAAATCTTTAGCATTTCTTTAGTGGTTTAATGTCTTTAACCACTGCATTTTCCTTACTCCCACCTTTCAAGTCCAAGTTTTTCAAATCTTTCTGCTCTGCTTTCTGCTGCTGAATATTACAATAAATTTGGCTAAATGCCTCCAGAAATACCCATGGCACTTCCTGAATGCTATGCTGCCTAGAAATTTCTTCCACCAGATTAAGAGACCATCACTTAAAATCAGCTTCACAGAAAGGCTCAGGACACAGTCAAAATGCAGACAATGTCTCAGCCAGAAGTCCAATTGCCTCTAGTCCAATTACTGATAGTGTCCTCCTTTTCCTCTAAATCCTCTTGAGCCCTGTCTTTGCTGTCCACAGTCCTACTGGCATTCTGTATTCTGAGCTCCCACCAGAATTGGCCATTAAGCTCCGCTTACAACAACCTAAAGCATTGCCAGCTTGCACTGCTAAACATCTCAAAATTCTTGCAACAAATTTCAATATGCTCTGAAAGCTTATGAACCACATGGTCAGGTTACTCACAGCAACAACCTCATTCTTGGTACCAATTTCTGTTTTAGTCAGCTGTTTCGCTGCTGTGACTAAAGGACTACCACCAGAACAACTGTAGAGGAGGAAAGGTTTTGTTTGTTTGTTTGTTTGTTTTTGAGTGCTCATGGTTTCAAAGGTCTCAATCCATAATCAGCAGGCTCCATTCCTCAGGCTCAAGATGAGGCTGAACATCATGGTGCAAGAGTGTGGCTGGAGTGGGTGGGTCACTGGGAGCACATCTTTGGGGTATATAATTTGTATCTGGAGAATGGAGTCTCCCTCTGCTTCTTGATCATCATGTAAGCTATTTCCCTCCACCACAGTCTTCTTTGTGTCCTATCTCACCTGGAGCCCAGAGGAATGGAGCCTACTGTCTATGGATTGAGAACTCTGAAACCATGAGCCCTCAAATAAACTTTTCCTCCTCTGCAATTGTTCTGGTCAGGTCTTTTAGTAACAGCAGCAAAAAAGCTGACTAAACACTGGGGAAAACCGTACACTTATACATTGCTGGTGGAACTGCAAATTAGTACAACTACTAAAGAAATCAGTGTGGATATTTCTCAAAAATCTAGGAATGGAAGCACCACATGATTCTGTCCCACTCCTTGGTATTCATCCAAAAGAACTAAAATCAGCACATTATAACCATACAGCCTTCAATGTTTATAGGTGCACAATTCACAGTAGCCAAATTATAGAATCAACCTAAGTGTCCTTCAATAGATGAATGAATCAAGAAAATGTGGTATATGTACAAAATGGAGTTCTACTCAGCTATAAAAAAGAATGAAATAATGGCTCCACTGGCAAATGGATGGAAATATCATGGTAAGTGAAATAAGCCAGACTCAGAATATCAAGGGTCAAATGTTTTCTCTCATATATTGAAGCTAAAGCAAAATAAGGGAAATAAGGGAGATTGGATATCACAAAGATATAAGGTCAATCAACAGAGTAGTGGAAGGAGAATGAGAGGAAGAGAAGACAGAAAGTAAATGGGTAGAAATATGGAATGAAATAATAATAACATGTTACATACATATATAAATGTACCAAAAATAATTACTTGTATGTACATATGTGTACATAAATACCAAGCAAAAATAAATAAAGATGGGAGGAGGGAGAAGAGGAAATGAGAATTTATTGCATGTATAAATTTGTCAAAATGAACCATAATACTGAAGCCAGAATTAGGCAGTCAGTATAGATAGGTAAATCGAATCATGTCAGATCCAGAAGGACAATTTGAGTAAGGGACTGAAATGTTAATTCCTTCAGAGCCCTTCCTCCACCCTTATCAAGAACCTGCCCCTGCTCCAAACTGTTGCTAAGGTAACCTGTCCTAGGAATTGCCCCTCCCTACAGGGAGCTATAAGGTTGTTAATGTGTCCTGGGCTGCTCCATCCTGCCCTTCCCCTTTCAGCCCACCTGTTTCCCACCATCTGGGCATCCCACCAAGCATTCCTGGACCTAGTCAGATACCCAGGAAGGAGAAAGATAAGGGGAAGAGGGCAGGAGAACAAAGGAAGCCTAGGACTTATAAAAAGGGCAGAACACCTCACTTCTTGGGATACCAGCTATGGCCCCCTTTTCCCTCCCGGAAGAAGTCTACGTTACCCCTTTTTAAATAAACCCTATTTTATATGCTTGCCTCCACGTGCTTCTCTATATTCAAACTTCAACATATGGGGAAGCAAGACTCATCACCAATATCCGGCAGTATCAATACTATATAATTACAATGCCCTAATAATTCTTTAATATTTTTAAAGTTGTAGATGGGCACAGTAACTTTATTTGTTTTTATGTGGCTTTGAAGATCAAACCCAGTGCCTTCCACATGCTAGGCAAGTGCTCTACCAATGAGCTATAACTACAGCCCCACTTATAAATTTTAAATAATAAAAAGAAGGTAATTTGAGGTGTTTTCTGAACCATTGGATCCAGCAATAGTAATAATCTGACCTGAGATGAAGGCAAATGAATTTGGACCAGATCCTATTCTTCAAGTTTTTGCTTTAAAAAAATCTCTATAGGGTTGGGGCTATGGCTCAATGGTAGAGCACTTGCCTAGCAGATGTGGGACACTGGGTTCCATCTTCAGCCCACATAAAAATAAATAAATAAAATAAAGGTATTGTGTCCATCTACAACTAAAAAAAAATTTAGGAAAAAAAATAAAAATCTCTATGTAGACAAATGACCCATTGTAGGTATTAGTCCAGTTGCTATTTTCCTACAGGAAAGACTAGAAGATTGATCATTTTTAGCCTACAGAGCTAACCAGTTGTAAGACTATCTTTCTGCCTGTGGACAGGAAAGGGCTAGAGCTATGTGATTTACATTTAAAAAAAATGTCCTGGCCAATAACTGAGAACAAGTGGAGAGTTATTTGAAATAACCCTGGCTTCCTAGAAGCTTTAATACCAAGCTCAGATCATTCCAATGTCAAGATCTTTGACCCCATTCCCTAAAACTTCACCACTGTTTTTGGACTGTGTTGTCTCCCTGCATATTTACTCACATTCTTCCCTACCAGCCAGCCATTCTGCCTCAATTAACTATTAGAGTCACTTATTTGGATTAAAGATATGTTTTATGAGATGCATTAAAATGAGAGAAACACCTGGGTACTCAGTGATACCCACAAAACACTTGCATGAAGCTCTGTGTCTCTTTAGCTTGTTGTCACCCCACAAGCTTGGGGCAGGTCTGGGGCTGTGGCTTAGCAGTAGAGTGCTTACGAAGCACATGTGAGACAGTGGGTTCAATCCTCAGCACCACATGAATAAACAAATAAAAAAGAAGGTGTCCATCTACAACTAAAAAAAAAGATTTTAAAAAAAGAAGTGTGGGGCCTAGAGGTGATGAAACTTTAAAGAGGTCTGGAAAGTTGATAGCACACAGTATACTGCCAGGAAGACACAGGCAAGAATATGGCAATTCAGCATAGGAAAGTTCCAGTGCTACACAGGGCACTGGACTCTAGAAATGGCTCTCATCTAAAGGTCTGAAAAAGGGCTTAAAGTCCTCTAGAAGACATTTGCCCACTATTACTTTTGTCAAGGTTCAATATGGGGCTCTGCAGGACACTATTTTTATGGGAGCACATGAAAAACTATTCATCTTCCTGATGCTAACATCTTCCAACTTACTGTTTTAACAGAGGCAAAGCAACACTGTGATAGCTCCCATGGAGAGAGAACAGTTAGTTCAAAAGTCTTAATCCATAAACTACCTCAGTGCAGGCTTAGACCCAAAGAGTTATTCAGGAGGCCCACTACTGAAAGGTCTTATTCTGACTCAAGATGTCAAGGATCATTTCTCCCTGATTAAAATCTGTCACTTTCAAATGCAATGGATGCATTAGAGCACATATAACCCTGGGATGGATAACACTTCCAAAACACATTGCAATTTTAATGACTGAGAGTACAGCCATTCTGTGAGCAAGACTATGTTTCTGCAAAACAGAAATATCTTCATTGTTTCTGTAACTCTAGAAATAATACATGTTCTCTGTGAACAGTAAGACAATACAAAGGTACAGACAGTAAATATAAAGACAGTAAAGTACTTTGTGGCTAGGGAAATGGCTCAGTGATAGAACATTTGCTTGGCATGCACAGGGACCTGGGATCAATTCCCAGCAGTGCAGGGGAAAAAATGTCCTTTGTAATGCCTGTAATGCTACTTTTTTCTTTCTTTCTTTCTTTTCTTTAGTACTGGCCATTGAATCCAGGGGCACTTAACCACTGAGCCACATCCCCAGCCTTGTTTATTTTTTATTTGAGGCAGGGTCTCACTAAGTTACCTAGGGCCTTGCTAAGTTGCTAAGGCTGACTTTAAAATTTCAATCCTCCTGTCTCAGCCTCCTGAGTCCCTAGGATTACAGGTATGCATCACCACACTTGGCTCTAATGCCACTTCTCTACAGATAAAAAATCTTGTCTGGGCTGGGGTTGTGGCTCAAGTAGTAGAGTGCTCGCCTAGCATGTGTGAGGCACTGGGTTCGATCCTCAGCATCACATAAAAATAAAATAAAGTTAAAAAATCTTGTCTATATTCTGCCATATTTTATTAAGCTATGGAATAATTTAATTTATTTTATTTTATACCTTGAGTTTTTTTCACTCAACCATATGTTATGGCTAATAGGAAGGAGTAATTTTCTAACAAATTGACCCTCCCAAAGATAGCAATCATAAACTTTGAGCAAAACAACCAACCACTTGAGGTCTTTGGGCAATAAACAAAAGTGGTCATGAAAGAAAGCATTCCCCTGAGAATTTGTAAGCAAAACCTGGCCTCCTCGTGGGTTCCAAGTTGGAATTCATGCTACATGTCTAAAAAATCTCTAGTAAAAAAATTCAATTTAAAGTGGTCCAAGGTTGGTAGCATCCTCAAGTTACTGGCAGAAGCAAATGCAAACCATCTCTAAAAGAACTTACATATANNATCTAAATATATATATATACACACACACACACACATACATACATACATATATATACACACACACACATATGTGAGTATGTGTATAACCCAACAATGCCTTTCCTAGCTATACACCTAGAGAAATAGAGAAATTCTTGCATATATACAATGGAAAAGATATACAAGACTGTTGATACAGTTGGTTCTTTTCATATGAAAACAAAACTTGGTAACAACCCAGGTTACTGGACAAAATTTTAAAAATAGGTAAATTCTATTACAGTTAAGCAATCATACAGTAATTAAAGTGAACTAGAGCCACTCCAACATGAATTAATGTCAAAAACATAATATTGACCAAAAGAACAAGATACATTAATTTAATTTCAAAAGTATTACATAATGAAACAATATTTAGGAATATGTATAAAAAAGGAAAGAAAAACAAGGGGAATGATTTCCCTGTATTTCAGGCCAGCAGTTACTGCTGGGTGGGAGGAAGAGGAAGACACTCAAAGGCAGACAGGTGACTTCAGAAATACTTTCCATGTTCTATTTTCATAAGCTGGGACTGAAGTGCTCATTTTATTTTACTCTGCTTTTATTTTTTAAAATGCACATGCATGTTGCATATGCTCTTGCAAGTATAGTTTAAAAATCCAAACAAAGGGGCAGCTGGCTATTTAAATGAGCTTTAAATGGAACAGTGAGGGCTGGGATTGTGGCTCGGTGATAGAGTGCTTGCCTCGCACATGTGAGGCCCTGGGTTCGATCCTCAGCTACACATAAAAATAAATAAATAAAATAAAGGTATTGTGTCCATCTACAACTAAAAATTATTTATAAAAAAGGAATAGTGGATTTTTAATTTTTAAAAAATGCCTTAAATGGTGTGTTTTCTAAGATTTCAGGTTTTTCTTGCCATAGGTTTTCATAGAGATACACCTATACCTGGGTGACCCTAACATGTGATTCCAGAGCAGACTTTCCGGTAGGTCATCCAGTCCAGCCATGAGTCCTTGACAGACTTGAGTTAAATCTCATCAGAGAATAAAACATCTGACTATATATTAAAAATTATTGAGATCTTAATCCACAATCTCTTTTGGTAGGTTGCTCTGGGTATACCTTTTCTCCAAGTGAATCTTTATCATGCCTCCTTTATAAACATGTATTATGAGCTTTTTCAAATATACAAAAATGTAAAGAAAATAGTATAATGAATATCACACAGATCTATTGCCTAGGGCAACAGGAAATTCAATGTTGCAACTTTTACTATAACTATCCTTTTTTTTAACTTCTAAAGTATCATAGAACAAATCTCATGCCATTTAATCCCTCCATTCTTCAGAACTCATTTTTAAACAGTACAGACAATGTTATTGTACATCCACACTAACATTATCACACCAAATACGATAAACAATTCATTGGTATTATCTAAAACCTAATGCACATTCACATTTCCAAGAATGTTTCAAGATGTCTTCTAAATGAACTGTATACCCCCCAAGTTGTGTGGGCTTTTTTTTGGGGGGGACGTTGTTTCATAGTACTGGGGATTGAAACAAGACCCCGTGTATGCTAGGCAAGTGATCTACCACTGAACTACACCTCTCTACACTGCATTTATTTTTAAACTATTACTTAACTTTTCATTGATCTAGACCAGCTTTTGTATTCGAAAATGGCTTACTGTCCCACTAACACAAAGGCTGGGCTTTTGGCTGTTTTTCCCAAGTGCAGAGGAATTTGTCCTCAAAGCTTGTAAACTCATTCACTTGCTGCCTGTCAAGGCTAATGACACTTGTTTGCCAGTTGCCTTTCTGGAGCACAGAGTGGATCAATCAGACCTCCATGGTAATAGAGCCCACAAGAAGATTTCTTGAGTAGCAGATCCACCTTGCCTGCTAGTGGACCAGCTGCTATGTTGCTTTATAATCCCAAAAGCCACTCAGAATTCCACCTAAGGCTATACAGTAGCAGTAAAATCCCATGGTTTAGGAGTCTCCAAATAGCAACCATAAAGCCCAGGAAATGACTTGTATAAATGTTTTACTGTCTCCTTGTTAACAATATTTTTTTTTAAATAATCCCATTGATGTTATAAGCAGTGTGTCTCAGAGAAAGACACTCACCCACCTGCTTCCACATGGCTCAGAAAGACCTACATGACCCACATGAGAGGGTTTCACTATTTTTTTTAAATACACACCCTATGACCCAGCATTTCCACTTCTTAGTATTGGTTCTAAAGAAATACATGAATGCTCAAGGAGCTGTATATGAGGAATTTTCATTATTTGGTTATTTGTAATAAACCCAAAATTAGAAAACAAAAACAAAACAAAAAACATTAAATGTTCATTAATGGGGGATCAGTATATCCAAATTATAAAGCACAACACAACAGTTTAAAGGGATAAATTAAATCTATAATACTAGCCTGGGAAAATTCCCAAGATGTTTTTAAATTCCAAAAGCAAGATTCAGAATAATAGGTATGACAACCATTTGTGAGAAAGCACACACAAATCTATAAATCTCTATTACCCTTATATATTGAATGCAGAGAAAAATGTCTGGAAAGATACCTACCAAACTGTAAACTGAAATTATCTCTAGAAAGAATATTGAGATGAGGAGAATGGTCAAGGTTGCATAGAACTGAATACTACCTGCATCATTTGATATTTTACAGTAACAATGTAGTTATATGTGATGTATACAATTTATGATAAAATGTAATAAGAAAATCTTAAGCACATTTTCACTAGCAAAGGGTGAGGTTGCAAGTTCATTTAAAGTTTCAAACACTGCCAAGAGAAGATTCTGTGACAGATGCAAAATGTTGGAAACATGTACTCCAAGAGCTTCTCTTCTAGTCAGACAGATAGGACATGAACCCATGAAAAGATTCTCTACAAGCCAATACCCGTCTATACCCAGTATGGCATAAATAGGGAGGAAGAGCACTAAAGATTGGGGTGGACAAGAAAGGTCTCAAGGAATACATGGTTGCTGAGCTGAACCATAAAATACAAGACTAGATGTGAGTAGAAGGGAGAGTCAGTTCTGCTCTGTTTGGAATCTGAATAGCAAACAGACAGAGGCAGGGAATCCCAAGCACTTCTCACAGTCCTTATAGATTCCATGGGTAGCTCTACCCACCAATAGACTCCTCTTTCTGGGCTCATTACCAAAGAAAGTCCAGCTATGGTGCAGCTCATCTAAAACTGTGAATAATCCAAGAATTATTTCAATTTGGCTTTGAAAGGTGTTGTGCATTTTTTCCCTAGCAGATTTAACTTCCCTAATTATCTTCTGTTCATCAGATGCTAAAATGAGTTTCCATTTTCTAAGCCCACATTGTCAAAACTGTCCCTGCTTGATTCTCCCCTACCACTCTCTCTACACTCTGTACTGCCACTTGCAACCAGTTTTACCCATTTCATGTTCAGTCTCAGTAAGGGTCTTACAGGTTCCCATTCTCTGTTGGGCAAGTCAATGGATGCTAATGAAACAGTCACCAAATAATCCCTATTTGTGTTTTATTTCTCTCACAAATACTATATTTGCCTACACAGGCTAAAATGACTAACCCTCCAAAATTTCTCTATGAAATTATTGATGGAAAGAGTTTCAGCCAATGGTTCAACGACTGAAGAGAAGCTATTTGGAGACCTTGACTCATCTCATCCATGTGGGCCTACATGCTTAGGCCATCTCTGCCTGGGCAGGGAAGACTTCCAGGAAACAGATTAGAAAAGACTCTCAGTGGGCTGGCCTTCTGCCATATCATTTTACCTGGAGCTGGAACACTCCAGAAGAATCCAGACACCTTAGTAGGAAGGGCCAGTTGGTTCCATAGTGAGAACCTTCTGTTATTTAATCCTCAGCCTAGACTGTGAGCAAGCTCTTTTCTATAGGCTTGTCCTGTACTTCAACACTAAGCCAGGTACTTTTATTATCCTAACTGACCTGATAACCAAAATAGTCTCTTTTGCAACCAGTCAAGAATACATGGGTTTTCCCCTCCCTCTGCCCTATCACTGAGATCTGAAATTTTTCTAGGAAAAAAAAGAATTGAAAGCATCCTTTGTCATTCCTTCTAGAGAAGTCACTGTAATTTTCAGAAGAAGCAGGCCTTTCTCTTCCCAAACTTAGGAGAAATCACATGACTCAGAATCACAGCTTTACCACAACCAAGCACAGGTAGGGCTAGATTATTTCCTTTCACTCTCACCCCAGCCTCTTGAGCAAGAAATAAAGTGGTGGCTTGATCCTCAAAGTCAGAATTTGGTGGATCAAGTCATTAAGAGCTAGGGAGAGGAGATGCAACAAACCCATACAGATTAACAAGGATGGTAAAAGTTTCCAACTTAAGAGCCAATGTTTATTGAGTACTCCACAAGTATAAGCTAGACACAGTGATAAGCACTTCCCATAACAGCTCCATGAGGCAGGTACCATTATCACCATTACCATTTTAAAGATGAAGGGTAAAAACATGGTTCAGAAAAGTTCAGAAACTTGCCAACTGTCATTTAGCAAGTTGGTGGCATAATTAAATTACAAGGTGTGGCACCAGCTGCCCCTGTACCCTTAAGCATTTTATCATGCCTCATTAGGTGCAAGGAAAACCTCTGGGCCACCAGGGAAAGAATAAATATAAGATTGTTTGAAGAATAGCTAAACTATAGGTATTTGCCATCAGGTAACTCCAGTGGTGGCTGGAGTATGGGAGGGCAATAGGCAGGTCAGTGTGACACAGGATCTAGTGAGGATCATATCACTTGGCCTGAAATCAAGTGGTGGCCTCCAGGGGCCAGGAGGATAGGCAAGCACACAACAAGAGCACAACTACATTAAGACAGGCACTTAGGCATCGTAAGAATCCATCAGGAATCCCAAGACAGGGCTGTCTCAATTCTGATCTATGTGTTAGAAGTCAGGTACTCCATAGATCTCGCCTGCCAAGAGACAGTACTTGAGGTAAGGCTGGGCCTTTAAGTATGTGGAAACAGTTGTCCCAGTGGTGGGAACAGGAACCCAAGAAGGATTAGAGCTAAGAAAGAGTGGATTACTTTAGGCCAGCAATCTTAGAATCTCTCAGTTCCAGTTCAGGGCATGATAAAGGGATACTAGAATTAATTAAACTTTAAACTATTCATTATATACTGTAATGAGTCTGAATCTACCTGAAAACAAGGCTACTTTGACTTGTTTTTCCTTTTGTTGAAATTAAAATGATACCTTTAGGTAGAAAATGCCCCTTTTACTCATAGGCAGTAGTGGATGCAAACTGCAGAACGATGTCCCCTTAAAATGTTCTCCAGGTCTTTCAAATTTAGAGTATGATATATAATCTGGATTTTTTTCCGTTTCTCTTTCGACCATGAGATGGAAATAAAAGTCATTACCCACTATGCAAATATGGAAAATAGAATCCATTGCCTAAATACTACATCCAAATGTCTCATAGGGACAGAAGTCCGAGAAAACTGTACACAGATGATTGTGTTGATTTTGAAAGACCTTGTATCCACACACAAACCTAAATCCTTTGGCAATATCAGGATCTTGGTCGCTATTCTGTGGAAATAGATCTGAACTACATCCCATTGCTTCAAGACCCTGATGGCAAATGAAGCCCAGCTAACAGTATTATATGCTGGCTTTGACTACTTGGGGAATGAGAATTTTGACTGCAATTGACAGTTGAATTCACGTAAAAATCACTCCTGAAAAATAAATGCCAAGACTCTTTTATGAACATAGGAAATTCAGAATATCCACATCAATGCTATGAAATTAATTAAAATTATTGAGCAGTGTACTGGATACTATGGAGCCCCCCCAGATTCACCCTTCAGGAATAAAACATTCATTTCCCACTTGTAGAGAGTACTGATATCCTGAAAACTTTAAGCTTAGCCTTCTTCAGGTCTTCCATGACCCTGAGAGTGAGTGTTTCCTTGTCTTTCCCCAGTCCTGGTCCTGATGTGAATAGTTTATAATTACAGTTTATAATTATAGTTTATAATTTTATAATATATATATATATATATATATATATATATA